>NW_026571404.1:18548500-19101000 GCF_026225935.1 Boleophthalmus pectinirostris
CAGCACAGGTACAGAATCAAACAACAAAATAACTGATCTGGTGCAATTCAATACATTATGAAAAAAACATCAATTACTATTAACACCGTTACATTTAGACTTTATTGTCCCCCAGGGGAGATTTTTTTTTCACAAACACAGAGCTCGTGCTTGTTCATTTTACAGTACACTCAGCGGAGCAGGTTGTGAAGAAATGTGATAGCTGACGTGAATGGGCTTCTTCCATAAAGGACCCTCCTGCACCTGAGCACCACGTACCTCCAACCAGAGGGGTGAGGGCAGAGGGGTGACGATAGAGGGGGAGGACAAAGGGGGAAGACAGAGGGGGAAGACAGAATGGAAGGACAGAGGGGTGAGAGCAGAGGGGTGAGGTGCTCCTGTAGTGGGTGAGCAGAGTCTTGTTGGAGAGTGCAATGCATCTAATGGCCCTGTTATTAAGATCTGCAGGTTGGATTTGGAGAAACTATGATTTTATTAGCTCTGTGTGTGTTACCTTTGTGAGTTTAGACTGTTTTTTAACAGTATGTTGCTTCTATAAATGCACTTTCTCTTTCACCTTCTGTAGATTATAATTAAATAATAAATACATAAAAATATCATTTTTTTATCATGATGTGCAAACAAATGAAGGCACCCGAATGCAGGTCTAGGCTGGTTCAAAGTTTCCGTGGCACATTTCAAGCGTTCATGGAGCAGGTCTAGAGTGTCAGAGTTGAAAAAACCCAGAATTTTCATCAACAAGTTTCAAGCATCTGCCCTCAAATGCAAAGATGTCAACTAGAGTAGTTCTTTTTTTTCTTCAAAAAGACAAACACATTATGGGTAAATCTGCCTGATAGAGGCAGAGAAGGATACACTGTATGTATATAGCATTAGCTAAAATGCCAAACAGAGGACTCCACAGGCCTGTGGAGGACATGAACACTGGAACACGACATGGATAATGTAGATGCCTTGCCACGCCCATACACCAAGACAAGGTGCCTAGGCTTTGAAAAACACCCCAAGAGTCCAGGGGCAGTGTGGTCTCACCTGACAGATCAGGATGTCATCCACTGCACGATTTTGTCCGTCTGTGACAAGAGTCTTGATCGCGAGGAAAAACTTAATCATAGCTAAAAATCGTTGGTCTTGGTCTCAGCGTGAGACATACGCTATTGTAAAATGTGTAGGGTAGTTACCGGTCTTATATTATCCATTATCACGTTTTTTTTAAACTGTAGCAGAGGGCAAGAGGACTCCAACTGCTAATGCGCTGTGTGAAGTCATTTTAATTATACTAAAAATGCAAACTGCTAACAAATGACTTAGTAGCTCTGTAGTGAAGGACATTTGAGAGCTGAAATTATAAGAATGAGTGTAGTGCATTTGAAAAGACTTTAAAAACACAAAGGAGCACCAACAGCAAGAGGTGGGGAGAGACAAATATGGTACCTTATTTAAACATGTGGAAATAGCAAGATTTAGGTAGGACAGGAAATCAACGGCAGAACTGTAGAAGCCTATACATTTTGCATATAAGGCTGCATTCATACTTACATGATACAAAACATGAATATGGGCTAAACTAGGACTAAACTGGGACTTGACCAGGAGTTTGGGTACAAAACAGGACCTAACCAAATGTGAATGTACCCTAAGACTAAGAACTTTGGACAAAGTATTGCAACGTAGAGACAAGAGGTGACTCATTCTTGAATTGCCTGAAAATTACTACAAGGTTTATTCTTATATTGATTTATATAGTAACCCTAACTACATACCATTATGGACCAAACTTTCTTGCAAACTCCAAACTAAACGCCAGTTCAAAGTAATGGACTCAGCAGAGCAGTGAGTACAAAGTGCTATTTCGAGCTGTGTTTGAGTCGAGGGAGAGGTGCGGAGGCTGCTGCAGTGTGCTCCAAGCTCCTGTCCCGTCCCAGGGGCCCACCACACAATAATCAGTCATTAACTTGTACAGGCCCGGCCCCAGCTCCAGAGTGTGTGTCCCATAGAGGATCAATAGGCCAGGGTAATTAAAGAGCACGGCATGGGGAGGGGAGGGGGTGATGCCAGTAAATCCACCGCGGGGACGGGATGCTTGTAGCCAGTGAGACTACGATCCTGACACTGAACGCTGCATGGGGGGATAGTGACCACACAAGAGACAGAGCACCAGCAAAATACACAGTAACTCTCATCTGTGCTGTACTCGAGAAGATCCTGATTGTCAAGTAATTACTGCATGTCTTTAGATTGTAAAGATTTCTATTGTCATTGTGGAAACTGGTGTGTAGATGATCTTAATTACTGTATTTTAAAATTCTTCTCCAAGAATCCAGATGGCAGAGCATTAATTGTAAAGCTAAAGTAGAGGCAAATCTGGAGAGTTGTCAAGAAAGACCCTGATTTGAGTTCTCTAAGTGACAAAGGCAGGTTGATTGTTGTGAAAGTGGAGCTTGTTCAGATGAAAAACCCTTTATGCAGCAAGTGAACAGGTAAAAAGAGGTAAAATCTAAAAACTTGCCTATGCCTTACTCATGAAGTACTATGATCTGATTAGTATTCGTTTCTCTACGTACCCTTTCAAAAGAAACTGAATGTCTTAATCTGGGAACTAGACTTTATTGATCCACAAGGGAAATTACTTGGACACAGTAGCTACCACACTGCAATAAATATAATGGAGCAAAAATATAAATGGTAATAATACATTCAACATAAGTAGCAAAAATAAGAGACTGGTGTCAAATAAGTTTTAGATATCTGGTGAAGTATTAGTATTTTTGGGTATGTGAAAAATCCCTCAGTTGTCCAGGTAGAATCCATGGCAAAGGAGAAATTTAATTTGTCAACTGGACAAAGTTTATTTGGTCAAATATGTTTTGCAGCTCATCCAAGCTGCTTCTTCAGTTCTGGGTTCTGGGTTCAGTTTATGAGTAATATCAATTTAACAGAAAACTGAATTTCTGTTCTAGGGTGCCATTTTGTAGCCAGACTGGGGCCACCTAGTGCTTCCACGCAATTTCATTTCTCTCCAGTGACTAGGTTAGGAATTGGAATACACTATATGGTTTGCAAGAACCCTGGAAGTGCGAGTCTGGGCACCAGCCAATTAGCAAAGAGCCATATATTCTGTGTTGGCAATGATTCCCAAGATTGAGGATTTAAAGCCGGAACAAAGAGAATGTTTGGTGAATTTTATCAAGGGGAAAGACGTTATTGCCCTTCTTCCTAAGGTATTGGGGAAAAGCTTAAATATACCAGTTAGCCCCATTAGAGGCGCATTACATACGTCACAACCAAATAGCAACACTTGGTTAAATAATAAGAAGTACCCGGCTACCGTCAAGCGAACGAATTCTAATGCTGCGAGGTCAGACGGTTTCCACGAAGTGAAATCAGCTGATGAATCAGGCTAGCCATTGTGAAGATGGTTGATTATTTAAAGCATAATATAATCTGTTTTGAATTGTTAAATGCTCTGGCAATGGCCCTGACTTTTCATCTTTCTGAAACCCATTAATATTGTACTTACAAACTCACAAAATACTTAATTATATAAAGTTACAAATATCAAATGTTTTGAAATTTTTGGTTGATTTTGGCTGGTGCAAAGAGAGCAAAAATAGTGAATTGTTGCCAAACTGACATAGACAAGAAGATTGGAAAAAACTATTTGCCTATTGTCTAGTAAATTGCTAATTATTAACCACACAGCACTTTTATAATCTCACTGTAACTACAATAACAATGGAATCCAATCAGCTTAATTTCATTTTCATCCAGTGCTGCACGAGATAAAAATCAGCTCATAAACACACCCACACACGACCCTACTATCGAATACAATTAATACGTGAATTAACAAATGAAAACACAGAACCTTGCTGGTGTTTTCAAATACAACGTACAGCACATATTTGTAGGTATGAGACAGCATGGTGGGCATGTTATTTATGTTGTACTTTATAGCGGTGTGAGGAGAATTGACTAGATACATGTGTAGTGATGAATAATTAAGTGAAGCATCTGGTGACGTGTGGTTTTCCATGTCAGGACCGTTAAAGCTCCCAATTGCGTCAAAAGCGACAGGCAGAGTGATTAGGCAAAGGAAATGTCAGTCTCTGCAAATGTAGCCGTGACAGGATATGATTCAATATAAAATACAAACGTACACATTTTTCAGTTTTATAGCTGTCTACTGATGGATGGCACCATGTTATAATAAAACATGGCATAAGCAGTCCAAATAATGCAAAATAAATCAAAAGCCAGTAACATGGTGCGGTAAAAATATGAAAGATTTAGTGTTGTGTCAATACAAAAGTCTGCTACTTGACATTGATTTTGATAACACAAAGCAAATTCTACTTAAAACACTTGATGAGGATGATATTATTTATTTGCTTGTTCTATACCGTGAACTCTTCCCTTATGTATCATTGTCATATTAATCATGCTTGAATATACCATACTTTTCAAGACAGAATAATATGTTTCTTTATTTCTCCATGTGGTTATACTACTTTTAAAAATGGAAAAATCTCAATATCAATATCTTATATTCACTACTGATTAGCAGAGGTGGGACCAAGTCATCGTTTTACAAGTCTGAAGTATGTCTCAAGTCTTTGACCTCAAGTCCAAGTCAAATCCCAAATCAAATACAGGCAAGCCCAAGTTGAGTCTCAAGTCACCAGCCCATAAGTCCAAGTCAAGTCCAAGTCTGCTTTGAGCTTCAAGTCATTTCAAGTCTTTTAAAAAAGCACCAAATACAGCTTATATTTGGTCAATTTATATGCATTTCAAACTAAATTGTACTCAAAAAATCATAATATATGAGTATTTATAGGGTAAATACATAATATATGAGTATTTATAGGGTATATAAGAGATGTAAAAATGCAAATATTTCCTTTTTCCTTTTAAATGTCTTGACAAGATCTTAGAGTGAATCATTACAGTCAGAATAGAAAGAATTCAGATTTAAAATTGATTCTCTAGTCTTCTCAAGTCATGGGCCTCAAGACCAAGTCAAGTCCCAAGTCACTGACCTTAAAGTCCAAGTTGAGCCCCAAGTCTAAGTCTATTTTATCAAGTCAAAGTCTCAAGTCCTAAAAATAGTGACTCAAGTCTGACTTGAGTCCAAGTCACAACTTGCAAGTCCCCACTTCTGCTGATCAGTACAGGCTAAAGTCACAATGCTTTTCTCAATTCTCTATAACTCAATTTTGAAACTAAACTACCACAATGACAAAAAACATTTTTTTTCTGTATTGATATGTAATGGTCAAATATTTATAGATTGATTATTGTCTATGATTTATTTTTTGACGAGCTTAGTATCTGTGTATCACTTTATTTTGAACATTGCTATGCTGTATATTTCTTCATCTCTTCCCAGAACTTGTTTTACTTTTACTTTTCTCAGTAAAAGAACACTTAAAATAACCCGACAGCCGTATTACGTCAGAACCACTGAGTGTTTTACCAAAGACCTAAATGTGTCAGGCTATTGATTGTGCTTCTTTGCGCTCCAGAGGGGAATCTTTATTAGTCTGTTATTAAGGCTAGTTACACTGGAAAGGTCACTAACTTAATCCTTTATGTTAAACTGCATTGGCAGTTGTTGCATCTTTTGTCTTCTCGCCTACACATGAGCAGACCAGATAAATGGAGCTGATTCAATAAGATGGGACCAAATTGAAAACTTGTTCGCTTGCATTTCCAGCAACAAAAGTGATTTTACATTATTGTGGAAAAAGGGTAAAAAAGAATGCAGATAGGAATGACAAACCAAAATTGTCAGTTGCACAGTGTGATAAAATTGTGTCAACAACAACAAAAAAAGTAAAGATGCATTAGGCAGGTGACCCACACTGCAGAACAAATTTTGTATATTTGTTTTAGATTAGTTTTTCTTGTTTTGGAAATGTATTTTATTTAAAAGATAAGATAATCCTTTACTGACTCCCATAGGATAAATTTGTTCTGGGACAGGGGGTGACATATGTTAACACAAACAGCCCAAACAAACATCTACCACTTGAACATAAATAAGAGACCATGTATGATCACGAATGACACACCTTCAGGGACCTTTAAGTCACTCTATACAAGTAGGTCCTATATACAGTTTTCATCAATATCTTCTTTGCATTTTAGTGTTTTAAGAAACTTTTATTACTGTACTATAAATCACTATAGTTTGTTTAAATATATATTATATATATTATATATATATATATATATATATATATATATATATATATATATATATATATATATATATATATATATATATATATATATATATATTAAACCAAATGGTTGCATAGGCTCATACGCAAATGCAATGAACTACAATTGGTTTATGAGTTTATGACATTTAAACAAGCCACTGTATTCTAGCCAAGCCTTATGGGAGTTTCTACCATTCCAGTCCATTTAATAACATAAGATTTGCTAATATTTGTAGAAAAGAGGACAGTGGAACTAAGGTGTTTACATAATTACACAGTTCTCACTAATAACCCCAACACAAACCACTAAAGTCCTGCCCTAGAGTCCGATTCATCCACTGCCCTTGGGTCTTCTGTTTGCTCCCAGAGCCAGCTTTGATTTATTGATTCGACCTATGTGTTTTTAACATTAGAGTTGAGTAAAACTTGCTTTAATGGACAAATCATGCACAGTGGGGAAAAGTAGCCGTATTGATTTTTTGGACAAAGGCTCTGATCGCTTTGTACAGGTCACGAGCGGCAATACAACATTGAAGTACAGAACAAAAATGGAATAAAAGAAGTACTGCTTTGTCCCACAGAGCACACCTATGTATGCAGGAATACAAGCCGCTACACTAAAAGGGGTGTGAGAAAGGGACCTCTTTGAGACAGACTTTTACAAAATTCACAACAAAGGCTCAATGCAAAAAGAAGGCGAGGTGCCATAGAGGTTAGTGTTCTCGTCTCAAAACAAGAAGGTCCTGATTTGAATCAATCTTCAAGTTTCTTTTAGGCTACCTATGATTGCATACTTGAGGAATGGTGATCTGTTAGAGATAGTGAGTCGAAGATTTCACTGTTGATCATGATGTTAATAATTGTCAAATGCTTCTTTTCACAATAATCACAAAAGTATAATTTGATATTATGGCATTACTTCTTGGGTACATTCGCAACAAAAAGTCATAGTTTAGTGCAGAAAAATAGCGAGGTGCCACTGCTGTTAGTACATATGACTCAAAATAAAAAGGTCCTGAGGAGGTTTGAATCCTTTTTTCACATTTGATCTTTTTTCTGAGCTTGGCATGTTATTGTTTTCTGCATCATCTGTCATAGCATATGACAGATGACAGATAACATATATCTTATTAATTCTCAAGACCTTAAATACCCCCTAGGTGTAGCACAACTCAGATAGCAGGTTACCTCATTATCCTTGAACAATGGCTTCTTTGCAGGACCACAAAAATAACAACAAAACAAAAAATGTTTACTTACAGATTGGACCACATATTTAATTCCATTATCCCCTAACACCTGTAGTACATCCCTACACGAACCTGAGCAGTAAAAGAAGCCATATTGATTTCAAGGACATTTTCTCTGATCATTCTCTACAGGACAGGATCGACTTGATGACATCCCAGGACGGAGAGAAAACCTGCCACCTACAAATGCGTCCAAACATTCCAGGAGCCGTCGGAAAACAGGGGCCAGGGCATTAACTGTGATGCTCATTGATCGTCAGCACCACACAGAGCCGGAGAGACAAGTCGCCCATTCGATTTGTCTGGCCTCAGTGTAATTGTAAAGAACTGCGGACAGCACCCAAGAAAAAGGACAGCATGGGTCAACAGTGATTTTAGCTTGAACACATTTTAGAGATGTGTTGTTGTAGAATGTGTAGGGAAAAAGACAAGAAAGTAGAAAGTAGAATGACAGCAAAGAGAACTAGATATTTGTACTCAAGCAAAAGTACAGTCACTTAGCTAATAACATGCTTAATTACAAGGACAAGTACTGCTGCCAAAAATTTCTACCTCTCAAAGTATGAATTAATGAGTTAACAGTTACATTTTAATGCAATTTTAGGAGCATTTCAGTCAAACATAACTAGTGAATACCTGCATTAAAATGTATCTTGTAAATTACTCTGTTACATGGGCCAATCAGGGAATAGTTTGAATATTTTTATTAGCCAGGCTGGTGCCACCTAGTGTCTCCACTCAATTTCATTTCTCTCCAGCGACTAGGTCAGGAATAGGAATACACTAGACCAGGGGTGGGCAAACTTTCTGGCTCGCGGGCCACATAGGGTCCTAAAGTTTGATTGAAGGGCCAGACAGAAGACAAGATATAACGTGTTAAGAGCTCAGATTCATTACATTCTTATTCACATTTATCTAGGACTTCAGACGCGCCCTACACGTTTCTGAAAGATTCAGAACACAAAACTGTTGAGACCTGTTCCACTGAACACCATGAGTGAACATATCGTGAGTTCTCAAGTTTCAAAAGCGACTGATAACAGCTCAAGAATAAAGCCCACACCACAACCACAAATACACACCTGTGAGGGTAATGAAACCTGTCTCCAAATTGTTGCACACACCAATAATCAGAACTTGGAGTCCTTAAGTTTCTTTAATTGATTTTTATCAACTCAAAATGGAAGCAGTGCAGTCTTATATCTTAAGCACCAACTACTTCACTCATGGTCCGAATAACACTTTCCCATAAAGCATTGCGGCCAACATAATACGCCGCAACTCAATGTATATATAGTGCGCCATCTACTGGGAAACGCTGGAAATGCATGACAAATAAAACATCAACAAGATTTATTATTGTAATTTATTCCAGTTCGGCGGGCTGGATTAAAAGGTTTAAAGGGCCGCATACGGCCCCCGGGCCGTAGTTTGCCCACCCCTGCACTAGACAGTAGTTTGCAAGAACCCTGTAAATTGTAGACCACACACCAGCCAATCAGTGAAAAGTTGTAAAGCCATGACTGGGTCCCTTTATGTGGTACAGCACAACAGTAAACAAAGTTGGATGTAGATGAAGCCATACATTCTGTGTTGGTAACGATTCCCAAGATCGAGGATCTAAAGCCGGAACAATGAGAATGTTTGGTGAATTTTATTAGGAGGAAAGACGTTATTGCTCTTCTTCCTACGGGATTTGGGAAAAGCTTAATATACCAGTTAGCCCCGTTAGCAGTGTATTACATACGTTACGACCAAATAGCAGTGATTGGTTAAATAAAAAAAAACTGAGAGGTCAAACGGTTTCCACGAAGTGAAACCAGCTGATAAATTAGGCTATACTTTTATATTGAGTTGCATTCTATTATAGTGAAAAAACATGACATATAATTTCAAACAGCTTGATTTTTTTGTGCACTCTTTGTTATGCATTCATTTGCACGCACGCACACTGCACTAATACCATGCAATTTAAAGTAAAAATTGTGTGATCAAGTACTGCCAAGTATTCCTTTGATTTAAAAAAAAGTAACTGTATTCTAAATACCACCAAATGAAAGACTAACTGTACTGGAATACAGTGAATCAGCATTTAGTATATGTATTTTCAGTACATGTAATCAATTACTACCCAACACTGGTCAGAGGACACAGTGCAGAAAACATTTGGATTGGGGCGATTGGGACTTGTTTACCTAATTATAATTACGTCATTATTACTAGAATTATATACTAATTACAACTACAGGTATAAATATTATCCCACAAAAATTGACATAATTACAGAACAGACTTGATAAAGACAGGGATTCAGAAGCAGAGTGAGATACACAAGGCTCTATAGGGGATTGATGTAAGAAATGTCATTTACAGTCCAAGCAGAGACTTTACTCCTGTCTTTGCTGCCCGCTGTTGGCTGGGGTCATCCTGCAGACGGATTCGGAGCACTGGGGACGTATATTAAGAGCTTAGAGGCAGCTTCAGTGTGGAGTCTCAGGCCGACGCAGAGGTGGGGGTCAGGAACAACAACACAAGACCAGATACACTGTCCTGGTTTCATCACAGAGGGGGCACCATCATGTACTGCAGATAGAGAAAGTAAAATGGCCAAAGAAAACATATAGCTTTAGTTACTCAACAACAACGGGATCACTAACATCATAAAGGTTTCTTGATAACACTTTTCTATTTACAGCCTGAATAAAGCATGAAAAAAGACTTAATTCATACTGAACAAATAGTTGATTATGAATGATTCAGGCTTATTGATACTTTGCAGCTGATCAACATTCCCTCGGGGTGTGAAGCTAGTTGTAGGCTCTGCTCTGTCTGAAGCTTTGTTAGACTTTAATTTGATCTTTATTTTAACACAGTCTAACCGGAGAGAGCAGGTGAAGTGATTTGTGCTGTTAAACAAGTCTGTCACACAGCTAACATTCTCATATTAACTCCTATTAATCACAGGCTCCTGAAAATGTGTTGTTCAAATTAATTTTTTTTCTTGAGTTTTCACTTTTTTGACAAGTGTTTGTCCGTGTGTGCTTTGTGTCTCCATGGTAACTTATACAGCAATACATGCAGAACCCCCCCAGCATGATGTCACTGCAAAGTACCGCACTTAATTAATACCCTAACTCTGAACCCCTGAAGTATTATTAATAAATGATTTGTTCATTATGAATTAAATTGTTCTTCATGTTTTATTAAGTAGCTATAATTAAGGTGTAGTAATTATAAAGTGTTTTTCAAATATTTGTCATTATGCTGGTGGATTTATTTTAGTTTCGCCTATCAACCTGGAGATGGGTTCCCAAGTGCTGGACTTCGATCGCCCATTGCTCAGACAGGTTTGTGGTACCCAAATATGGGTCAAATGCAGTGACAACAGACAACAATGCTGATGCTGTAGTTAAATAGCATGATATATCTCAAATATTATGAGTCCTGCCTGTGACAGATATGTGCTCCTCAGTCAGTTTTTGGATTAAACCACATTAAGAACATTATGTTATTAGGTTCTTTTTTCAGACCAAGAGGTTGTTACAGGTTTTGGCGCTGTCTTCCTACTGGTGGAGGCAGGATGACAGCGCCACTCTGAGGAAGACCGCTAGTGAGCAGTCAAAACTGTCAGGTATGAGAACAAACTCTTGGTCTGAAAAAATAACCTAATAACAAAAAATATCGGAAGACTAAATGAACCTCATTGGACCACAATAAGAACAGTGAGGGAAACAGGATACAATAGGCCAGTGTTTTTCAACCTTTTTTGAGCTGCGGCACACTTTTTTGTTTGAAAAGATTGCGCGGCACACCATTTGCTAAAAAAAAACATCACCAAATCACTTCTTTTTAATAAGAAAAGTTTCATTTCATGTGATGAATAATGTCTGTGCCAGTGTTCTTTAGTTTCCCTGCAGAAGTTTGTTCAGAGCACACCAAAACGGTAAATTATTCTATTAAAGCTTGTTTAAAAAAATTTATCTATGGGACATTTACTGCTAACACGTACATATTTAGACCACCTTTACCTTTCATTGTTTTAAAAATTCTATATTCGTCAAAAAACATGTATTAACATGCTTTATATGTTTCACATTTGTTTTTGACCCTCTGAGTCTCCCCTCCCTTCACTCCCCCTTCAGAGCTTTATCTCGCTGTGATCAATGTGCATTGTGCTAATGAAACTAATGCACATCACATCAGTTGTTATGTACAGTTTAGTATCATGCTTCTGTATATTTATAGAGAATTGTTGTGTGGGAGCATGGGTGACATAGGCTTGTATGTTGAGCACAGAATCTTACAGACCAAAATAAATAGATTGCAAAAATACTCAAACTTGTAGTGATGACATTTAAAACCTCTTTGGGCATCGTTTTGATGAGGAAGCAACATTAAAACATGGTCAAAAAATATTTTTGCATTATACACACTCTTTATTTGTTAATTAAAATAGGGCATTTGACCTTGCAATATCTAGTGCTCCCTGGCAGTAATTGAAAATCCAGCAATATAAAACATTGTCATTGCCCATACAATTCTAGATAAGAGTTGATCATCAGCATTTTTTTCAAGTGGATTTAATTCTTATGCCATTGCGTCCTTATAGTAACAACTGTGCTGTACTTTTTTCCACCTCCAAGTTTGTACTTACACAAACAAATGTAATGTGCTTTGGGAACTTTGCGAGTTTTGCCACAGTTTGGTTGGCCTATTGTGAGTGCACCCTTACAAACATTCAGTATATTATCAACCACGAGTCTCTCTGACCCACTTCTGGCCTTAAACCAACCAATTGAGAATAAGAAAAAGATGGTAGATAGTATATGAGTTTCCAGTTGCTGACTATGCGTGATTGTGCCCTTGTTTCATTTAGTTGCACTAGTATCTGTCGGTGTAAAGAAACATGCTAAAGCAATAGCCTAGCAGCACGTTGCAAGCACGTGTATATGATTAATGCATTCCCACTTATCATCTGTCCCTGCTGCTGGATTCTGTATAACCAAAAAGTAAAAATGGAGCACTTGGTCCCAAAACACAAGTGCAAATGAAAATTAAGGGAATAAATATTGGCACAAGCACTAAGTTCCTTTTCATCAGGCTGCACTGGCTGTTTGTAGTTTTTGTAGTTAGTGATAAGAAAACCATTGTGTGTTTTTAATTACAGCTCATTGCCATCCATGATTTTTGTTGTAGTTTTCTCATACATGCATCTCCACAAAGAAAAATGAGTTTTTGAATTTCAGAATTCAGTTTTATGCAAGAACAAATCCCATCTCACTAAACCAAACTAAGCTGCACTAGATATTTTTTCTTGACTCTAAGGAAATGTTGATGCCTGTAATGTTTCACAGCATGGCATTAAATGTAGCTATCTTGCATTTAATTATAGATTAGTATAGTATTGATGTAAAAAACAAACAAAAAAAACTAACTGTAAGTGGCCTCACATCTTGCTAAAATTATGACCTGTAATATTTTGTCCATAGACACATAATTTTAATGCCACACTGTGGAACATTCTAAACAAAGCAATAACACTTCCATGGATACAAGCAGACAGGCCCTCCAAGAGAAATTAGAGCACCTTTAATACAATTTATGATTACTTAAAGTGGTCATACTCCCAGTAGAAATTAATCTGCATAACTCGCACTTTGAAACTTTCAAATTCACACATGCACACTCACAAACACCCGCACCCACCCACACACACACACACACACACACACACGCACACACACACGCACACCCCCCACATGCACGCACATGCACATGCAACCCACAGGCACACATGCACCACACACAAGTACACACACAAGCACACACACACACAAGCAGACACTCACATGCACGCACACACACACACGCAAACACGCACACACACCCACATGCACACACACACAAACAAATAGATGTTGACCTTTTATGACTGTGTATTTATTGTCAAACTAAAACAGACATAGTACCAGCATAAATAAACTACACAGACATCTCTTAACCTGTAGTTATAATAAAAGCTGTTTTCATCAGGCCATACAATTCGCAGTATTGCGTTCACCAGCAACTTAAAATAAGTGATAAGCAGAAGGTTGTGCGCTGTGCCATTAATTGTTGATTCGCAGATACATTGCACTGTGTTATTACAGTTTGTTTGCTCTGGCGTCTCCATGAATTAGTAATTATTGAGTTGTACCTAATCATCATTAGTCAGAAACAACAGCAGACAAATAAACAGCCGGCTTTCTAATCTTTCTCTTCTCTGTCGTCCACACTGTGTTCAGTCCCATTTTGCACACATGGTCGCCTGCGCCTCTGCATTCTATTCAATATTAATGAAAAACAATTATTTCACTATCTCACCAACAACTCATTTAGTGGTTTGTCCTCACAACACTCGCAATATGACAAAGGTTTCATCCGGCAAACTGAATGAAACAATGACTTACGACATTTTATTTTCAGTGACACCTCAGCTAATTGGCTTGTTGTTGTTTGACTGTACAGTTATTTAAAGCTCATGTATTTGTCACGTTAGACAGAGGTCAGGAAATTGTGTACAACAGTATTTTCCTTTAACGCATTGTTGAAAGGGCGTTTTACCAGTTTATTCACTTTCTTTCATTCAGTCAATTTTTATTTCAGCCAGGGGTCAAGGGTTACTGCATATCCTAACAATTTTTTTCATATTTTTACTTATATTTTAACTACTTTTACTCTCAGTTCATCATCATTTAGAAACCATCTAATTTAGTATTATCAATTTGATATATAGGCCCAGAACAGTTGCTATGTAAAGTAAATGTCATGATATGATTATTTGAAAGTAAAGTGGTGGAACATAACATAACAAGTAAAAGTACTACTAAAGTATACATTTTAGGTATCTGTACTTTACTTAAGTACATTTTAAAGTTGATTCTTTTTACTTTTACTTTACTACATTTGAGAGCAAGCATTTGTACTTCTATTCTACAACGTTTTTGAACTGGACTGAAAAGCAAAATTATTTTTTATTATTGTCTGAGACCTGCTGCAAAGACTGAGGGTTTATTTTTATCACATCTGTAGTTTGAGCAAACACAAATATTAAAAAAACAAACAAAAAAAACCCCAAAAAACAATAACTCTATTCTGTTCTAACTCTAGCCAATTGTTTCTGTTGAACACAATTCGGCAGAAATCTTTTTGAAAATCAAACTTTATAAGACCTCAAAATATGTGCAGAATACTTTTTAATACTTTCACTTAAGCTGATTTTTTTCATATGATACTTTATCATTTACTTGAGTATTTTTTCGCTCCGGTATCTGTACTTTAACTTAAGTAATGAACCTGAGTACTTCTTCCACCACTGTTGATTTAATCTAATTCATTTGATATATAGGTCCAAATAAGAACAGCTACAAATATCCACATAAGTTAAATGTCATGATATGATTCTTGAAATTATTGTTTAGTTAAAAGTTCATCTGTGAGGGAAAATATACTTAATATTTAAATAACATTGTGTGACTTATGTTTTTCATTAGTCAAGAGTGCATTCTTTAGCTTATTTTTACACTATTTTTGGAGCCATAACAGAAAACACAATTAAAATGTGATTAACTGCACAGGCCTATCTGACAAAGCTCTTTTCCCCATGCTGACAGACTTATATTTAAAAGGTAGGGCTCATCCTGATAACAGCCTGTATTGTGGCTGAGGCTGCAGTGAATCAGAGGCCTGTCACTTGGCCGTAGAGCCACTCAGTGCAGACGGATGGGCTTTTAATGAAGCTGTGTGCGCTGAATGATGTACTGTCTCACGTCCCCTCACTGCTGCTCTGGTCCGGGCCAATTCTCACTGCTATCCAAGGAGCTGGAGTAGCACTGTGCTCTGCTCTTTCTGTCATTGTTATTAAAGTGGATCTAAATTGAGTAATACAAATGAGAAGTTGGTGAATTATGTTGATTGGAAACTTCAGACAGATATTTAAGGCAGTGACAGATCCCTGGCTGTCAGAAATGAAGAAGCTACCTGATGAGTGGTGAAATGTATTCTCTTAAAAACATTGGTCCATGGTTTCTTATCTTAAAGAGCCTATATTATGCTATTTTCTGATCTATGTTATAATGTTGTTTTCTCATCAAAAACATACCTGGATTATATTTAGTTTAATTCACACATATTTAACACACAAATCTTGTATATTTAAGTATTTAAATTCCTCTCTTAACCAGAAAACACTCGACCCTTTGATGTCATGTGGTAATACAGATAGCACTCCACTGTGTGTTTAAACTTCATACTGCCTTGGAATTGCCAATCTCTGCTGAATTAAAGTTCAAAGGTATATTAACTCAGGGCACATAGGTCAGGGGAATGTGCAATCAAAACTGCACATAGGCTTAGGGACTGTGCAATTACTAATAGAATACAAGATTGCAAAGGGCTTGCCTGTAAAGAGTGACTTATTTGGGCTCTTATTTATGTTCTGTGGTGAATGTACGGTGCTTTTGTTGTTGTGTTGTCCTGTTTTTTTGATAAAGCATGTGATCCCCTGTCCCAAGACAAATTTCTCCTATGGGAGACAATAAAGGATTATCTTATCCAAGGGTTCCCACTCTTTGTCACTGACAAAATTTCAAAACTTTTCCATGACATTTTCATGATGCAAAGTGAATTTTCCATGACTTTACGGTACCCTACATGTGTAGAGTTTAGCATACTTTTAGGGATAAATATGGAATGTTAACCCTTTCCATTCACCTTATGATTTGGTATTATAGTTTTTTTTAACATTCAAAATACTGTAAGTGCATTTATTGTCATCTCTTTTAAACAAAAGGTGCATATGTTCAGAAATAATCATAATAGCCTAATGATAACTTAACAGAAAGCTGTAGTTGCGTGAAAGAGATACTAAAATTCTATGACTTTTCCAGGCCTGGAAAATGACATTTTCAATTTCCATGACTTTTCTAGGATTTCCATGACCATGGGAACTATGTTAATTGTTAAATACCACTTCATGACATAACAAGTTGGAACAGAGCATTTGGAGCTTTGGAGATGTAGATGGCTGATAAAGCAGAATTAATTAACTCAAACATGTGTGAATGAAGAAAAACACAACTCCAGTGTCCATGTTTTTGCAGAGGTAACAGCATTCTAACATTCAAGCATGTCAATTTAGTGTAATATAGGACCTTTAACATATGTGGCGGATACTGATATGCTAAATTAACGTAAAACAAAAGGTAAAATACTAAAGGTAGTCTTGACCAAGCCCAGCCAAGGATCTAGAGATGGGTCCCTGTGTGTTGCACTGCATTCACCCACTGCTCCTGATAGGGTACTCAGTATTGGAGGATGGATCAAATGCAGTGAGACAAATTATATATTGTATACCTTAACCTTACATTTTTTTCATGAGCACTATCAAAACATATCTGTAGCCAGGTTTTGGTTAATAATTTTTCAACTAACAAACTTTTCAAACTATTAACTATCAACAATCCAGTTCAAGCATTTTTGAATGAAGTACAAGCAAAAAACAATATCAAAATAACCAGTGTTAATGTATTACAGCTTGATAAAACTGTTTTGTTTGTCCATTTTGGACCAAGGACAGTTATCAACTTTCAACTTAATACAAAAATGCCTTCTGTACGTTCAACTCAATTGCGCAACACAATGTTACACAGGCTGACCTAATTAAAATGAAAGAACATAAAAGTAAATTTGCTGTAAAGCCATGCACAGTTTCCTCCTGTAGAATCACACTCTGAAACCTTATCTCTTCAACTATATCAGCAGAAATGAAGCTTGAAAAGTCTGTCTAGTACAAAATGCCACATATTCAGAGCCACGCAGGTGTTGGCGAAGAAAAAAACATGGTGTAAACTTCCTGAACAAAAGCCATATCCTGTAATGACTCATATTTCTCTTCCAACAAACTGAGAGAAGTCAAATTATGCAGTCAGCCCGTAACATTTATAATAGTGGGAGATATCTACCACTGGGGATCCTTAGCACTGATCATTGCTCAGCTTCATTGCATAAGAGTCAGAAAAATGAAGTCTTCTGCAGCAGAGTCTTCCAGTGCATCAGACTAAGTAGATTAAAATAGGTTTGGTGAACAGTGGGAAGGAGTGATTTGTCTTTTAATTTTACACCTCTGTGCATGACGGTGCTCTTGGGGTCTTTTTGAAGAGGAGTAGGAGCTGGCTCATCCTTCATAGAGCAGATGCTGTCGCTGTTGAGGAATGGTTTAATATCACATGGTGTGGGATGTAGTCAGACAAACCTGCAACAATGTCTGAAGACTCACTCCCTTTGTAGAAGAAGAATCGTTCAGTGACTTTTCTACTTTAAGTTCAGCTGTGAGTTCAGCTATGAATATATGTCCTGTCACAACAAAACTAAACCTCTCCAGAACTCTTACAAATCATTTAGCTTACATAAAACTATATATACGATACCGAGATGCTAATTGATACTAAAACTAGTATCAAAACTAGATACTCATTTGAAAACAAAATCTAAATCAGTACTAGTTTAAGGTTGATATTAAAAAAGTACCAGCCTATTATTTTGTAAGAATATTCTAATAAAAATCCTGAATAAAAAATGGTGGTATCAAAATCAGCATCAAGGTTTTTCCTTTGTGTCAAGACTTTGAAAACAGTCATCATCATCATTCAACAGTCATTAGTTATCATAATACTAGGGATATAATTATATCCAAATCTCATGGTATGATATTATCACAATGTGCATCTCACGGTACGATATTTATTACAATATTTTGAAGAGGCTAATATAATTCTAGATGGAACACTTTTTTGCTTTTAAAATATCATGACAAGATTTTGGCGTGAATTATTTCCATCATAATTAGAATTCAAGTAAAAAAAAATCTCTATGTTGTATGCACTGAAATGAATCATGGGATATGGAGTTCCCTATGTTTATCGGCTGTTGCTAGTATGAAACCATGCATTTAAGCAAAGAAACTTGTGATTTGATATATTGTGACAGCCCACAATATTATTGTGAGACTTTTGACAATACGATATCACGATATTTCGTTTATTGTTACATCCCTACATAATATTAATAAGATATAAACCTCTATGGTATTTTCTTAGGCTGTATGCGCTGTATTTGTATTTTATTTCGTGCTTTTCATACACTCCTCATCTTCTCTGGGATAGACTGGTGAAAGTGTGGCTGCCAATCAGCGTGAAGAACCTCTATGATCACCAATCACTCACTCCATTCATTCATAGGTGGGCAAAGTGCCTTTCCAGGGGACTCAACAACAATGCTGTGATCAAACCCTTTACCATCTGGTTTATGAGTGAACACTCTAAACACTAAACCACTTTTGTTTCTTCTTAACCATCTTTCCATACTTACCCGTGGTTTCTAGAACAGCTCATTTAAAACCAGACTCTCAACAGCAGTAAACTGGCCCAAAAACCTAAAGCTTTTAGCCTTGGTGTCTTTGACTCCATTTCTTGCTCTTTATGTGATGACTCCATGTTATTGAATGATGGCAGCCTATTGCACAACAGCAGCCCTGCGCGAGTGCTGCAACCTGCATCTGCCCCCAGAGTCCAAATATGAGTAGGTACCTGTCTGCTATATGTGCATGATTTATGATGGCCAAGTTTCATTTGTGCTCTCTATGCAGAACAGGTGCGCTTTGTTTGTGGCTCCATACTTCCTCAGACTTGTCACTTGGCACTCCCATTCGCTCTCCCTTTTCCCATTAAGCCACCATTAGAGCCTATGGAATGCTGTAGATCATCCAAGTCATTCACATTTTTTAGCTTTTTTCTGTCTGGAAGATGGCAGAAGAAGCACAGCGTAGTCAGCGTACAATTGATTAAGCCAGCTTGAAAGTTATAGTCTCCACTTGAATGTCTGAGCCAATAATAATTTAAGTGACTTGCTGGTATGAATACAGGTAAGGTGGCCTTTTTCAGTGCACTTGACTCTGTGCGTTTTGACATCTCTGCCATTTTAATATTTTTAAATCACTGAGGCTGGGTAGACGTAAATTGCACCCTCTTGGCCACTATTTTTAACTGTAGTGGGAGGATGATGTGTGGGAATTTAACCAAATAAACATCATTATAAAGAGACATGCCACTCACCGCCACCCACTCCAACCACACGCTGCACTTTTTCAAGCCTTACTTTTGTAGTAAAGTGTTTGTTTTCTCATGTTTATTTAGGCTGTTCAGGTAAGAATTATTGACTGAAATTTAATTATTTTAAAAATGTTTCTTTAACTTCCTTTCTTGGAGTTTCCCTTTGTTAAATTTACAATGCAAATAATATATATATATATATATATATATATATATATATATATATATATATATATATATATATATATATATATATATATATTATATATATATATATATATATATATATATATATATATTTTTTTTTTTTTTTTTCATTTTTGAGTTTTACTTAACACATTATAAGGCATTAGTTTTAGTCTCAAGATAACAAAGTGCCTTGCCACTCAGAGTCAATGCTGTGACTAAATCCAACTATTTAGCTAAAAATATTGTTTTAATTATATAATAGTGTTTTATGTTGTGAGTTTGTAGACATATTTTGACATTGTTTAAACAATAATATTAAACTGTACTTTTGAAGACATTAAATTAGAAGATGCAGTGTAAAAACAAACAAAAAATAAATAAATATAAATTTTTGGTTGATATTGCCTAGTTACATAGTTGTTCTGTGGTTACTTCAGAGATAAACAACAGGTTCATAACACTTTTGGATCAGTTTTGTTTTATTTTACTTTTGTGAAGGAAATAGAAGTTGTTTTCAGTCTCAGCGCTGATATCAATAGATATCAGGTATCTGCAGATATCAGTATCGGTATCAGAACTGAAAACGCTGCATTGGTGCATCACTACCAGTCCTACTTTTAATAGTTTCTATTTTACACTACAAAACAGACTAAAAAGCCTAGTTAGGTCATGGATCCCTCTGAGTTTCCACATGCTCCTCTTGTGTAGTGAATGCTATTTTCCGACCACATACAGGCCAGTGTTACTGTACAAAGCCCCATTACCGCTCTCCCTTTCCTACAGTCTGAAACACACGTGTGCTTTGGGAGGTGTGTGCGCTTCGCCTCGCAGGGGGCACGAGCTGTGCCATGACAGCGCTGCCTTTTAACAGGAACTTATCGTGTTCAGACAAAGTGCAGCTGACAGCGGTTCAGAGTTTAGCGGGGGTCTCACTGTGCCAGGACTCCCCTGGGGTATTTCATCAATGCCTCCCATAGAGACGCCAGGACCACGAAGCCAAGCCTAACGAAGACCCACGCTGCTCTCCGATTGGCTGAGGTGAGAGTGCTAAGGTCCAGTGCGGTGAGGTGTAGGTGAGGCAGAGGCACAGGGGGAGGGGAGAGAGAGGAGGTAGGGGTGAAGAGGGGAGGGAGGGTGTAATTATACTGTTGGGAGCCATGGTGATAATAGCAGCACTCAGAGCACAGGGAAAGCACTTTAATTGAGGGCACTTCATAACAGGAGATGCCAGCGCCGGGGCAGTGGTGGTCTATGTAAACACTAAACAATGACACACGCTGTTTTGTCTCCATTTAGAAAGCTGCTTATAACAGAAATGTGAGGCATTGCTAATTGATTGTAACAGCACTTATTCCTTGTGTTTTAAGAAAAGACGTGAGAAAAACTTACTCCTCCACAAACTGCTCAACCACATTTGACTGCTGTTTCAATCTGAACGCCTGCCAATTGCAAAGCATTCTTAAATCATGGTTTTGACTAAGAGAGTCATTTATCTGCCTAATGAATGGGCACATAATGAAACACATTTAAGCAAATCCTCGTCTGTTTGAGCTGTAGGTGCTTTGGGTGGCAGATGGGATGTGGGCGGAGCTCATTGTGCATGGTCTTCCCTCATCTAGGCTGTCTAAAGCTGTAATAGAAAACTCAATCAAATCAAATGGTTTGGAAAGACAAATATTTGCTTGTTTAGTTTAAGATTTTGCATTTGTGTGTTGGCTGCTGGCAAAGGAACATTAAAGTGCCCCTAGTTAGCATTTTCACTCACTGATTTTCATGGCCATTTGCATGTAAATATAAATGTGTTTATTTAAGACAATAGCAATGGCCTATAAAACCCTTTATTGCACAAAGACTATTGTTTTGAGCAGATTCAATTTGGATAACAATCAACAGAGGAAAACTGAATAATTTACAAAGTGGAGGAATATTTGAATGGTGCTGTTTATTCAGTGTTTCACAGTGTTGTTGTTTTTTTGATCGAAATAGGAATTGCCTTTAAAATGCATTGTAACTTGTCCACCACCTGCTCGTCTCCATGGAGATGCAGATGATTGTTTTGTCTGAAAAAATACCTTGAAAAACAGATCTTCTCTCAATGGAGACAGATAAGTCGAGGCAAAACAAAAATTAAATTCAACTAAATTAGATCTGTAAGACTCCTCTGCATCAGCAGGAGGCTGCACCACAGTTTGAGAACCACAGTTTTGCAGCTTTTATGTCTTGCTTTAATGCACTGAACCCTTAAAGAGCACTACACAGGTGAACCCTGAGCCCCCTCTGTATTTCTCGCACGCACTTCTCTCTGAGTGACTTTGGTTGGGGGACTTTGTTGTTCCATTGATTGAACAAGGCCATCAATAGCTTTCAAATGCAGCTACTTGTCTGAAGAGGTGCCATGGAGCATGAACAGGCGCACCGCAAAAGATTCTCGCTATAAACTGTCCTTCCACTTGCACCCAAAATCGTCAAGCTATTATTTTCAGCCCTTTGCCTTTGGGCCTTTTCGCCGTGTAGAAAGGTGAGGGGCTATGTCGGCCACGCAATCGCAAGACACCTGACCAAGACCAGGTAGGAATGTTTCCATGGCAGCAAGCTCAAGGTCACCTGGACAATATAAAATGAGCGCTCCCGGGACTACACCTCCTCTGACACCACGGCTCACGAGTCCTATTTTGCCATCAGCCCTAGATCCACCTACGCCTCCACATGGGACACTGGACTTGACTGGAGCCTTTTTTCACTGTTTTCCATTGGGACCTCACGGAGCAGAAGAGTAGCCACCTGCAGGGTAAGAGAGAGAGGGGAGTGGGCAAGTGGCATGGAGCTTGAAGGAGAGTGTGGCAGCTTGGCAGTGGTAGCAGCACAGGTCTCATAGGTTTCCTCTAATGGCCCCTCTTGGCCCAACCTACTGCTGTTGGTCAGATGGCCTGTTCCACTACAAGGCGACAAGGCCACGGGCACGCTTTCACATTCACTCCAGCCCGTCTTTGTCAAAGACTCTCAATGACTTTCCAAAAATAGGCAAATGGGAATTCAGCAAAAGAGACGGCTGGAGTGTGCGGCGGAAGGAAAGGGGTGAAATAAAAGCCAGTCTTAAGTGCCGTGGTGTGAGGGAGCGGCATATGTGGCTTTAATGCTCTCATTACAAGAAGCCCTTTTCCTTTCCCAATGCCCTCTGAAGGGTCCTACAATTTACAACAGTTTCCAAAATGACTAAGAGCTGTTTTTGTGCTGGCTCTAAAAGGGAGCGTTTACCTTCAGCATTTTCAACAGCGGCCTCCCTGACCAATGCTGGGCCAGAGCGCGGACAGAATCACAATGAGATAAGCAGCTCTTAAGCCACATGAAATGAAATGTCTCACTGTGCGTCTAACAATGTTTGGGATATCTGATGTTTGGTAATACATTTGCCTGGCAGGCTCTTTTTATCTCAATAAGGCAGGGTAGTGATGAAGACATTATTTGGTGAATGCCTCTTCTGTGCCTGCAGACCTGTCCACTGCACCGGCACATCCCTTGAGAACATATTAGCTGATAATTGTCAGAATTCTCAGCGGGCAGAGGTACCACTGTGTCGGTGTATTCCTTATGGTCCATGAATCCGAAGGTCCCTCTCTGCACCTCAGAGCTGTTCACACAACCCCAGGAGGAGCAGGCCGCAGTGGGAGAGGGTCCACTGTGCCCATGTTAGAGTGACTAAAGCACAGACACAGAGAGCTAGAATTCAGCCGTAACAGAAAAGCCAGCACCATGGAACAACTGTAAGTGAGGAAACACATTTAGCCAGAGGATACAGAGGCTCGGATATGACCTGTGCAAACTCCACATTGTAGAAAGAGGAAGGCTCATAGCTGCAGGGCATGTCCTGAGGGCTGGATAAATGTTGGCTTTTCAGGGCTTAGTGAATAAAAATGTCCTGGGAATAGAGAAAGATGAATCCACTTGAAAAGATCCATATTGTTCTAATCTTATTTCTTCAAACACACTGTTGCCAAGCTGTGTAGAGTAGATCATTTATGAATAAATAACTGTACATTCAATCAGATAACATTGGTGAACAAGCACCTCCATCCATTTTTGTTATTTAGTGCCACATATAGGCACTTTTTGACAAAATGAGGCCCCTGTCTGACAGCTAATTATTACGTTATAATTAAGCATTTTTATTTCTCATCAACCCATAAGTAAGCACCAAAAGATTCTGGTTAGCTCCACCCCAGTTTCAACTTACCATATCAAAAAAAAAAAAAAAAAAAGAAAAAAAAAAAGGCTGCTCTCAAACCATGTACACATCTGAAAATCAGTGCATGTGGATATTAACAATGCGAGTGCTACAGACACATTTAAATCCTCCGTCCTTCCACAGAGTGAACATTGGGCAGCCCAGCTTTCGCTCATTATACAGGGTGTGTACTAAATGGACAGGTTTCAGGCACTAGGATTAGCTATCCATTACATGCCGTTTTCTTGTTGACCTTCAAATCTCATGGTGGGCCCTGCACCATCAGCGTCCATGTGGTGGAAGGTAGTTGGACCCTTTCCTGGACGCTGCCTTTCTAATGAGGGGTATCAACATTTTGGCTCCACTCTCTGGCATAGCGCACAAAACCAATGTGGATGAGGTGAGACTAGAACGGTCCCATCGTCCATCCTGGTCCAGAAAATGGTGCCCAAAAGGATTGTGTTGCATTATCAAATTTTAAATATGCCCATTATTTTCACAGTTATATTTAATCCGAAAGCACCTTCGGGATCCTGGTTATTTGCAGATAATAGAAGCCACATTGTTTGCAGAGAGGTATTTTTTACACTGTCACGGTATGCTGTAGGTATTACTTCCACTTTTCCTCTTTCCTTTGTGTGTGCGTGTGCGCATGCAGGTAGCGCTGATCCACAAATAGCTTCTCCTGGTTTTGGACATCATCAAAATAGAGGTGCCTTTGAATGGACAAAGTCACATTGTTCACGGTGAATCTTAAGAAAGAATCCAGTAGCTATACTCGGCAGGAGAAATGCAGTGGGATAAAGCACCCAAGGGGGATATTTTCACGGGTGCTACAGACTCATTATCTTGTCACGTATCATAAAGATGACAGTAGAGGCCAAAGCCGGGGCCCCTCAGGCATGTGTCCATAGTCCCCTGGCTCGTCCTCGGCACAGACAGAAGCAGGATACACCTCTATAGGACAGGACAGGGGTGGGGTAGGGGGGGTTTGGGTGGTCCCAGGACGCTGTATTGATTGTCTTCCCTGCACCTTTAGTAGAGGGCTCATTCTGTCTGTCACTAGTGCACAGGGGGACCTCCAAACTCACAAACACCAAACAGTATTACACTGGGGGGACTCACCATGCTAACTGCTAACTTAATTAATGTGATGGTGACCTTAATGGCTAAACTACATTTGTTATTTCAAGAAATCTGTAGATCTACTGGGACAAAAAATAAGCTCATAGTAAAATTATATTATCAATAGAACAAACAGTACATAGGCTTTATTGAATTAAGAAATAGTATTCAGTATTTTAAAATCTGCCTAAATATGTCAACACTCGGGGCCTGGGGGGTCCCGGGACGCTGTATTGATTGTCTCCTCTGTGCCTTCAGTAAAGAGGGCTCATTCTGTCTTTCACTACCTCACAGGGGAAGCTCCAAACTCACAAACACCAAAATATTATTATACTGGGACTAACAATGCTACCTTCATAGAGCTTAATTAAGGTGAAAGTGACCTTAATCTCTGAAGTATCAAGAAATATGTAGATCTACTGGGACAACACATCAGCTCATAGTGAACATAGTGAAATGAGATAATTATGATGCAAATTGTTGTAAGTAAAATGTATCCAGCCCTGTAGTACAAAGAGTGCATAGGCTTCATTAAAGAAAGAAACAAAAGTACTTCAAAATCTGTTTAAACATGTTATCAAAGGGGGTATGGAAGGTCCCGGGATGTTGTATTGATTTTTCTCCTCTGAACCATCAGTAAAGAGGATTCATTCTGTCTCTCAATGCTGCACAGGGAGACCTCCAAACTCACAAACACCAAATATTATTACACCTGGGGGGACTGACCTACCAGCCTAACTTCTTAGGGCTTAATTAAGGTGACAGTGGCCTTAATCTCTTTGTAGTATCAAGAAAAATGTAGATCTACTGAGGCAAAACACGAGCTGAGCAGTGAAATAATTATGACATGCAAAATTATTATTATGTATCCATCCAGGTAGCACAAACACTTAATAGACTTCACTGAACATAATCTGTCTAAAAATATGTTCACACTGAGAGTATGGGAGCGTCACAAACCAGGAAGACGTTTGGAAAGATGCGATTACAACTTCTGTAAGTGTAGTTACCGACAATGGACTCATCTAACATGGATCTATTAAAACTGACAGTGATAAAACCCATTGAAGTAAATGTGATCTGCGGTAACTTGAAGACTGCATATGTAGGTGCTGTTTGGAATCATCTTGAATTTGGCGCCTTCGTCTCTTCTAAGCACATGTACCCAGTGCCCTCAGAGTTGTATGTCAGTGGCGAAATGATGAAAACTGAGGTATAGTTGTAACCGTTGATTAGCTGAACATAACATTTAGATGGAGAAAACTGGGCGTGGGAAGTTGTAATTGCATCTTTCAAAACATCTTCCTGGTTTGTGACGCAATGAATAGAGCCTATTGATAATCTCCACTGCATTTATGCTAAAGAGGGCAGATAGGATAAAACTTCAGCTTTTGGTGAATGGTGATATTATTACAATATGAAAATTATTAGGAGTGTAACGTCATCCAAGTCTCACGATACGATATCGTCACAGTATGAACCTCGCGGTACGATATTTATTGCGATATCATGGGAAAGCTCACGATTTGGTGGGGAGGCTCACGATTAGTAATGTAACAATAACCAAATATCTTGGTATGATATTTTCATGATATACATCTCACAGTACAATATTTATTGTGATATTTTGTGGAATAAAAACTGAAGGAACAAAACTGTTAATATGTTCCTCTTAAAATGCCTTGACAAGACTTAATCCAAAGAATTAAGATGTAAAAGTGCTTAGAACTGTTATTATTTCTTGTAGTCTCAAAGGATCATTTTCTATGTAGTTCCCTCTGTTTTTTGTTTTTGAATTTTTTTCAAGCTATTGTTGCACCTTAACTCTTAATTTAAGCCAAGAGACTTGTACTCCAATATTTTGTGATGGATGTGAAAACTCTGATGATATGATATCACGATATTTCAGTTATTGTTACATCCCTACAAATTAACTTTACTTTTTAAAATAGAATTTATCCAACCGTAAAGGACAAATATGAGGCTTCACTGATTTGAGAAAGCAATTATTATTATTTGTCTAAATTGTAACTTAATGTGAGACCAGCAATCTCTAACTGCAATAGAAATCAGAACAAATAAAGCAAAAGAAACCTGAACATACAGAGCATTTCAAAAACTCGTAATAAACATGTTTTAACATAGGGGGGTATTAGCTGTTCTGTACAAATACTGAAAAGGCAAGATGTGCAATAGCTTTTAATCAGGCAATTTTCTAAAGCAATCCAGCATTTGGAACTCAGCAAGTTCACATTAGGACTTTATAATTGTGTCCAGAATTGAAAATGTTCCTTGTCCTTAGCTGACATTTAGACATTTTTATTATTTGGGCAGCTGGACTAACAGTTACAGTGCATGCAACATTTCTGGTTAAAGTCTTTCTCTGTACTCTGTTTCTTTTTAACAATACCACATCACATATTCATTATAATGGTCCCATGCCAGTGTACTGTTTGTGCCAGTGCTAACCTGCATTAAGTGAGTCCAAAAATAGTAATAATTTGCAAGTAACTACAAAGCAGAAGCCTATAATTTGGCACACAGCTGCTCTAAGTTAAAAGAAATGTTCCACCAAGTTTTATATATCTGCCTTAAAATGAAAAGGTAAAACATTTTAAAGTACTCATTGTTTTCCAGATAGCTGACTTCCTATGTGAATCCTTGACGTCTTTGTCCTGTATGACTTTGGTATACATCTCCATTCAGTCCCCAACACTCAACTGTATTTAACTGGTGTGTGCTATTCTGAATGTGAGCCAAATCTCCTCTTGTTAAAAGGAAATAATGGGAATGATGAAAAGTTTACAAGCATTGTCCTTCGTTTCACTGGTCATGGTTCTGCGACTATGCAAAGGCACTGGTGAGTACTGAATCTTGGAAATCTTCCTATAAAATGTTCCCAATGCCCTTTATTTTTCCTCAGTTTACAGAATAACCTTGAAATTGGACCTTTTTTGTTCATAATGATAAATCAGGGTACACAAAATTGCAAGACACACTATCCCTCTTTTTCTAATAATTCTTCCATTTGCATATCTCTATAGACCATTATCTAAATCCTGCTAAAACGACATTAACACCCCCGTGGAGCACTATATACATATACAGCATAAACAGATCCAAACACATGAGAGGGAGAAGTGTTAATTGACCAACCTGCCAGGCCATTATTGTCGGTTGACCTCATAACCAAAACGTGTCTCCGATTATCATGCTTCGGAGGGCCCGTTGTCAAGGAAGCCATGTTTTAAATTGTGTAGACAGCACCTTCCTCAGTCCACAGGGAGTATTTTCAATCTCGACAAGTTTGGATTTAATGAAAAATAAACATACAGCATTTCACGATTTCCCGTTAGGACTTGAAACATTGCAATATATGGGACTGAAGCAAAAACTAAATTAAAATTCATATTCAGTACCTGCATTTGAAACTAAGAAAAGTATTTCTATTCAAGCCTGGAAAGAACAAAGCAGCATAAGCATAAGTTACGAGAATAAATTAGTATAGGGATTTCAAAAATTGCAATAAGACTATACGCACTGACTGTAGTAAAAAGGAATAAGGAACAATTCAATTATTAATATGCACTGTCATTTAAAACAAATAAATCTAAATCTAAAAAAATTTGTAGCAGGCTATACCATAGACATAATTAGTAAAAGCAGTGTAACCAATAATGATGCTCACGCTATCGACCATTTAGAAACTTGGTTAGTCTGGAAGGAAAGTTCGAATAGATGTAACTCCGGGTAACATCAGCTAGACAAGTGATTGGGGTGTAACAAAGATAGAAAAGTTTGAATCTATTACTGTCTAATGGCTATACTATCTGTGGGAATAAGTAAGAGCACTACAAACAAGATGTTATGTAAATGTGTACTGTACTTCAATTTGTACTTCAGTTTGTACCTTTACCACCTAAATAAATGAATGAATACATAAACTTGAATCTTGCCTCAGATGTAATTCAAGGGTATATGCAACTCTGCAAATAACTGACATCTATAACTGCTTAGTGAGAGTGCTTGGACCAGCTACCATACAGCTCCTCAGGCTCACAGTGAACTATGAGTTGGTAAACAGTACGGAGCCAGCACACAGAGACACATCAGTGACAATCACCACTATTAGAGGAGATAACAACCCTCACCGTGCCCAGCCAATGCATTTATTTACATTTATCCACATTTTAGAGGCAAATCTGAACTCACAAATCGTATAAAATCGCACAAAAAGTACTAAAGTGGAAAATTATTTAGTTCACTCATGATCAACAAAAACATGCTTGTCTCCATGGAGATGTTATTCCTTTGCGTGGCGTGTTTTACAGTATAGAATTAAACTTAAATTTATAACCATGAGAAGCAGGTGGCACTAAGCACAGTTACAGGTCAGATTGTTGGGAGACGACCCTGCTCACTGTAAAAATTTATGTTTTTAAGTATTTTTTGCAATATACAGTAGATGCTTTAAAATCTTATCAGAACGTTAGTATATTCACTTGTCTGTTCAGAAGGATGGAAAAATGCAGTTGTATAATCTCAAAATTGGATCTGAACTTCACAAAAAGTTTAATTTATGATGAAATGTGAAATATCTCAGTATGAAGTGGCAAAGTGCAGTGGGCTCAACTTTTCTGAGCATTAAAAATGCATAGTGTTTATCATAATCTCTTTTTAAATGAACAAATAACGTAAAACAAAATTGTAAATCTTTTTAAACTGGGCTCAGACATCACTCACATCGGTGTGAGTGGATTCATTTTCCAAATTTCCTTTGCATTTTCATATTTTCTTTTTGTTTAGTTAATCCCAGTTTTCCCATTGAAATCACATTATGCTCCACTCCGCTTTTGCCTCCAGCTGCCTCCATTCCATTTAGACTGTTTTTGTTTACACATTTTTAAAGGGTCTGTAAAAGCTGAATAAATGCAATATTCATGGGTTTGAGGCCAACAATTCCTTTCTAATTTGAAGGACTTTGTGGGGAACCATAGATGACCTTTCCCCATTCAAAAGATATAATATTTAGATTTGCTTAATCGCTATGATCATGGAGGACAGCAGCTAAAGCTTGAAACTCATGAATAGATACGTTCACTGCCATACTGTGAAACATTCCAGGTGATAAAGCAATAGCAGCTCAATGAAGTCGCACAGGTGGTGGACCCTAGAGCGGAAAAGGGTAGTAAGACAATGTGAATATAGACAAGATCCATTCCCACAGAGAGGTCCACTAACTGGTACAGGGACCCGCACCACAATTTGACAACCACTTCTGTAACTCATCAAGTGCAAAAGGCTCCAGGATAACTATTAGACAATTATAGCTCTACAGGCCTTGTGTGTTTTTAGCTGACGTGGCTTTTACTGTCCTCAAGTGTCATGTTTACAATCAAGCAGATGAGAAGACAATATTGTACAGGGATATAGCAGCCGACTCAGGTGAAATAAAAATACTGTATGCCAGATTCATCCCAAGGAGCTCTTATCCAGACTGCATATGCACAGGAAGCAGATTAGCAATTATATTTTACTTCTATTATGAAACAATGTAATGACATGACGAGCAGAGGAGTTGAGGATGTAATATAATTGGAAGTGTGTCTTCATTAGAATAAGTGGGAGCATATTTTCAGGGATTAGCAATATAAAGAATGACAACTCTGCTTCTGAAGTTCAATCCCCAGATGAAATTGGGGTAAAACTGGCAATAAGAAAAAATACCAAGGGCCATCTGCATGTGTTATCAAAGTATCCACCGCTCAGCTCCAAATCCCAAAAGTGGGAATGACTCCAGCAATCAAAGCACATATGGCCAGCACCCGGCTCCCGAATTATCCTTCATATGTAGGTTAATGAATTCGGAGTCAGGCTGTGCTGTGAGTGACATCTCCACTGAGCTGATAGAGACACCTGCCAATCACAGGACGGTCCATCGCAGGAGGCGGAGTAGCTGGTTATAGAAGGCATCTGAGAGTCGTAATTGAGAGATAATATAAAGACCTATAAATTACAAAGCTGTATGGAACATAATGGGAAATACAGTGATAGGCTTTGAGTTTATAGCAAATGAGAACCTCTTTCTAATAAGCCTGTCACAATATTTGCTACATTGACATTTTGTTCAATAAAAAAAATACATGGAACAATATTTCTAGAGCTCAATATTTATGATTAGAGCCCGACCGATATATTGGTTGGCCGATATTATCGGCCGATATGGGTACCTGGGGCATATCGGCTATCGGCCGATATGCTTGCTGATAGGGGCCGATATTTCACGTGGGCATGTGATACGTCGTTAAAAATCTTAGACTCTACATTATGTTCATTTAATCCAATTTACAGACAGATAAATGTCCTAATATGTGGCTCCACATCAGTATTTATCTGCGGAGTAATTTGTCTGTGTGTGCGTCTGTACTGTCCCTGAACACACCACAGAGTCGCGTCACTCACGTGCTATTGTTTACACTCGCAGACACAGATCCAAACACTGAGATTATATTCTTTTTACGGACAATAGGTTTGAGTCTGAATTAAAAGGACATTTATTAGTGCAGACTTGTGATGTGAGGAGGAGCCTGTGTGAGCGGTGAGTGTTGGAAATATGTCGACTTTGAAGCTAGTTTTGGTCATCTGTTATGGGTTAGCTGCGGTAGCTCTCGCACATATACAGGCTGTTTTCTATTGGCCTATTGTAAAGTGACTATATTGGCCGTATATTTGTTACTGCATTGATATGTAAATGAGCTGTGAATAGACGTGTGAATTATGACATTTGCGCATATAATTAATTACCGCGCTAGTTTCTTTACTAGTTATGGGTCGGTCTCGCGAACGAAATTACTCTTAGAGCCGGCTCTTTGAAGCGAACGACGGGAACCTGATCCTTATTGGGAGCCGTGTTTTCTCTTTTTCTCACTTTTTTTCTCTTCACGCCGCGTGCAGACTCGTGGTTTGACAGCGGCAGCGGCTGAAAACGAAACTTTGAGAAATTTGCATGTACATAGGATAAAAAAAAAAAAAACTAGCATATTTGGCTGTAGTTTAGCATAAAATAAATAAGTCTCAGTTTTTCAGTCCTGGTTTAGACCTGGTTCAGTCCTGATTCAGTCCTGCTTTAGACCTGCTTGCAGCAAAACAATCTGAAGAGCCGCTTGGGAGCCAAAAGAACCAGCAGATTTTAGTGAGCCGAGCCAAAAGAGCCGGTTCTCTAAAAAGAACTGGAATACCCATCACTAGTGTCTAGAATGTGATGCAAAAATGCCATTAAGCCAACCTACTGTCTGTAAATATGATGTAAAGAGGCAGAATAACAATAAATGTTGCCTAAATAAACCCAATTTAAAATCCACCAGAGCCAAACCTAAGTTTTTTAAACAATTCAACATTTACAGTGAATTTTTACATCACTAAATATATCGGTGATTATATCGGCTATCGGCAGCTCCAACTCCCATTATATCGTTTTCATATCGGCCACAGCAAAATCCATATCGGTCGGGCTCTATTTATGATTGAGGAAATTTTCTGTATTATTTGTATTACAGTAAGATTTGAGCTGTCCAATCATTTAAAAGTCCTATAGTACACAAAATTGAAGCTTATGAGCTTTAAGTCATGTAAAAATGTTACCTAATCAAAAACATACCTAGAGTTGTGTTTTGTTCCATTCACACATGGTTGAGTGATCCTTTTTTATTAGTCTGTCTACATCTCCAAGGCTCAAAACGCTCTATTAGACCTTGTGATATCGTGTAGTATAATTTTCAAGGTAACAGCTGCTTTTTACCTTGAGCTCAGCAGAGATTGGCAATTCCAGGGATAAAATGATGCAAATGATTCTAATGAAGGTGTATGGAGTTTAAAAACACAATGGAGCATTTCATGTATTACCACATGACATCACAAGGTGGAGCAGAGCGTTTTCTGATCGAGAGAAGAGCTTAGCCTAAGTACGCTAGGTCTGTGTGTTAAACATGTGTGAATGAAACAAAAAACTCCATGTTTTTGATGAGAAAACGTTATAGCGCACAATGGGTCCTTTCTATGACATATTATGTAATTACTGTATTTAGAGAAAGATTTAAGGGGAGTGACAAAATAGTTTTAAGGGACAGTTCAGAATTTTGGACATAGGGCCTCATTTCCTATTTAGCCAGAGCATTGGAGACATGTGGAGACACTTTTTAAATATTCCATCCAGTCCTTGCATTTGCAGAGGTCACTGGTGCTAGGCTGGAGCATGTCAATGGTCATAGTTATCCTGCCACTAAAAACAGCGTTATTCACTCCACAAAGCACCCGAAGCAAAACAATTATAAAGCCAGGCTGTCCATGTGAAGGTTTGTGTCAATAGAATAATTTTAAAAGTAAAACCACCCTTGTGTTTGACGGATTTATGTCTGAGAAGCAGCAGTGAGTTGTACTTCCTGATCGTAAGATTGGCAACAGTGGACTGATATCACCTAGCACCTATCTTACCGGCAAAGTAAAATTCCACTACTGCTGAGAAAATAGTCCCTCAACATGTGAGGGTTCATGCGATGCAAGGTTAGTTTTATTTCAAACATTAATTCTATTGACACAGACATTTACATCAACAGTCTGGTGTAATAACTGTTTTGCTTCAGATGCTTTGTGGAGTGGATAAGACTGTTTTAGGCTAACTATGGCCTAGCACCAGCGACCTCTGCAAATACAAGGACTGGATGGAATATTTTAAAAAGTGTCTCCACATGTCTCCAACACTATGGCTCACTAGGAAATGAGGCCCTATGTTCAAAATTCTGGACTATCCCTTTAATATCCAAATAAGTTTGCTTTCGGTACTAGTATTGGCAACTATAACAATAATATTTCTGTTTCTTTCTTGTTTAATATTAGCATCATCATATACATTGTGCCACAGATTAAACAGTGGACCGTCTCAAAGCACTCACCGTCAACAAATTTTTTATTTTTTACACAATATTCCAACCAGATGATGCGTATTTATTTGCAGAGGCTCACTATAATCCTGAACTCAACGCCATGCTGTGCCCATAAACATCACATCTCCTCTGATCTGACAGCCCCACCTGCCAATCACATGACTCTCACCGCAGGAAGGGGGAAGAGGACGAGAGGGAGGGGGGCATGCATGGTGTGGGGTCTCGGATATCGATCTGAGAGGAAGCATATTGGGTGACGGAGAAGGCAGCCGAGGTTGGGACACCCGCGGTAAGCCCATACATCAGAGCGCATCAGGAGCTAATGAAAAACACAGGGAGAGTGATTAAGACACAGACACCTCCCACAGCCCAGTGCGGGACTGGGGCATTAATCACAGGCTGTCTCTGCAGCTCGCACTGGGTTATGCCGACACAGCACCTGACCCCGCCTCTCTCCGAACTGGAGGTGTGAGCACGTTTGTTAGGGAAATGGCTCCTGTTTTATGAGTTTGCCCTTGGTCAAGCTCCTCCAGTGTTGCTAGGGTCTAATTTCACACCAGTTTGTGGCTTTTCAATGTCGAAAAAGGTCTGCATCAACACCCAGAGTGTACTAACGGGAAGACGTCTGTGATAATGTAATGTAATAAGGAAAGCCTTTGAGAATGTCGCTCTAGCAAGTAACAATAATGCTGATAAATATTGGTTTTATGAATATTTATTACAAAAAACATGTGCAGTATTTGTAAGACTACATGCATAAACATTTTTGTGAATGCATATTTGTAAATTAAAGGGCCTATATTACAATATTTTCTGATCTGTTATAATGTTGTTTCCTCACCGACATACCTGAAGTTTTTTTTTTTTTTTTTTTATTCACACAAATTCTGCATATTTACACTTTAGTTCTCCTCTCAAATAGAAAACACTTCACATTGTGATGTCATGTGGTAATTCAGGAAGTGGTTCAGAGTTGTTTTTTTTTAACTCCATACACCTATAATAATTATAATAATAATAATTTCAGCTCTGTAATGTCCTATCTGTTTACTCACATATGTTTGAATGAAACAAATCACAACTCCAGGTATGTTTTTGATGAAGTCACAAAATGCTAATATGGGTTAAAACTCACAATAATTTGCATAATATAGGATCTTTAATGAAAAAAAAAGTGGTTAAAACATTGTCAAAAACAAAAACTATTGATAAAATATACTACTGTTTATTCATTAAAACTTTGGCTTCATTTATTCACTGCATGTTGAGTTGAATTGTGTGTTTGCCACAAAGAAACTATATATTCAATAATTTAAGCATGTCTGTAGTAATCCTGTCTCTTTAATGATAAAGAGTGTGACTTGTTTTGACTCAGAGGAAAGGCTAAAGAGTCACCTTGCTTGAGTTTGGCCGGCGTTCAAGCTTCCTATGATCATTCATTTATGAAGCTAATTGATTAATCAAAGCTGACACATAATAAACCAACAAGGAACTACGGACTTGAGACATCTTTAGTCTGTTTAAAACAGTAAAAATCTCATCTAGAAGGGATCTTAAGCTTATTTGAGCTTATTTTAGCAGATTGGTGGGTGCAGTCTGGTTGCACATAAGTCTGTGTTTGAAGCTTGGCTGTTGAAATGATCTCTTTTTGGAACTTGCCTTCTTCCTTCTGAATAAATGACTCTAAACTGGTTAAAGACGTCCAAGGACCATCTGTGGTGTCAGTGCACGATACGCCATATTGTTTGTGACAGGACCAAGATGAGCTTTTAATACCACATTTTTACAGCCTAACAAATGATGACAGACTGAAGGCGATTATTTATATCTATTAATTAACCTAATTAAGACGGCTGTATTTCCTCCCCCTGTTAATTACAAATTGTGTGTGTAGTGCCGGGGTGACAATGTAAATACACATGTCATTTGAACATGGATGATGCTGAGATTTGATTGTTTTGTTTAATCCAAATTATTCAAGCAGACAATCGAAAATGAAAAGCATGTTTTTGTATTTTGTGACAGATGGTTCACAGAAATTGCATGTTTATGATGGTTTAGATGTTTTGCAGTAACAAGTTAGTGTGTTAAAAAGAAAAGAAAAAACAAACAAACAAATAAACATCTGGTTAACAATTAACAGCTAATTGGACTATTAACTGACCCTGAAATGAAAAGCTCACAAACTTTACCCTATAACAAGAATTTACTTTTGAGCGACTATTTTCTTTTGAACATTTTTTTTTAGCAGTCAATCAAATCAAACCCTAAAACATTAAAACAATTAAAAACCTGCATGTAATGTTAAAAGAAACAAAGACATTGAATTTCATTGTAATGAACTTTTCTTTGTCCACAGCAGTGGGATAGTTCAAAACCTATATGTTCTTTCTCCTCTCTTCTCCCTCCATCAGCCTCTCTTTGCTGCTGCTGCTGCTGCAAATGGGACAGCAACCAAAGGGTCCACGCTACAAGCAGCAGATTAAAGGATTACCATTAATTAGATGTCGGGGACAGAGAGGGGCTTTGCCTGTCTTGGCCATGATACAATATCTGTTAATCTGCAGTGCTCCTGGATAAAAAGAAATCAGTCCATTGACAGGAAAAATGGGAATAGAGGGATGGGGCCAAGAAGGAAGAATTGGAAAATAGGAACAAAAGCAGAAAGCACGAGATGTGGCTGTAAAGATCGGAGGAAGCTGAAGAGTCCACTTGAACCTGCATTGAGCCTATTTGAGAGAGAAAGGCTGTGTGGGATAATGCAAGTCTAAAAAGATGGTGACAATAGCAGGTAATGGAGTATATACGCAACAACAGTCTGAATAGGAAAGATGAGGAGGTTGCACTTGTATGGAGATATTGGACAAAAGAAGACTCCCGGAGTGTATGAAACTAAAACAGGTGAAGCTGCAAATATGAAAATCAAACTGAATAAAAGTACATTGGAAAATCTGCCAAGGAGTGAATATAATCTTGCTACCATTCATGAATACCAAACTCATGTTAAGCCTGCCACACACTACAGGATCATTTGCCAGATTTAGGACCTGATTTTCTTGTCCTTGACTTAAGGGAGACGTGATCTGATTGTGGATCTTTGTATGAGATTTTTAATCCACTGTGTTCCTCGTGTGTGGTGTCAGTGCGAATCTAAGCAGTCTTGTCATATCCATCTTTTGAACACTTTAGAGTCTCTAAACTACATTGTTTTATTCTAGGCAGGAAACAGCTGACGTGAGGTGTGCTTACAGCTTTTAGCTTTGTGGTGCGCGGTCTCTTTGCTGAAATATCCCACTGCAGTCTTTGTGCTTGGAGATTTAAAATCTAAAAAGTCTCTTCTCAGTCTCATTCTCTTCGTGTCTGCGGTCTGCACTTGTCATTTCATGTTTAATAATTGCTTAAGACTGAAAAACCCTGTAGTCTTGTCAGGCTTTAGTCAGAAACTTGGTGTTTTCTTCTAATAGGACAAATTGGAAAAAGCTAAATAGCCTCTTCAGGTTTAATACATCAGTTAATGATAATAGCATTGTTCTCGGAGTATTTTAATGAAGTGATTCTTCTACCTGCTCCATACAATTAATACTGAATCTAAACAAATATTGTTCCTCCTCTCACAATGGAAACCCTACAAGAGATAAAGTTCTTGTGGTGCAGTTTAAATGCGATGCACACTGGGGCACAAAACACAATTATTTTGCAATGGTAACAAATTGTTCAAATGATTCTTTGCTGGTTTGATGATCCATTTTGGTCTGAGTTAATTTACCACTGACCAAAAATCATTGCCAAGCATTGTCTACAAATGATCTAACAAATCTGTATCATCTGTTGGTCCAAACATTACTTTTATTTTTCAAACAATTCCTTTGATAGACATTTCTCAATTTACCATCCCTGCCATGTCCCGTAGACCACTACATCTGTGAGTGTCAAAACAGACCAAGTGCATTTCACAGATACGCCCTCCTTTGTACACCCGTGTCACTCTAATTGAAGACTTTGACCAAGGCGTCGCAGGTAAGTCCAGTGATTGACATGTGACTGCTCTAAGTTTGATAAGGCAGTGGTCTATAATGGAAGTCCTGACCCTTACTTTTAGGGCTATTAACCCCTGATACGCTGGTTTGGACTGACTTAATCTTTCTCTGACAGGGAGTTTGATACTGCGCCTCGGGGCCAGGTGAGAGGAGGTGCCCCCTCCTGTTAGAACGTCCACCCCCTGCCCAAAAGATAACCACAGCCTGCAGGGTCCTATACAGGCTTATCACGGCTTTGGCAATGTTGCTTAGAAACACATAGATCTAATCAAACTGTGGGATAGGTATCTTGGTGGTATGACATCATCTTTTGCATTTCTGATTTTATCTAATGTGTACCTGCACTAGTGTTTCTTCAGTGAGGGGTTTAAAACAATTGGTTTACAATTATTTTTTCAAATAAAAGTTAATATTAAGGTACACTTTATTGTGCCTATATAAGGAAATTTCTCCTCTGCATTTGACCAATCTTTCAGTTACGTTGGGGCAACCAGTACACAGCAGAGGCTGACAACAGTGCAGTGCCCAGGGGCCCATCTCCATAATCTAAGCCAGGTTCGGTCAGGACAATTACGTGGAGGATTTTCTTGTGCATATTAGGTTAGTCCGTAAAATGGTAAAAAAAAAAAAAGAAGTAAGAATTTAGTCCTGGTCTAGACTTGTACAAGAACTAGTTCAGGTCTAGAAGAGGTCTTTGATCTTACAAGCAGGCTTGGGTAAGTCTATGAATATTTCCAGTCCTGGCTCAGAACTGCACAGCTTGGTTAAGGCGTGCTTTGCCCCCCATTCCCCCCATAATGTAATCTTTTTAGCTTGAGTTTGAATTTGAGTCATGGACATAAAATACACAACATTTTGTTGAGCTGGTCAAACGCTGCAAGCACAAACGACAATATTTGCTGCAGTAAGTAGCCCCTGATGTAAATTTGAGTTTGCAGGCCGGGGTAATTGATGGAAAAAGGCGAGCACATCATTTTCTTATGGCCATTCGTGGGGCATTCCCTCTATTTGAGTTGGGGGGGACTTGTGAGCACCCCTGTGAGCCCCTCTCGCCTGAGACTCTAATTACTTTGGGGACCTGGAGAATTCCAAGGATTTAGATACGGCAAAAAGGGAATTTCCAATTTACTGCACCACTTGATGTTTGTCTTGGTGTGACTTGGTCCAGGCAAAGCAAATGGACACAAAGTGCACATTTGTAGCAGCTGATAAAAGTGAAACATTATTAGAAGGCTGTCACGGTTGTGTTTATCCGCAGGGAGTGTGTGTGTGTGTGTGTGGGGATAGTAATCTTTAGGACAAATACCATGTAACCTCCCTGCTGCCAGAGCTATCTTCATCTCCCAATATGCTACCCCTGTCTGCCTTTTTTGACATTTCAGATCTAAAAACATTAAAATATCTTGTGCACAGATTGGACCCCATCAGTTCAATTTTCCAATATCTCATTTCCTTTTATCACACAGTTGTTTGGACATTAGCTTGTGGAAAAATTCAATAATCGCTTCACAGTTGGGGGAATGTTGTGCATAAGAATCTGGTTGTAATATTTGTGTTGTATTTGGGCTACGAGCGTGAGCAGAAACGAGAATGATCTAGTTACATGCAAATTATCACATCAATTCTGCGGTATGCGCCATTGCAATTTTCTATCAAACGCTGATGCGAAAAGGATAGGGATATGTTTATTTTCCATTAAATCCAAACTTAGATTGCATTTTGCCCTGATTGAGGAGGCTCCCTGTGGACTGGGGAAGGAGCTGTCGAAAATTGTTAAGGAATTCCCAAAGCCACCTTGTGTATTTTGGACCCACACCAAAAACTAATAATTTCAGTCATTCTTCCTAAAAATTCCATCAAAATCTTCTAACTATCAAACCGAGGACAAGACAAGGACTCTAAAAGTTCATTCCAAACTAACAACTTTGCAACAAAACAATTATATTGATGAACACATGTAAATTACACAGTAATTGATTTGATTTTTAACTTAGAATATGACAATTTTCAAATTCTAATTTAAAAAAGAAATGGAATCATGTATTGTGGAACTTGTTGGAAAAGTGTTTTGGCATAAGTCGTTTAATGGCTGCAAAATTACCTTAATGGTTATCGAATTGAATCAAAAATACAGTTTGAATGGACACAATTAAATAAATTATGTAAGAGAGGCTGGGCCTTGGATGGGAGACCACTGAGAAAATCAGGTGCCACAGTGGGGCGCCTGTCACAAAAACTGTTGTTGTGTTATTAGGCAAGGCACTTCACCCACACTCCTAGTATGAAAGTGTAGTGTGCCTGAGTGATGGTGGTGGTCGGAGGGGCCAATGGCGCAGATTGGCAGCCTCGCTTTCAGACAGTCTGCCCCAGGGCAGCTGTGGCTACAATAGTAGCTTACCACCACCAAGTGTGGAGTGAATGAACAATGAACTGTAAAGCACTTTGGGTATTTTGAAAGGCACTATATAAATGTAATGATAATGATGTTGATGATGATGATGACAATTGGCAAATCGCAAAGGCTGCAATTTTTGAAGTACCACTATTTCCTCAATAAACAACAAATATGCTGTCTCTTTCTGCATAAAAACAGTTAGTCCTATATAGATCTGTACAAACTTGAAATATGAATGGCATTTTTTTATTTAGCTTGTCAATTTGTATCTCAGTTTTCATCAATTCTTCTGGACAAGTCTAGAATGTGAACTCTGAATTGAATCTTATTACTAACTATATTTGAAAGTCCAACCCTAATAGAGAGATAGTTTTAAATTCTAACATTTCTCACCCTTGAGATCATTGCCCTTTCATCTATTGCCTTATGTAAAATGTTGTACTTTTTATTGTTTGTACTTGTTGTATTCCCAGCTCCGGTAAGCATTCCCTATCTGAGCCTCCTCCATGTTCAGGCTGCTTCTCTGCGCCGTAGCGGTCCCTGGAGTTGTTTCACACCAGACTGTGTAGAAAAAGCTAAAAATATATGTGTTTGGTTGTGGTCGTCCCAAATGGCAACTTTATAGAGAACAAAGGAGATAGCAGCTCAGCTCATATAACTGGTTCAGAGAGAGGGAGGAAGCTGGTGCCTCCAATGCCCTGTCTGAAGAGTGTTATTACCGGATTATTGATTTTACAGCACAGAATGGATGGAACATAAGTACGGTTAAGCTCATTAATCCTTCTCTGCCTCTTTTATGAAAATGAACGTGCTACCAGTGATTATTCTAATGCATTGTTATGATCATCGAACACTTTCACACCAGCTGCCCCACATGGCACCAGCGGAATGAGGACAGACTGCAAGGATGTCATGATATCAGATTTTAGTGATACTTACTGAAGAAACACTGCAATTTTACGATTATTCATGATTATTGACACCATGAGTAAATAACAGTAAAATTCATATTCACAATTAACACTGTCTATTAGATCACCAATCCAATATTATGTTACCAGCTTTACAAATGAATCAACAATGAATGAGTTAAATGTGGCATAAATGGCCAGATTAAAAAAGCAGGTTTACAGGTTTACTATTTGGGGACAGGTGGAATTGAAATGACATATTTTCAATACTGTAAGAAGTACTCAGAATACAGATACCAGAGCAAAGAAATACTAAGTAAATGTATCACATGAAAAAACTCTACTTAAATAAAAGCAAAAAATTAAGAATAAAAAGTATTTGTGTAGATTTTAAAGCTTCAAATGTATTAATTTTCATAAAGAATTGTGCAGATTTTTATTTTTTTTTTTCAACATAAACAATCAAACTATAAATGTATTAAAAATAGGGGAGTAAGGACATCCAAGTTTCACGATACGATATTATTGCAGTATTAACCTCACGGTACGATATTTATTGCGATTTTGTGGGAAAGCTCACAATATGGTGGGGAGGCTCATGATTAGGGATGTAACAATATCCAAATCTCTCTGTACGATAGTTTCACGATATACATCTTACCGTAAGATATTTATTGCCATATTTTGTGGAGGTTAATAATGCTACTTTTCCTCTTAAAATGCCTTGACAAGACTTAATCCAAAATCTTTAAAAGTGCTTAGAACTGTTATTTCTTCTTGTATTCGACACTGAAATGGAGCAAAGGATCATGTAGTTCCCTCTGTCTTTTTTAGCTATTACTGCACCATAACTCTTAATTTAAGCAGAGACTTGTAATACGATATTATGATGGTCCACAATATTATTGTGAGAACTTTGACGAGACAATATCATATTTAGGTTATTGTTGCATCCCTAGTTAAAAATAAAACCTCAGCCTTTTCAGCTCAAATTATAATAAAAAATACTTACACTTCTACTTTTCAGTATTGTTCAAAAATGTAGTGGAGTAGAAAGTACAAGTACCTGCTGTTAAATGTAGTAAAATAGAAGTAAAAAGTATCCACTTTAAAATCTACTTAAGCAAAGTACAGATTAAAACAATTTCTGTGTTTCTACCAATTACACTGTGACTTGTATAATCCCAAATATTGATTAAGTGAAGACTGCTGACATCCCTACAAGACACAGAGAAGATGAGGAGGTGGAGCGAACAACAGCACACACCGCAAAGGTGAATGCGCACAAATAAAAGTGCCAAACATGTGCTGCGGAGTTGCTGACATTCCCGTGACATTTGGTGTGTCTCTGGCATTTTCCAAGAAGCATGAGCCGGTAGCAGCATCCATAAAAGTCCTGGTATAAAACATAGCTGTAGGCATGTGCAGCATAATGAGCCTGTGCTAATTAAATTATATTAAATAATTAAAAGCTGAAGCAGGAGAAGTATTCATGCAATTGTGCGACAACAATGCACTGATAATGATTTTTTGTTTTGTTTTTATTAGATAAAGAAATGGGAAAATAACTTGCCCTTTCAAATAACAAAATATCCTAGACTATTATTATAGGCTATACATTATTATAGGCTTGAGTTAATTTTTGGATATAAGTTATAACAATATCATGCCCTGCAAAACTAATATTTGTTCTTTATCTTTATAACACTAAATGGTCAATGGCCATATTTTTAGACAGCGCTTTTTCACCTTCAAGGCATTTGAGGCAATTTACATCAAGTAACCACTCACCCACTCACTCACACACATTCATCAGTGTACGTGCAAAGTGGGTTAAGTGTCTTGCCCAAGGACACAGCATTCAACTTTGAGAGCTGGAATCAAACCGCCAACCTTCAGATGAGTAAACAAATGCTCTACCAAATAAGCTACTGTTGCTTAGCCAGGCTGGTGCCACCTAGTGCCTCTGCTAATTTCTCTCCAGCAACTAGGTTAGGAATCGGAATACACTAAACGGTTTGCAAAAACCCCAGAAGTGCGAGTCCGGGCACCAGACAATCAGCGGAAAGCCATACAGTCTGTGTTGGCAACGATTCCTTGTAGTCGGAACAAAGACAATGTTTGATGAATTTTATCAAGAGGAAAGACGTTATTGCCCTTCTTCCTACGGGATTTGGGAAAAGCTTAATATACCATTTAGCATCGTTAGCGGCGCATTACATATGTCACGACTAAATAACAGCAATTGGTTAAATTTAAAAAGTATCCACCTACCCTCAAGCAAATGAATCCTAATGCTGGAAGGTCAGATGGTTTCCATGGAGTGAAACCAGCTGATGAATCAGACTGTCACTACTAAGCTATAGTAAATCTATATTGCTTGATATCATTTTACTTTGCTTCACTTTTTCCAACATGTTCTTTCATCATTTGATTGCCAACAGGAAAATACATTCATAACTATATAAAACTATTTCATTCATATAGCCTTTATATTATAGATTTATTTTATCTCATTTAAACATTTATTGAGCTGTTTGTGTTCATGACAAGTATCAACTAATGTTTTGAAATGGCTTCATCAGTTGAACTTACAGTAAAGAAAACTATGAGACACCTCTATCCTCTGTCTCCTGCTCCCGTGTCTGTTCCGCTCAGAATTCCCCCTCAGTCCTGGGACATCCATCAGGGAGTGCTCCAGTGAAGCGCAGCGGGCCCACGATTGTCCCCATAAATTTGCTGTGTGTCGGGGTACGGAAGAGGGCTAAGTGAGCAGTAAATAACAAAGGGTACCATAGACATCCGCTTGCCATCGCCACGTTTCCGGCCATGCAAGATTACCCCAGATGCCCCAAGAGGAGAGGCTTCTTCTACTGCGTGATAGATGGACAAGAGACGAGACAAACACGCTTCTCATACGTGGTCCCTGGCAGAGGAGATCTGAGGTCCAGGAACCCCACTGATTATAATTGATGAGTGTCTTTATTTTGGTGTAAAAAACTGTGGCTCTTTTGTCCGCGGGTTTGTGTAATAACAGATCGGTCGGCTGATATCTGTAACTGCCTCCATTCTTCATTGTCACTGTCTTTTCTCTCACTTTGCCCTGCTCTTCTGTGGCCCTTTTCGATCGCTGGCCCCAACTGCTTTGTCTGTGCATTGACAGCACATTTATAACTGGATTTAAAGGCCGCACTTTACGAAAATGTCTAGATCAGTGCAAGGGCTTGAACTTTTCTCAATTTAGAATTTACAAATTAGAATACAACATTTGTGTTTGGTGCACCCAGATACTTTTTTTTTTTTTTTTTAAAGGGGCCATATTATGTTATTTTCTGATCTATATGATAATGTTCTTCATCAAAAGCATATCTGGAGTTTTGCCTCATTCACACATGTTTAACACACAAACCCTGCATATTTAGGCTGAATTCTTAAACAGGAAACACGCTGTTCCACCGTGTAATGTCATGTGGTGATACAGGAAATACTCAGCTGCATTTTTAAACTCCATCCAGCTTCACCAGAATGATTTTTTATCATTATAGCTCTGGAATTGCCTATCTCTATTAAAATAAAAGCTAAAAGGTACTTGTTAACATGAAGACTACTGCTTCATGACATCACAAGGTGAAACAGAGCATTTTAAACTTTGGGGATGTAGATAGACTAATAAACCAGAATTATTCAAACAAACGTGTGAATGAAACAAAGCACAACTCTGGGTATGTTTTTGAGGAAGTAAAAACCTTTTAACATGGCTTAAAGTTCACAAGGGTCAATTTTGTGTAATATTGGACCTTTAATGTATGGTGCTGCTCCTGTAGATTTTCCAACACGTTAATAATAAAAGCAATTCCCACATGTATGCTGTGGCGCTGTTTATTCTCCGTTACTGATTTGGTGTAAATTGGTAGTTGCTTTTCCATGAGTCCATTATTATAAGAACAGTATATCACCAAGACACAGCTGCCCTGGGGCAAGCTCACAGTGACATGGCAGCCGAATCAGCCACTGGTTTCACCACCTACCACTAAACACACAACCTAGGCACAAACCTAAAACACCCTAGAGGCAAGTGTTTAAAGCACTATGCAATACTATCTATGGGATCAATTCACCAATCTTCTGGCAAGTGGGTGAACAGCTCTATTGACTTTGCCGTCCTAACTTAACCGCATAAAGTCAGCAGGCAGAAAGTCTTAAAGGGCCCATATTACGCTATGTTCTGAAATGTGTTATAATGTTGTTTCCTCATTAAAATCATGTCTGGAGTTTTGTTTTATTTCATTCACACATGTTTAACACATACATCGTGCATATTTAGGTTAAGTTCTTCTCTCGAAAACACTCTGTTCCACCTTATGATGGCATGTGGTAATACTGGAATTGCCCATCTGTGGTTAAAACTCCATTCACCTTCATTAGAATCATTTGGATAATTCCAGCCCTGGAATTGTCAACCATTACTGAACTAAAGGTAAAAGGTATCTGTTAACTTGAAAACTACATGACATCACGATGTGGAACAGAATATTTTGAGCTTTAACCTAATAAATCACGGTTACTCAAACACGTGTGAATGAATCAAAACACAACTCCAAGTATGTTTTTAAGGAAGCAATAACATTATAGTACGGCTGAAAGCTCACAAGAGTCCATTTTGTGTAATATAGGCCCTTTAATGCTTGACATTCTCAATTCCCTTAGATTCAAAACTGGTGCTTCTGACCTGAATGGTGCATGGATCATTAGGATTCTGAGGACACCTTCAATGCCAATAGAGGACAAGACAAAACAAATACTACCACATTCCACAACATTCTAATGCTCAATGACTATTTCTATCAATGAAATCTATTTTTTATATCTGGAACGCTCCCTGTGCTGTAATATTTCCATGTAAAACCAGATAAAATTGCGTGTATCGGTTGCTCTTTTCACTCATGACTCACGTGTGGCATAGAACAGACCTTTTTCATTCTGCTTGATTGATGTTACCATTTCTGTGTTTCCATTTTTGTATATCCGGACTCCCATTCATTATCATGGGGCTATATTTTATGCGGAGTTATGATGCCGTATTCAGGTACATCCATTACTGTGGTGGGCTCTCTGTGGCACCGGAGTCTTGACTTTTCGCCTCGCCTTGCATTATTCTTTGTACTTGCGCATGCTTTGCCTTTCACCTTGATACTCAATATCACTCCATCCATCTATCTTCCTCTCCCCAGCTCTCCCCGCTCTCCCATTTTACACCTGCTAAACTAAATCTCCATCCTCAATGACACCTGCTTTTGTTTTGAATTTCACATTTTGTAGAATAGAGAATGTGGCAGGAGTATAGCCCTCTGTGATTCTACTCAAGATGCCTTATGCCTTTGAATGTCAAGCAGACGCCAATAAAAAAAAGCACTTCACATATACAATTCTATAGATATTTTTCCATTCTCTGGTCTCCAGAGCAGATATAAAGTCAAGTGGTGTATTGACTAGGTATGGTGTTATTTAATGGAAAAAAAAAAACATACTAGTATTATTAAAGGTATATAATATAGCTTTCTGGACATGGCACGTCAGCTGCGTGACTCCATTGAACAGAACATTAAAATCATACTTTGGAACATTCTCCATGGAGTTAGATTTGTATTATGCCATACTGTGGAAGATTATAGCAGGAACAACATTTCAATGGAAACAAGCAGGAGAAGGCCCTCTTCCAGACCAAATAAGTGCCAGGTTTGTGGCACAATCTTTTTCCAGTGCAATAAACATAACCAAAATGATGTTTTTTGGCTAAAACGTTACATACTGTGACTTTAAAGCAACTGTCCCTGTTTATTCCAGTTTAGTTACAGCATAAGGATTACAGTGGATTCCATCTTATTTCTACTTTATTGAAAAAAGAAATACAAAAAAAATACAGTCAAGGGTATTCTCTAACCTTTTCTGCCAGGACTTCTAAAGTGACCATGTAGCTGACTTGGGCCCCACTGCAAAATTTAAAATTTAACCATTAATTATATAAATGTGTCAATAATATCTTGGAATTATCTTGTGATCCCCGTCTCAGTGCTTCGTAACCGACACTTTGGTAAATCTCTGTCTATAGTATTAGCAGTTCACATAAAAAAGTCATGGCTATGGTGCTAATATTTACCCAGCTAACATGACTCTTGGTTATTGATCAAATACGTGTGTTCTCTGTGTACATATGTGTAGTATTGCCTTAGTGTAAATAGCCTGGATATTTTCACATTGAGTTTGACAGGAAACTGGCTGAAATCAAGGCGTGTGGCCAAGTGCATTAGAAGCCCTCTCCCACACGTGCTCTGCCATACGATACTATAGGAAGTCAAAATACAGCCGATATTTCTTTTCTCTATTCCACTGAACAGGGATAACATATCCATAGATTTTTATATAAGCACCACATATTACATCTGGGTCGATAAAGTATTTAATAGTTTGACGTGTAACCTTTTTAAGAATATTGACTTGCTCAGTCTTCTGCATGAGAGCTCAATTTGGTGAGTATTGATGTTGGTGTTGTTATGATCCAGGGAGGGAGGGCCCCGGGCTCCGAGCAGACGCTGTAAACGCCACACTTATTGACCCTGTGACCTTCTCCCTGCAAAGACAATATAGGCCTATATGTACATGCCATATTTTATACAGAAATGAGAGCATAGGAGCAGGCGTGTGCTGAGAATACAGAATACATATGGAAATGCTTATGTTCCTATATGGACATTATAAACAACGGTTCAACCTCAACGCACTGCTAACTATCCCAAACAATGTACTGTGTGTGTATAGATTCAACAAAATTAACAAATAACGGTACTTGAAGATCCTGATTTGCTATGCCAACCTTGAAAGTAAAGCCTCATGACTATAAAAGAATTGAATTAAGAAAAAATCTAAACAATATATACCGTCAAATAAACATGACTAAGACCCCAAACATGCAAAATAGGTAAAATTTCTGAGAGAAGGTAGTCCTGACCAAGAATAGATCTGGAGATGGGTCCCTGGGCACTGCTCTATGGCACCCACTGCTCTTGACAGGTTGCCCCAGTGGCATTCAAGGTTGCTGGGTCAACATTTTATATGGGGTAGATCAGGTGTTTATTCCACATTTTTATAATTACGTTTGAACAGTAATTTTGTTTAATGAACTTGTTGAAAGGCAGAATAAACTGACAAGAATAGCTAAAGATCTGGAGATGGGTCCCCAGGCACCAGTGGCGGAGTTAACAATTTGGGGGCCCTAGGCAAAATTGAGGGTGCTGTCCTCACAATAATACTCTGTTTTGTTTTTTGTACTTTTTTAATATTTATTGTGTGTTTTTCCCCATTGTTCTTGAATTAGGCTAGATTGGAAACTTGTCTTATTAGTGACATCGCCTAACAGATAACCAGAGCTGAAAGTAATTCTATTTTTTTGCTGGAACAATTACATTTTTGTTTACATCCATTACATATGATTATTGTTATTATGCTATGATTATTTTCAAATCAGGGTCACGTTGACTCATCCATTTGTGAAAGGGGGGATTGCTTTGACAGTTAAAATAGATATGACAGTCAGATTTTATTTTGATGGTGTTTCTTATTTAAAAGTAAACTACTCTCATTTAATGTCATATTGAGAGAAAATCTAATTCCTCTGAGGCCTTGGACATTAATGGAACTGAGGGCAATTGGTTGGGGGCCCCTCAAGTTTGGGTCAAATGCAGAAGACAAATGTTCTTCTTAACCTTACATTTTATATGTAGTAGATTAGATGTTCATTACACGTTTTCATAATTATGTTTAACAGTAATTTTGTTTGATGAACTTGTTGAAAGGGGAAATAAACCAACAAAGAATATTTATTGTTTATGTTCCGTGCTTGCCAATGACACAGTGACCTCAAGGTGGTCGGATCAATTCCTGTACACATTCTTGTACGTTCCTGGCCCCGAGCTATTATTTTTTGCATAGTCATAAGATTGATTTTGCTTGCTATTCATTATTCTGCTCATTTTACACAACAGGAGATAATTATAGTGCTCCATAAACTTATTACTCACCTCAGATCTGAGTATACACCTGTGTCTGCTCTCCACAGTTATTTGTAATGGGCTGACTCAGTTCTAATGTTTGGGGTTTGTCATATTTTTTCTTTCCCACCGTCTCAATCCGTCCGTTTGTCCTCCCTTTGCCCTCCTCCTTTACTACAGTCTTGGGCGCCAATGCAGAGGTAAGCAGCCTCCCTTGGCTACAGAGGTGACCCTTAGGACCCTATTAACATCACATCTTCTCATACAAAGCTTGAACACACTCCCTAAATGAACTTTGCTCACGCCCCATACCCACCGCTGGGTTGAATTAGATTGCAGCCTTTTTAATATGGTTCTTAATGGCTTATAAATTGCGCGTAATGATTCCTCCTTCTCCCCTCTCTCTCGCGGTGCTTTTTATGGGTCCTCAGCTTTTGCAAGGAGTGGGTGGGTTTTAATATACGACAGAGGTACAAAACTAAAACTAGAGCTTGCACGGCTGTTGTGGCTGGCCCCTTAACGCTTCCCTTGACTATAGAGAAAGGGAGTGGTGGAAGTAATGCCTGGACAGTAGCGCTACAGCTAACTGTAGCACACAACGTCAGCAGCGTGATGGAGCGGGCACAGGAGGAGCGCAAATTATCAGAAGCTGCGTTTGGTGAAGGCAGAGAGTGTGAAGGGAAGTGCAAAGGGCCATCCACAGGGAAAAACTAAAATATGAACTTGTCAGCTAAAGTGTGTCCGCAATATAAATAAAACCAAAACATTGTCTCAGAGTCAGGTCATTGTTTCACCACAAATGTTCACAAATGTGGCATTAAAATTCAAGTGCTCCCCTGTTATTGTATCATGTATGAAAGAACTAAAGTGGATACAGCAACACTCCAAATTTCCCCCCATAGACACCAGAGAGGAGTAAGCAGAGCCCCTAGAAAACTGGTGTAAAGATACCATGAACACTAGATCTAATTGATATTGTGTGAATTAGGTGTGATAAAAATGTATCACGTGTTGACCAATTGTGATTTTCAATTCAATCTTATGTTGTTTTATTTTCATCAATTTCCTGAACATACAATACAGACATTTCATAACAATTTATTAAAAACATTGTCACATTTCTTTCTCTGCAGTCTCTCTGCTCCATGTGCTTTTACTGACAGAAGACTGGCTGTAGACCTCTTGTTCAGCATTCATTGACAATTAGAAATGATTAAATCTCAATTAAAATTTGATTAGCAGCACAGCCTAGGTGCAACTTTGGGTGAAATATTTGAGGAAACAGAATTTTCCCTTAAGCGAGCAGTGTTTTGCATACTGATAAGCACAAGTGCATTGGTGCCCTCTCAAAACAAACTTCTACATTTATCAGGCTTGGGACTAGCCCTTTGTATTTCAGTAACACACTGCAACATCAGTCATGTGGATATATAGATAGACAGAAAAATGAAGTGAGTGCCGGAGCGACAGACTATCTCATCCTACAGTAAAAGTCCTTGTATTTTTATGGCTCTGAAGCACTGCCCAGACGCCACACCTCTGTATTCCCTGTACACTGAATGTCAAATGAATTCATCCAATAGTATCTTCCTCAGCAAGTCCAAACTCCAACTCTATCAAAAAGAAACTTGTCTAGTCTCTCAAATCTCTCACCATTTTTCTCACTACTGGCTTGAAAGGTCACTGTGTAGCCGGATTGCTCAGTGCTATTACATCATGACATATTCACCCAAAATGCAGGGATAGAGATGGTACAGATATGTGCTGCTGGTTGGGCATCGACTGTGGAGGTGCAGTATGTATTAATAATATAAAACTGAACTTTTTATTTGCATTGTTTAATTTTTCTGGTGGAGGATTCATCAAATGCTTTTCTCCATGGAGATGTTATTGCTTTGTCTGAAATGTTTTACAGTATGGTATTAAACCTTTCTATCTTCAAGGACCAGACCAAAACAACGTATATTTAAATAAATGTGAAGTAGAGCTGTTTAATGTCATACTGTGGAACATTCCAGGCAGAGCAATGATATATCCATAGAAACAAGCAGGTGATAGACCTTCCACGAGAAAAGAAGTTAGTGTACCTTTAACAAGACAGCACTAATAACTAATTGTTATACAGAGGTCTCGATAGTTACTTGCCTTGCAGACGGCTTTGTCTAGAGACTGGTAATTAAGCCTGTGTGGGAGGATTTCCATTGCTTATGCACCACAATATGAGCAGCACTAACTACCTTGTATTGGCAGGGCAATTTAGGGCAGCGTTCAACTTTGAAACTGTAAACTGTGCCTCATTATTTGTCTCTGACGTCTGCTGAGCTGGAGCAGTGAGTGATTTACATTATGTGCCAAGATGCCCTCAGAACTGAACTACAAATGCAATCCCGGACACTTTCTTTTTCGCATGGTTTGTTTGTGTAACAAGACGTGTCATGCTCTAAAACAATGACTCTGTGCTTGGAGCCATTAATGAATACTCAATGGTGTTTCCTGCATTTCTAGTGCATTGTAAAGGAGGAGGGTCAGTGATTGGATTCTTGCTCTCGAGTGTACTGTCACTGTGCAAGACATTTTTTTAAATTTGCTCAGTTTCAGATCAGACCAGTGCCAACTGTCACTGTGTCCTTGGCCAAGACACTAAACTACTATTGTTGCAACAGCTCCCCAGAGGTAGACAGACAAAAGCAAGTTTGTCAATCAGCTCCAATGGCCACTCCCAGAAAACACTCTCTTCCACCTTGTGATGTCATGTAATACAGGAAGTGCTCCGATCTATTTTTAAACTCCATACACCTTCTGTAGAATCATTTGGATGATGTCAGCCCTGAATTGCCCATCTCTAGTAGGGGTGTACATAAATATCTAAATATCAATATATCGCATCGTTTAATGTGATGATACATTACATTTTTTGATACATTTTACAAAATTATTTTGTTACAGCGCTACAGTTTCGGTGCTTGTTTAGAGGAAGGAAACTCGTTTATTTGACATATTCACTGTTTTGATGATTAAAATGGGTGTGTTTCATATTCACTTTGCACAAGAAGTGGTTTAACAAAGACTTTTAGTATGACGGTCATGAATTAGCCTTTATTTTTATTAAACTATATTGAATCAGTTTGAAATATATCATAACAAATCGAAAGAGCACTGTATCGAGATATGTATCGTATTGGCAACTTCTTAATGATACTCAGCCCTAATCTCTAGTGAACTAAAGGTAAAAGGTAACTGTTCACTTCAAAACTACCAAATTGGAAAAGACAGAACAGAGCTTACTCAATAGTGAATGAAACAAAAAACAACTTTGAGTATGTTTTTGAGGAGATAACATGCCTTAAAGCTCACAAGAATCCATTATATATAATAAGGAGTTTTAAAAACACTATAGTATATTAAAAGATAAAGATCCAAGAGCTGGTACTGCATGCCGTTACATTATGTCGTTCATGTATTGCACTGTTGTAACCACTAACATTGATTTGACTCCACCTTAGAGTCACCAAGCGCCACAGTTATTGATAGAAAAAATGCTGCTCCATCTGACTGAGCACAGGTGGAGAGGCAGCCACTGGAACTGCCCCTTGCTGCGCTTTTAAGGATGGTTCAAACAATGGAGTTGGCCTACTTTCTCAGGCTCTAAGTGAATCTACAGCTATTCCCCTCGCTGCTTCCAGACCTCCGCTCCAGAGACAGAAATGTGTCTGTATAAATAAACACAGGGGTGCTCAAACACACTGTTGGATCACTGATTAGAAAATGAATAATGCTTCGGTGCTGCCTACAAATAGCATGCATGGAAAGATATGAAAGTTGTGTTATGTAGATTGTGGTACAGAAAGCAAAACATACATTTACTTTAGAGCGAGGCAATTTTGTGCAAACTGTATCCTGCCACTGTTTTCTTGTAATTCTAGACATTACTTCAGATAGCATGCAACCGTACATGAAGCTAATTTGTGACATTTTCATAGTACAGTATGTTAAGAAAGTGATTCGATACTGCAGGTTCGCTATTCAAAAACATCCATAGCTCCAATAGGAAATTAATGTATGAATGTATACACTTGTATACACATCACTTCAGGATTGAGTCTAAACTAGAGTCAACAGTACTGAAAATCAGATTCTAATCGTGACTAAAGCTAGATACTGCTTTGAGCAGTTTTAATACAAAAAAAGTCACATTTACAGGACAGAAAGATTCAGGAAAGACAGAACCTTTCCTGAATAGCTTTAGAATGATTTTGATGACATGGTAAAATTGTAAAATAAAAGAAAGTACTATGATTTATTGTGAATGAAAAAGACATTCTACAGTGTAAATAAAGAGTGTTTTACTATTACCCATTATTACCTTTCACCTATTATTATTCTTTAGTATCAAAATCAAGTTTGACATTTTCGAAAAGTGACAACATTAATCTAAACTGTGATTAAACTCGAAACTAAACCTGGACTGGAACAGGACCAAACCAAGTCTATATATCCAGAGTAACACAAGATCAAATCAGACCAAACCAAGTGTGAACCCATCCTGTAGTTGCCGGGACAACTGCGGCTAACTTTGCATGAATGAATGAATTGAGTAAATGCCTTATTAGAAAAAGAGTATCTTCAAAGAGCACAAATGGAAACGGAGAAGCTGCGGTGAAGGGATGTGGTTGGCTAAGGGCAAATATAGCAGAGAAAGGTTAAAGGATTTAAAAGCATACACACATGAAAAGATAAGGAGCGCTGGGAGAAAATGCTGATCCATAGTTCCTGTCTGGGAAGGCAAAAACAGAACATTGATTCTGCAAGATCCGCAAATGAAAAATCCATGGGGGTAAAGAGCTGCTCAGGCCTGTGGCAAAGGCAGGGCAGCGGCGGTCAGGTCCAGTATCACACACGTCGTACAGAGACGATGTGTGGGCTCAGCTGCTCCTGGACATGGGACAAAACCAATGCAACAAGTGAGATTTTTTTACTCAAGGGGAGGCCATGACATGTGAGAGTTAAATGGAAGAACTACACCGGGACAAGATGATGAGGTCAATAAAAGAATGAAAGACAGTTATTACAATGTGGGGTGTGGAGCCATTCATAAAACTCAACAGTGTTTCCTGCTGTCATGATAAAATATTTTGAAGTGTGATATACTGCTGAAGAAAACATATATGTGACGGTAATATTGAAACTAATTTGTGCCACTGACACAATAATCCAAGAGCAGATTTAAACCACAAAATCTATCCTAAATCTACAATACTGTTAAAAAAAATCATGAGCTGCAATAAATAAATAAGAGAATGAAACACTAGTACTGATTTTGTATCTGTAATGAGTCAAAAAAGGTATTATTTCAACATTTTATGGCTGAAATCTTGCCAAAAAAAACATGAACTCTCCAGTAGTACAAAAAAAATAAATAAATAAAACTGACCCCCAAAAATATTCTTCCAACTATCATATATTGACCGACTCAAGTAAATATCGTGACAGAACTATTTCCTGCATTTCTACTATATTGTGGCAGGAGGCTGATGGGTTTGCTTTCAAATGTAGTATCATTGTGCAAGGCATTTTTGGAATTATTTCAGCAGCATTTGTCCTCAAAGGTTGGTGGTTGTATCCTATCTTAGACCAGTGCATACTGTCATTGAGTCCTTGGGCAAGACACTAAGACACTATTGCCCAGGGGAAAACAGACAGAAGCAAATCTGCTCCAGTGGCCACTCCCACCAAGGCTAGTGTCTTGCCTGAGGACAAAACAACAATATGTAATGGTCAGAACGTGAATTAATGCTTGTTTTTCAGATTGATGAAAACTTGGCACCAACTGTCCCCTATGATTTATGAATTCTATGTAAAGAATATATGAATATATGGGTATATAGATGCTTACAATTAATTGATTCAAAACAGTAAAAAAAAAAAAAGAATGATACAAAAGGTAGTGTTGGAGCCATATTGCACCTGTCTACCTCCCGCCACTGTGTGGCGCTATTTATAATTTGCTACGTAATTTGCTGCCCTATATAAGGGGAGGAAAATGTGCACACAGGTGTTGCACTGTGAAGGTATACAGTCTTTTGACCGTCGTCGTCATCGGCGTGAACTATCGAGTACCGAATCTGTGTATTTTTGGACGGCTATAAGGTACGTCCAATAAATATTGAAGAACACAGTATTTGAACTCTGTTTTTATGGAAGACACGCGTCCGAGACACCACAAATGCTGCAGCCATAGCGGACCTTGCACAGGGCAAGGTTTGGCCACTACAGGTAGTATTGATAACCTTTACAGTAAATTGTTCATGAATCGTGTGAAAGAAAGAAGAATATGCATGATAAGACATAACAAACCTCTTTGTTCGTCTGAGCTAGAAAACCCAAGTTGGCATTATTTTAGTTTTTGCATAGAGGCGAGTAATGCTGGCAAAATCTTGGGCTAATCCCAAGATTTTTTTCTTACAAAAAGTAAACAAACATTAAACTTAACACCAGAAACTAAGAAATATAATTCTTTACCTGTTCTTTAGTTGAAAATCTCAAAAATTTATTTTTTTTCTTTATCAGTTCTATTTGCAACTGTCTTTATTTTAGACTCACTCAGTATTGCACATCTCCATAACAACCACTGTATATCCACTTTTTGATATATCTCCCACCTCCAGCCCAGTGCCACAGGCATGTTTCAGGGCATTGTCCAGTTTGTGTGCAAAACTAAACCAAACCTAAACCAAAAAAAAAAAGACAGCATGCAAATCACTGTGCAATTACACATGTGGCATATCCAACACATGTGCACAAATGTATTGTTTATGGAGTAGATAAGATCAGTTATATACAATAATTAAACTCTAGCTATTTAGAGTTCCCTTGTATTGGATAATATTGTGTCCCATTATGTTTAGATATGTTCTTATATACACTCGACGCAGTTAGATCGCTGCATACACAATTGTCAGGCTCAGTACATTTGAGTTGAAAAGCTGAATCATCTAAATCATCTAAATCTGCCACAGTAAAGCCTGTTCTATTTGTGACTTGACTACATCTTTCCACATACATGTACAGCCTGTTGATATGTGATAATGAACAGGGCATCTGCTTTTATTTGCACTGTTTTTGGTGTAGTGGTTTGTTTACTGTTGCAGTCCATTTCCCTCCCATTACTCTCAGACCAATATTTGAACAATCATTTCATCACAGCGTGTGGCTCTACCTGTACATCCCTGATAAAGACGCCTCCCGCCATATCTGATCCTATTTGAAATTCCAGTCTTCAGTTTCCCGGGGGTGGGGGGCCATTTTTTGTCACTACCACCCCCTGTCAGGACACATACACAGAACAGCAGCACTAATCTGGATTTGTGATATTCTAATCTCCAGGCTTTAGCCCATCAATGCTTCTTTAGATGGCCACGCTACACCTCAAACGCAGTGGAGAGGAGGGATAGAGGAAGTCATTAAAGCTCGCCTGCGGGATCTTAACTCGGGGTAGGCGAGATGGGACAAGGTGCAGTGGGACTACACAAAGAAAGGCGCTCCTGGGGGAGTGGGAGTAGATGGGTTTAAGGACGAGTTAGATCATGGTGAGGCCCCTCTCCACAGGCACAAAGAAATGAAAATCTGAATTCAAGTAAAAATATAATATATAAAAATATGTGTACTTTGTAATTATTTTGTAGGTGGGTCTGCCACCTGCTTGTCTCCATGGATATTGCTTTGCCCAGGTGCCATTAATCTTATCTTTCTTGCATTTTCTTAGTTATATTGTGTTTTTATTGCTCAAAAATACCTTGATGAACATGCATTCTTAATGTGAACAAGACTGCTCTCCATAGATCTACCCTGTAATGTGCCATTGTGGTGTCACTTGTTTTTCTCCATTAGGACAGATGTTTAATGCCATACTTAATGCAAAGCACTGCCATTTCCATGGACACAAGCAGATGACAGACCCTGCCCCAAAAAAGTTACATAGTGCACCTTTAAACAGCTGGGAAAAATATAAATTAACTGATGAAATCACAGAATATTACAACATCACTACTACTATTACTACAACAACATGCTGCAATTTAAAGTCCTGCAAAGCTTCAAGCACTGCTAGACAATATAATTAAAAGAAAAGAACAACATACTACAACTGCTATAATATTGCTTCAGATACTTCAGTCAAATACTTGCCTTATGATTGTTGTGCATTGCCTGCTGCTACGAGGGTGTGTTAGCTAATGATTGTGGGATGCCCCTGGTGCGTACGCACATGTGTGTGTGCACGTGTGTGTGTGTGTGGGCATGCATGTGTGTGTGTGTGCACGTGTGTGTGTGTGGGCATGTGTGTGTGTGTGTATTTGGGAGATTAGAGGTGACACTGGGTGCTTTGCTCAGACCTGCCATAGTCTGTCAGGACACAGCTGCTCAGTGGAGCATGCAGCACCTGTCACAGAGATGTGTGTTTGTGAGGCTCATGGACTCCCTGTATTTTCCAGTCAGCAACCTGTGCTTGTATTGATAGATATTTAAATTCCCCAAAGACGACCATCGGAGGTGATAAATATTACAAATGCATAAGCAGTAGCCTATTGTTTTACATAGCATTTCAAGGAAATGCACATTTAAAAGTCTACTGTGCAACTTTTCTAGTGGACGGTCCGCTACATGCTTGACTCCATGTTATTGCTTTCCCTGGAATGTTCCATTGTATGACATTACACATTTCCATCTAACATTTATTCATTACTGGTCTTTCTGTAGCTCAAAGATGCATTAAATCCCTGTGTGAATAGGGAGACTCTCCACAGATCTGAACTGTAATATTACTCGAGATGCCAATCTCATTTTACACCAACATTTACACCACAACAGAAGAGTCTTTTCCACAATATCATAATATGTGCTGGTGTTTCTCCTGTCTGTATAGTGAGCCTGTAGGAGGCACAGAACATTTCAAGATACAGTTAGTCACACTCAGTCCTCTAACTTCAAACCTTCAAATTAACATCATATTCAAAACGACTCTGGCGTGACGCTTTAAGACGATGCAAATGACAAAAGACAGAAGCAGAGAAGTAGCATTTCTACGCCTCTTGCACCTTAACCAGTCGTATATGTCGCCCATCAAAATTTATGAGCTGTTTCATAGTTGGAATATAACCTCTTCATTTGTCACAGGCAATAATCTCATTGTAACTGGGCTTTAATGGATGTGTGCTAAACCATAATATCCAATCCGTCATTATTATGCATGCAGGGCTTTCTGTAAGACAAAGATCTGTGCTCATCTTTTAATAAAAGAAGATGTTGTGAAACTGGATTTGCAATGTTTCCCCGACATATTAAACATCTTGTATTTCATGGCACATGACATGTTTTTACCTGGAACAAAGCCATTTTCTGACAGTCTTAATCTTAGTTGGAAATCCGAGGGCAAATTGCAGTTATGAAGACAAAAGCGAGAACAAACTTCAGCTGTGCGCCACATCCTAATGAGCTAACACACGATGAGTATTGCATTTATATGCCCAGTGCATTCACAGCAGCGCCTCATAACGGCATTCGTAGTAAATAAATATGAGCAATCAGCTAAGAACGGCAATAAAGGCCCATAAAGCGCTGCAAACAGTGAGATCAGAGGAAATTGGATTTTTGCACTTGGAGACACAGATGGACAGAGAGGACACTGAGATAAAGGCAGAAATATAGAAACATTTGACCTCATAATAAAGGCAAATTAGGAGGTTGTGGTAAGTGGAGCAGTGGTTCTCAAACTGTGGTGCGGGTAACACTTTGGACAGTCAGTTTATAGCAATTCTTGAGGTAGTTCACTTTTAATTTAGATCTAATTCTGTCCATATGGTTGAGAAACTAATGCATGTGTCTATATCTAAGTTATCTATATCCATGGAGAAAAGCATGTGACACCACCAGGCCAAGTTACAGGTCAGAACTGTGGAGAAGCTACTTTTCTCACAGTAAGAATGCATATTTTTGATACATTGTACAACGCATGTAACTGAATAAATGCAATATACATGTCATACTGTGAAATATTTTAGACAAACCAATAACGTCCCCATGGAGATAAGCTTCCATCAACTAAAAAAAGTGTTATAGTCCACATTTAATAGACTGATTATGACCTTTTAGTCTAGCATACTTCTTATGCAAAGCTTGACTCACTCACATCTGTAGCTGAGAAGAGAGTCCTAAACAAGCTCCTGTCCATCATGGATAACCCTAAGCACCCCCTGCACAGTCCCATCACCAAGCAGGAGAGCACCTCACCTTTGGGGACAGGCTGTTGTTCCTGTCCTGCTCCACGGACACACTCTGGAAGTTGCTTGTCCGACATGCTATATGTACTTAACATAGCTGAATACAAGAGGATGGACTATCTATCTATCTACCTATCTACCTACCTACCTACCTACCTACCTATCTATCTATCTATCTATCTATCTATCTATCTATAGGTACATAGTTTACATTTAGACCAAACTTCTATATCTCTAAATCTCTAAGCAAAGTTGAAACAGGAAATGTGTGAGGCACATTGATGTGGACCACTTCAGGACACAGCATAAGTCCGGCAATCAAAAGGGAAAACAGAAGAACAGGCGGCGAGCTGCAGAGGTTAAACCTGAGTGCGTATCCTCGCCTCCCTCAGCCCTGCGGCGTGGGGTCACCTCGGAGACTGCCACTGAATTACCCAGCAGCCCCGGCGAGTGGCTCGGATCAGGCGGACAAGGGGAGAGGACGACAGGAGTTAATGAAGGGAAGAGCCAGTGCAGGTCCCCAGAGGGCCCCCAGGCACCTGCCACACTCCCCCCCCTCCCCTCTCCCCACCACTGGACGCTCTGATTGGCTAATTATCACCATGGATTTGGCCCAAAGTCAAATCACTGATTGATTGGAGTGTTTTAAATGTGTCCCTTCTCTGGTTCTCCTCTATGTCCTGTTCTCAGGTGCAAAACTCTGGTGATATACTGGGGATGGTCTAGTCCAGCAATCAAAGTAAAAGTATTCATTTTGTAACAATAAGACCAATAAAGAAATACATTATCATTACTTGTGTAAAAGAAAAAAATATATTCAGTGCAAAGAACATAATACTACTATAGCTACTTATTTAACATAGTTTTTGTAGGATAATTTACTTGCCCAGTGTTTTAACAAATTTTATTGTCAGTACTCAATGAAAAAGGCTCTCTTATCTCACAAAGTACTACAATTATTGATATAAGTGAAAAAATTATTTTGCAATATACTACAATAAATATACTGTTAATACAAATACTATACAATACTAATGAAACTGGTAACTGTTGCTGCAGACAAAGTCCTCCTCCCTCATAAAACTAGTGATACATCTCCTACTACAACAATTAATATTCATAAAACGAAGAACTTCACAGTGGAGAAGGTGACCGACCCAGTACTGTAGACTCGTCTCTATGGACATGTAATTAATTTGTTAAGGCCTCAACAGAAATAATTTAAATCTTCAAATACGGAACAAAAAGGCTACGCACTTGCTCGGATTGGGTCAACGTAATTGCAGTAATAGATGCTATTTGCCATTACTATGTGACACAGTGATTACATAAGAGCTGCAATGTTAGCTATATTCATTCATCAGTGGTAAGTAGCTCGGGTCCATGTGGAGCCTCCAGCCTGGGTCATTAGACTTTAGATTAAGATCCAGAGAGAGAAACACTTTACGACTGTAGGAAGTCCTCACTGTTACAGCACACTCAATATTTAAACTATTGACACCATATTGTAACTAGGTTTTGTTTGCTCAGCTGATACAACTTACATATTGTTCATCTTATCATTATTAAAAATACAAAAAATATATGTTTTTTTTATGTATTATAAGTTGAATAATGTCTAACTTTTTCTGGGAGAGGTTATGCCGTCTGCTTGTCTCCATAAGTATATTTTTTCTTGCCTGAAATGTTCCACAGTACGGCATTTAACAAATCTATCTTGCATTTATTTAGGCATTTTATTGCAAAAATAAATAAATACATAAAGTACTGTTAAAACTTTAATTCTTCTGTTATGCCTTAAATTCTGACGGGTTTGCCTCTCCACAGATTTGACCTAAAACAACTGTTATTGCGCTTTTATAATGTGTTTAAATTATTAAATGACACTGGTATGCAAGCATGTTTTGTTAATGAATACTACTTCTTCATGATAACTACTTCTTCTAATAAAAATGACAGATGACTAAAAGAGCGCCTGGCACCTGATATTTTGCACCTCTAAATTTCATTTTAAAAGCTGTGAATCTTGCAAAATTATCTTCTTTTCACTATATTATTTTGCTCTGTGTTTTATTCAGAGTTGTGTGGGAGTGAATAAAAAAAAGTCCCTATAGGCTTTTTTTTCTGCCCTGGGTTCAAAATCAGTGCATTGATATCGCATCACTTTGCTGAGAGAATACAGGATAAAGAAGTCACAAAAGGCGACTGTTTCTCATAAAAATATGCAGATAGGTGTGCTTCCCAGACTGTCTCTGCATCACTGTGAGCTCTGGGACGAACACAGCTTCAGCAGGGAGGGCTGCACGGAACTTCAGATTTACAGTCCAAAACGTTAGAGAGAAAAGATGGAAAATGAACAGAGCAAAGTATGAGGCTGAAATGCTAGATTCCTCAAAAGAGAGAGAAAAAAAAACAAAAAAACATATGCAATTCTACTTTGAATAAGGATTGTCAATGATTGCATTCACAATTTTTAATAAAAGTAAAAAGACAGAGCTGAATTTCTGTATTTGCTATTCTTAACTTAGAATGGTGTGGGGTATAATGTAGAAATATGCTCATATATTGACAAAAAGGTTATGAAAAGATAACCCTTCATTTTTAATTTGAATATGACCATTTGATTGAAAGATAGAGGGTTTGTGACAGAGTTAGGGTTGAGCTAAAAGTTTTAATACATAAAAATATTACACTGTAGTACATAGTTTCTTGCTATTTAAGTATTGGTGGTTTTCAGATTCTACATGTGATGATGTCTTACTTCCAGATGGGGGGCAAGGGACAGATTTTCCTATTGATTACATTGTACTTTTATGAGAAACATCTAAATGTGAAAAAAACAAAAACCTAGTGATGTTTATTAATGACCACGCCATATAACCCCCTATATTACAACAAAAATCCTAATTTACTTTAGCTGTCCCCCATCTATATTAAATATCACTGGCCTATAGAATGATGTGATATCACCTGAAACCCAGCAATCCTTTGTAGGTACACTTAAAAACAGATAATGAAATAAATGTGATTTATTATGCCATGCAAGTCCACACAACAGGCTTCTTCCATTATTATGACAGATAGCAGTGCATTCTGGGACAGGACATCTATAGCGGGACCAGGAGACCCCAGGGGAGCCCGGGGGATTAGCACAGCCCTATCTCAGAGCGGGGAATTAATTAAGTAATTATGGACGGCAGCGTGCAATGGAATATGCATGAGCCATGATTGGTCAGTTTGTGAAAAGTGTAATGTGGTTTAAACTGGTGCAGTGTCAGACAGGTAAATACTACACCCCCCAATACTCAGCACACACTCAGATCACATCACTGTTGGAACAATGTGTCTCATTATGTTAATTAAAATGAAGTCATCAGCATGCACTAATCACTACTATAATGAGGATTGGACAGCAGATTATGTCCTCTTACCTAATCCTTATAATTGTATTTGCACAGGCAGGAGATTATTATGCATCAAACTAATGATTAAATTATTGATTCAACACATGTTTCCATTTGTAATCTTTGCTTTTCAGTTCTTTGTTTTTATCAATGAGTCCCATTATAAATGAATATACAGTTGTTTAGAGATCACGTAAGAGTAGTTAGCCCATCTGCTTCAAATCTGTAAAGTGCACATTCTCAGGACATACATTACAGTACTCCAAGGGCTCTTGGTACGCTATTTTCAGATCTGTTATAATGTTGTTTCCTCATCAAAAACATACTTGGAGTTGTGTTTTGTTTCATTCACACATGTTTAACATAAAAACTCTGCTCCAACTTGTGATGTCAGGTGGTGCTCTACTGTGTTTTTAAACTCTTTACATCTCCACTAGAATCATTTGGATAATTTCAGCCATGGAATTTCCAATCTCTACTGAACTAAAGCCAAATGGTACCTATAAACGTAGAAACAACTGTTTCCTGACATCACAAGGTGGAACAGAACATTTTAAGCTTTCGAGGTGTAGACAGCCTAATAATAAAAGATTCCTCAAACACGTGTGAATAAAACAAAACACAACTCCAGGTTCCTCCCCTCACCTATGGTCATGAGCTCTGGGTAATGACCGAAAGGTCAGGATCAAGGATGCAAGCTGCCGAAATGTGTTTCCTCCGCAGGGTGGCTGGGCGATCCCTTAGAGATACGGTGAGGAGCTTAGTCACAAGGGAGGAGCTCAGAGTAGAGCCGCTGCTCCTCCACGTCGAGAGGAGCCAGCTGAAGTGGTAAGGCAGAGATGTTCCAGGCATGTCCCACCAGAAGGAGGCCTTGGGTAAGACTCAGGACACGCTGGAGGTACTATGTCTCTCGGCTGGTCTGGGAACGCCTCAGGGTTCCCCGGGGGAGCTGGAAGACGTGTCTGGGGTGAAGGATGTCTGGGAGTCCTTGCTTAGACTGCTGCCCCCGCAACCCAGCCCCGGATAAGCAGAAGAAAATGGACAGATGGATGGACAACTTCAGGTATATTTTTGATGAGATAACAACATATAACATGGCTTAAAGCTCACAAGAGTCAATTCCGCATAATAAAGCACCTAAACAAAAAGCTGAAACCCTGGGTGTGACAGTTAATAGATAATCGAAATGGTTTGTTCTGGTCTGAAAACTTTATTTTGTCTTAACTTTTTATAACATCTTATTTTTATAAAGGTTTTGGGTTTCTCCTCATCATCCCAATGGTCTGTCTTTATCGATGGACTCCTAGCAGAGAGCTCTGTCTGTTTCTCTCCTGAAAAAATATTTCCTGTGGCGGACTCCGAGTCGATAGCAAACAAGACATGAGCGACCACGGGATCCACCACAAGAAAGGGGCTGTCACCTCCCCTCTGGCAGTGAGCAGGACGGGCATGCGATATAGGACTTATGTGTAACCGCAAACATAAAGGCATGCACACACAACGCTGCCGAGGCTCCAGTTTCCTCTCAATCACCTGAAACACGTATCGACCAGGTGCATCTCCTTCCTTTCATTTGTTTCACTTTTTCTTCTATTGATTGTTGTATTTGGAAAGCTGCAGCAGCACATGGAATATCATGTTCTGCTTTGACCAGTTGTGTCTTTTTATATCTTCTTCAGCCCCCTTCTCAAACTCAGCCTTATCACTGGTACAAATGTGAATACACAGTGACTGGAATCAGGGCTGTACATTTAATACACTTTTAATTTAATTTTAATCAAGATTGTGATTCTGTCATTTATAAGTTCAGTTCAGAAGACTTCAGTATTTGCAGATCTGTTTTATGTTTAGGAATTATTATTTAAAGCAACTTCTATTTGTTTTAATAAGACCAACATTTTTTAAAAGCTAATGTGGAGCTAATTAAAATTGATTACATAATACATTTCTTTGCAATTGTGTATCATTATACTCATTTTGAAATTTTTTCCCCATCATATTGTTTTACTGCTTTCTGAACAGCGAGAAGTGTACACAAAAACTTGTAATGAGTCAGAGCGGTAATCATATTGATTAGAAGAAAGGAAGAATTGTTCATTAAAATCAAAATATGTTTGTCAATAAAAGCTAAACCTACTCCATCTGGCATTGTTTTTGATTTTCTCTCTTTGGATGCCCTTCTTGATGCACTCATCTAAATTTCGAGTACACTGGTTGGGTCCCCCTTGAGGCTGGATTAGTTACAATGCAGCTCGTAACATACTTTAATTAACAGAAGCCCGTTTTTATCCCATTGTAATACCTAAAAGGGGAGGTAGTGGGCAGATGCTTGAGTCTTTTATGTTTCACTATATAGCTCTGGTTCAGTGGAGCGCTGCAGTGGGGAGCTCCTGTGTTTAAACTGGTCCCCAGCGTTTGAACTGAAGGCAGAAAGCAGAACATAAAGCAGCACGAGAGGCTGGATTCAGCCAGGAGAGCAGAGATGAAAGGGCCGCACTGTGCCCTCTAACGGGAGTGCATGGGCCCACGGGCCGCCTCTGATTGTGCCTTTGTCTCTTCAAGAAGCACACAAGACGAAACAGGCCACAAGTCAAGCTCACACTCTCTGAAATGTAAAAGGAGTGGAGAAAACATGGTATCCAACGTTCAGCAGGATTTCAATGTCCATTTTAGTATGCTGTAAATACAACCAGAAGAGGGAGCAAAACAAAGTCCAGACAAATGGAAATTGTTAAAGTTTGGTCAGAGAGTGCATCTGGCCTAATTTGCGTTAGTGTCATGATTTGCTTTGGGGATTGCAGAATGGAAAGGCCAAAAATTTAAGACTGGTATTATTGATTTTTTTTAACAGCAGGATGGTTAACTTTTTCACCTCAAACGAAGGAGACTGTGGGTTAGATGCTGATGTTAGATGATGTTAGATGCCAGTTGAGTCTGTTCTGAGTTTATTTCTATAAGTAGATGTAACCTCCCTCTGGCTTTCACATGCCCTACTGTTTCATATCATGTTCCTGTGATATGCACATTTTAATCTTGCTTCATTGCACTTCTGGTTAGATGCTAAGGTGCATTTGTTGCACTGTACTTGTACAAATGTAATGGCAACAAAAAACATCTAATCTAAATACATACACCATTCTATTCATCTAAAAACTAAGATTTGACTATTCATACCAAAACAGGTCACCAGCTCTGAAAGACTAGCACCTGTTCTGTTGTGTGTGTTTTTGAAAATAACAAGAAACCTGCAGCAGCTGTGTCTCTGGCGCCATATGCCCACCTTCGCAACCTCTGCCCATGCACAGAAATAGGTGCAATTCTTGGTCATTAATTCTTTCTTGGGGCGTGAACCGTGGGACAGAGGTGGCAGGCTATTCTGTTGTCCATCTGCGTCATGTCTTAAGTTTACATTCTCTGAAAAGAGCAAATACACAGGCAAAAGGTCCCTTCTGAAAGACAATATCTATTAGCAACTAAAGATAGCTCACGTTTCCTGCTTTTATTTTTCAGCATTGTACTTGTCAATAAAATTTGGGGGTGTATTGTTTTTCATAAAGTGGCTTTATATGATTTTTGTCCATGTATTTGAGCAAATTTGCCTTGACCCAGTATAGATATATTACAAAAGCAGCTCTCATAGGGTCAAAATGAGACAGCTGAGTTCTGTGTATACCTTATTAAAGAGCATTTTATCGTTTACAAATCTGGAAGTGCGCTGTTAGCATGTTAGTTGCTGTTAGCTTTAGCATGAGGGAAAAACGGCACTTTAAATGTTGTGAAACTGATCTAAAAACTCATTGAAGTGAATAATTGGGATGCTGGGAAAACTGTATGTTGTTGAAAGTGCAGAATACTTTGGATCTCAGCAGACTGTTTAACATGAACGAGTTCTGTGTAAAAATCAGGTGCAGTCCCTTTAATAGGCATTTCTGTGACTAACAAAACAACATGACCTTATTTCAATGGCTTTAGCTCAGTTTCCTGATTGGGGGATTGGGGGATTTAACCTCAGCCCAGATTTTGCATGGGATTTGACTGGTGGACACACAGCCATTTGCATCCTCTGAAACCATGTCACCTTGACTCACAAAGCATGATATCATTCAGACAGTGACGTTTAAAGACAGGAGCCGGTACAGCCCTGGGCACCGCCAATACATTGATTATTTACATTTACAAGCATTTAATATTAATATCCCTGTCCTTTAGTACTGTGTTAACTGCTTTGACTGAATTATTCATGGGTTTCAGCTTCCTGTTACAAGCAGTGTTTTCCCCACAAAAAATAAAATATTTGGTTTTACGTTAATTACTAACCCATCATTAGGCTCATACATGTATTTTTTATAGTAATGCATCAAAATGCTAACAGTATTACTGTGAATGCATAAACGTTTTTCCCCATAAAAACTAAAAATAGTGTGGCAATATAATGCAAATAAATGGTTGTCATGACCTGGTAGAGAAGCAACATAAAGTAAAAAGTGAGCCTAAATGACATTTTCTATGTTATTCTATGTTAATACATTTACAACAAAATCAAACTTCTCATTAACTTTTCATTGAGGTGTTTGTTTTGTTATGAGTAATTGTCTCAATGGTTAATCCTCGATCAGGTCTAAACTTGAGACAATAACACCATGATTTAAAATACATGTCTTTGTAAAGTAAGAAAAACATGTAGTCTTGGCTGGCCAGTCAAAAGAGCACCTACTTTTGTACTGAAATAACAACAAGGAGACAGCATTGGCACCATTTCTAAATCTTAACTCTGCAATGTATTTCAAAAACATAGACTCAACAAAAAACAATTAAAAGTATTTTCTCTCAAAAATATGTATCCAAACGTCGCCTCTAATACCCCTGTCCTTTATCAGTTACTTTAGATAGTAAAGTACTGCATTGTACATAGTGCTATCCAAATATACTACAATGAGAATTTTGATTCACTATGGGATAAATCCTGGAATGCTCTTTAACTAACACAGTTGTCTCTTTCCCATGGTGCACCTGCAGAAATGAGCAGCTATTTGTGATTATATGGTGGAAAAAAATCACAGCTACTCCATCTTTTTATAGGCTAATTAAATGACCATTGGCTGGTTCATCCTGTGAGGTCAGTCTATGGTATCCATCCGCCGTCTGCACTACACAAACCTGTTATTATCATCTAGATTGCCTGTCTCGTCAGGCTCCTAATAATGGTGTCCGTTCAAACCTCGCTGGTGGAAAAGTGGAGGATTTGTCACTCTGATGTGAGACTTCCTGTTTTTGTTTTGCAAAGTTGTTATCTCTCTGTGCATCTCGAGAGTGTGGGGTTTTGTTCTGTTCCTTTATATGCTGCAGAAGAGCATTCAACTGTGTAAAAGGTAAATTGCTTTGTGAAACGCTCTTCTCGATAGTGTTGGCTTACAAAGGTAAAGGGACTAAAAACTACAACTGGATGAGTTTAATTAGACGTTTTGTTGTAGCAGGTGGGAGTCTATATTAACAACTGGACTCCAATAGCACCAGCTTGACTATGTTAACAGTACAAATGATTTAAAAAATCCATGGGCTTTAGATAAACTTTGGAAAGTGGTCAACTGTTTGAATTGGGCTGGCGCAGAGACCCACTAACAAGGCTTTTTGTCTGCACCATTGTTTCCATATACAAAGGTACTGCTGGGCAATATAAAAGAAATTAATCATGATTTTTTTCTTTTTTTTTTTTTTTGTCTTACGAAAATGAAATAAAAAGACATTCATTATCAACACTATGAATTTCCTGAACATAAACAATACTAGACTACCAGTTAAAATTTCTCTGAACCACATACTATTATTGACTATACTATTAAAAAGAGACAAATATATTATTGACACTTAAAATTAGAGTAATCTTATAACTCTAATGAAGATGTAATTTTCTCTCACTACTCTACTACTGTACTCTTATTTTTCACAATTATAAACCTGAAAACATGTTTTAACCTTAGTAACTGGCAAAGATTGCTTGAAAACTCTGGTTCCAAACTATGATAATATAATATATATAGCTTTTTTTTTTTCTTAAACCAATTCTCATAAATACAAATGTCCCTAAACTCCAGCCATGACCATTTCAGACAATATGCCATATGCAAAAACAGAACCTCCCTGGTGTAAGCAATTTAACTCTGCAGGATATTATCTTCCAATGAATTGCTCTGCTATAGAATTTCATCATTATAGCACCAGCAGCATTCATTTAATATCCGTGTACAGATTGGCACAGAAGCAAATAGCCTTTGTAATTTCTATCACAGGGCGCTGTCAGGATTCCTACCAATCAATACAATGGGCATGTTTAAACTTGCTCAAACCCAAATGAGACTAAACTGGGACTGCATGCAGAAAATAAGTCAGTACTAAACCAGTACTAGAACCGGACTAAAATCAGAACCAAATCAGAACAATGTGTGAACGCAGCATATATCATTAAGCAGATCTCTTCACCTCCTGCTTTTCTCTGCCTCTTTTCACCTGCCTCTCTGCAGCTTCAGTGTCCACACCTGTCCACCAGTCACATTCTCTTATTATGCTTTTGAATGAAGACTACATTTATTTCTTTTCATTCATTCTTGTTCTTGCCTTTATTCTGGTGTATCCCGCTGAGCTCCAGTATAAATATCTCATGTTAGACTCGGGGGTACAGAGCAGTCGTTAGCAGGGGGCACAGGTGAGAGGCAGCGATGGATGATGGAGAGACAGAGGGACACACGGAGCACCAGACCACACAAAAAGACATGTTTAAACCCTGAAGCCATCCCCACATCGGCACAAAACTACGGCTTGTTGGTGTAAAACGCGAGACTGTGGCACTTCCTCTGCCAGTAGTCATCAATCCAGGCATAGAGAAGGCTATACAAGGGGAATACAGTGGACACACATGGACCTGTGGTGTGCAGCTGAGCTTGGGCGATATGTCGGTTGGCCGATATCAGCTATATAAATCTAGCCAATATGGGCCGATAGTCCACATGTTATACCACATTATGAAATTTAGACTCTATAGGCCAGCAACAAAAATACTGCTGACTTTTTTTATCAAAGTGTGAGTGTAGAAAATAGAGAGGCTCATCACTATAGAAAGAGGACACATGCACAAATTAAATAGTTGTGTGTCATGTGTTTCCGCTACAGTAGGCTTAATTATGTCTGCTGGCGTCACCATATTTGTTTTGGTTTGTTCACTAAAAAGCATGTAACGTTATTCAGTTTTTTTTGTTTTTGTATTTTTGATTTTAAGTTAGTTTAAGTTAGTTAGATTCAGGTGGATTTAAAGCTGTCATGGACTCGGTTCATTTCTTTATATGGTATGATATGGTGCAAGCAGTGGACAGCTAGAGCGAGAGAGATACTTTATTGATCCCAAGGGAAATTCAAATGTAACAGTTTTGCTTTAAGTAATTTGGTTTGAGTTGTCTAGTAGTTGTTTTTGTGAGAAATGTGTAGTCTCTAAATCTATACTCCAGTTTGTCACTTTTTAAAGATTTCTGCAGAACTACAAGTTAAAAACAACACAATATCTTCAACATTGTTACTCCAACTCATTCTTAGCAATGTCTTTGCTGCTATAACTTTTGAAAGGTCAAAAGTTCCACAAATTCTGTTCATAATACAAAAATATCATGTAACTGAGGCCCATGTATACATTGACGAATAGACTAACACTAGGTTTCGTGTAGTCTCAATCCTGGTTTAAACCTGGTTTAAAATACAGCCAAGTTCAAAGCTCATAAGTTTTTCATACTTAGCCAGATGCAAGGCTCTGTTATGTCCAAATCTAAATCAATATTAGTAATTCTTATGAGAAACCAGTCTGCATACTACTAGCTGGTTTAGTCCTGGATTAGACTAAGCTCATTTTAGAGTGAAATGGTAGGCCACATTGAGAGCAATATTTTTCATTGTATCGTATACTTTATGAAAACTTGAGAGACCCACTGCCCTATCATAAACACCAGTTCATAAAAGTCTAGACTAGAATGTGCTGAGCCACTGTTAATGCTTCCCCTATGAGATATCACAAGACAACAGCGCCATAATAAACAATACTTAGGTTTATAAGTCACACAAGAACTCCAAAACACAAGCTTTACCTGCGTAACCTCTGCAGCCGCTTCAACACCCACGGAGAAAATATTATGCTGCATTCTTTCCCAACCTGTCAATTAAATCCTATTTCATTTGATATAATATAATATAATAACAGTCACATTGTGCTGTTAAAACAGTTTGATCCCCAGTCTCTCGTCCTCCACCAGAGCCTGCTTCCAACAGATGCTGTGTTTAATTAGTGTTCGCACCCACTCTTCACTGGCGCTCGGAGTCTCACCAACTAACAACACCTCACATCTCTCCATCTCCGCTTTTTCAAAGGCACTTAAATGCTAACAGTTTTTCAAACACTTTTTATGTTGATGCGTTTCATCCAGACAGTGGAGAAAACAGCGGGGAGGCGACGGGTAAGTTGTTGATGACCCTAAAAAAGCCCTGAACTTTTAACATTTCTAAAATATGGTGACTAACTTTGTGCAGGTAAAAGATTTGAAGTTAATAGATGATCAAGAGAATGGTGCAGCTATTACCGCTCAAAAGTGAGGTTTAATCTTAGGTTTTTATCATGTTTATCTTGAATAGATCTGTATGACTCTTTATTGTGTATACTGGTTTCCTCACACCATTAAAACACATTAATAAGCACTTGGTCTCTCTTTAAAGCCCAGCCAACTTTTTAGCCAAAAGAATGACTACAATAACTTTTTTTTTCTCTTTACTGCACTGAAAAAATGTAGAACATGTGTCCTTATGAGCGGGCTTGCATCTTTACAAAATGTATTTGACCTGTAGGAGGGGAAACAGATTTTTGATACCGATATTTTTTGGCACTGCTCCATTCTCTATGTGCCCTTTCTGACCAGACTAATGACTCAAAATGGAAATAAAAGAGCATTATATGGCTATGTGTTTCCAAAAACATGCAACAGATTGCTTTATATTTCAGTAATTCAGTACAATACATTTTGTTATTATTTTACAAAAGTGAAAAGTGAAATTATGCATCACAAATTACCTAAACATACATTTGGGGACCTTGCTATTGATTTTAAAAGCAAAATATCACATACTGGTATCATCCCAAAAAAAATTTAAAATAAAAAATCTCTAATGACCAATCCCTACTTTAAAATACAGCATCAAACGGTGAACGGTGACATCACAGTTGCTGGGATTGGCTCGATTGGTAATAAGTAGTATGTGTATTATACACTTAAAGAATGCAACAAATAGTACAGTATCCAGTAGCTACTATAGAGAAGCTTGTTTGCCAACTCTATGCTTCCAATGTTTTTGCTGATTATGATGAAGAGGAGACTCCAGTGGCTGCACTCCTGTGGCTAACATCTGTTCAGATTCACAAAAGCAGGTGCGCAGTGCAATTTTGTTTCTGGTTTACATTTATGTTGAATGTAATTAATTTTCTTTACTTGTTATATTTTATCTACAATTGTTCAAATCCAATTTAATAAACAAATGCAAAGTTTTCAATTTATAAAACCTGACATTATCAAACTTGGTTGCCAAAAAATGAAACTGTGTTCAGCTTACATAATGTTCCTTAACTTTCATTTGACTTTTGAACTTCCATTTCTCTATTTTAAAATGAGCAGCTACGGGCTTTAAATCAAATCCTCCAAAACTGTCATAAAAGGCCCTCACGGCTCACACTACAACAGACTTTTTGACAAATTCATTATTAATTCATCTTTATTTTTTCATAATTCAAACAGACCAAGTGAGTTCTATGCCAGGTCCTGCTTGGTTGGAGCCTTTTAGACACTGAAAGAACCTCTTCTATAAAAGACAGTTCAATCAGAAAATAGAGAGGTTATAGGCTCCACATCTGCATTTCTGTTGTGATGTAGTTTGACTCACTAAACGTGTATTATAAAGCAAATTATTTTCCATTTCTCTGCTTTAGCACTTTGTTCCTCAAAGTAAAGAAGGGTATAAAGCAGGGGTGTCCAAACTTTTTTCATCAAGGGCCACATCTCTAAACACAGACGAAGCAGAGGGCTGATCGAGGGCCGTAGATTGATGCTCAGTACAGTGAATTATTGAAATATGTGCATGTTTAACACGTTAGAATGAACCATCACCGTCTTTATTCATGCTAAGATCCTTAAACCACACACTACATATTAAATAATAGCTTCATCAAGGTAGAATTTCAAAAAACTTGCAGTAAAAAAATATTTTTTAATTGATGCAAGGTAATTTGGGCCAATTCACCTGGAAGCCTGAGGGCCAAGAGAAATTTGTCTAAGGGCTGCATTTGGCCCCCAGGCCATAGTTTGGATATGCCTGGTATAAAGATTGAGCAATTAAAGGAGTCACACTGTAGGTGTATCTAAAGTGTTTTTAAAGTCGTGAATAGTTGAAAGTGAAAGACATTAATTTCTTAGTAGTTGCATAATTACTTGGTAAATAAAAACATTTTGTACCTGTAACTTTGTTGAGTAAAAATAAGTTATTCAATATATATTCCACTCTACATTAAAGGTCCACTGTGTAACTTTTCTGGTAAAGGGTCGACCACTTCGACTCCATGATGTTGTGTTTTTCCCATAGACTGTATAAAAAAAGTGGACTAAGCAAGGGTGTTGTCACTCATAGCGTTCAGTGCTGCTCAAATGAAGCTCACAATGATTTTTTTAACTGACAAAATAGCGAGAAAAAAAAAACAGAATCATGTAGAGCGGGTTAATGCGAACAATTTTAAGACCAAAATGACGAGTCTCACAGCAGCAGTCAGAGAGAGGGAAGGCAATATTCCAATGTAAGTCAATGGGAGCCACAGTCAGAAGGATTTAGAAGAGCCACATGTGAACTTCCTATTTCGAACGCGGTGGCTTGCATGTTAGCTATGCCCATTTCCAGAAAATCAGGACAATCATTATGAATTTTTTTTAATCTGTTAAAGGGGTGGATCTCTGGAACAACAGTACAGAAGACCTAAAATTGTGTACCACAGTCTTCCAATTTAAAGAAATTTAAATGTTTAACTCTGCGCAGATACATGAAATATGATAATTAGTTTGTGCTGTAGTGCTTTGCTGTACTGTTACTGATTTGTTTGTTTCCTCTAGCTGTATTTATGAAGATGAACTGGTGTCAAGATGATGCTCTGATAAAGGAATAAAAGGTAAAGGCAGAATAAGCTCAAGCTTCAGCCAACACCTTTTCAGTCTGCGTATGTTAAATATGACTGTCTGTGAAATAATGTTAGAATATACCTGTGACCGAAATAAATAATCAGTCAATTATTTATATATGCAGTCTATGATTTTTCCTGAAATGACCTACAGTATAGCATTTAATTTAACTATCTCAACAGAGACAGACAAGACTAGCAGGCCACATCACAAGGCTAAGTTACAGGTCAGATCTGTGGAGAAGTGGACCTGCTCACAATAATAATGCATGTTGTTTTGAGAAATAAAAACACCTGTAATTGAATAAATACAAGGATATATTTTTTAATGCCATATTGTGGATCTTTCCAGGCAAAGCAATAACATCACCATGGAGACAAGCAGATGGTAGATCCTCCACCAGAAAAGCTACACGGTGCAGCTTTAAAATTCAGAATTGTTTATGATTTTGATCTCACATACAGAAAAATGTAGAAAACTATTAGACAATGTGAATGAAAGAATATAAAGGATTACACTGTTGCTTAGTTACGGTGTCAATAATGCTGCATAATTTTAAAATCATGATGTTTTCTTTCATAAGACAAACGTTTCATATTCACATCTTTATTGTAGCACAACATAAACTTAGACTAGAAAAACCTCTAATAGTCTGCAGTAATGACACAAACCATACTTATCTATACACCAGTACTAATGTGCCTTTGGTCTGCTGAGCTCTACACTTTCCCAGAGTCCTTTGCAAATTCATCTACATAATGTCTGGTCCCTTGTTCCTCACTTCTATTGTATACGGACTTCTCCACTTGTGGGACTGCCGCTATAGCCTCATCCATTCTGAAGCTATCATTCACTACTATTGTTCACATTAAAGCTATACTCTCATTTGAAACAGTGCACTGATACGAGGCGGACGCATTGTCTCTGGGGATGTGTCTCTCTTTCCACGTTCTCGGCCAAGCATTCAGCTCAAACAAGGATCCAGTCTGGTCTCTTCTGAAATGTTTACTAATGATGCCTTTGTGCAGCTCAGAGGATAACTCCATTTGATCGCCGCCATAAGGGACTATAATAAAGTTAGTCTCATTTACGGTAGCAGTCATGAGAATCATATAAAGTTTTTTAGTTTATGACAATGACTACGTTAACTCAAGTCAATAATTCAACCGTCATGCTGCTATTATTTTCAACACATGCATTATAGGGTCAATCTGTAAAAGGGGGCGCAGTATAGAAGTACATTTTTCTTTCCTTTCCTAATGTTGTTACAGTATATGAACTTTAGCTTTGTGACACCAAACTTGTTTTTTAACTTTTGAAATTATACATAGCAAAAATAAAAAAAGACAAACTGATAATAATAATAATAATAATAATAATAATAATAATAATAATAATAATAATAATAAATAACCTTTCCACAACCCACCCCTCTCTCCACACTCAAAATACACACAGACACACACACACACACAAAAATCAAACATCAACTGTCACTCAAGTCCTATATTGTCAAAATATTCAAAATGGGTGTCCATATCGTGAAAACTTTCAACTTTCAAACTTTCTGAATGACAGTCAGACCAAAAAAAAAAACACCCAAAAAAACGCTTTTCATTTTGTTTTACTTTTTTTGTATTATATAGATTGAATTGACATACATGTTTAATTCTTATGATCATATTGTGGCCTCATAATTATCAATTAACCAAATAATTATATCCTTAATCCAGAATACTCTTATAAAAATTGTATATAAGAGATAGGGGACAGTGGCTCTAAGGTAGAGTGTTCACAAAAGCCAAAAGATGAATGTGCTCAGAACTGACATGTTGGAAACAGAAAAAATTGGAAAACAAAGGGATTTGATATTGATCTTTTTGAAACAGTTTTAACAGTGCAGAGACACGGCAGATCTAGTGGGCTGCTCTTGTTTAACCATTAAAAGGTCCAAGACTAGACATAGCTCATGCGATACAGGTAATGGGCATACATGCAGTATAGATCTATATGGTTCACTTGGAAATCACAAGATATGGGTGACATTTAAAGTTAGGAGAAAAACAACACACTTTAACACTGGTAAAGTATATAGCATGCCTGACCTTTCCCTGACAGCAGTAATTTGACGTCCATGCCAGAGAACAATTTCAGCGACTTATGTTAAAGTCAGATCTAATAAAAAACTTTCATTTGCAAAATGTTCGGCTTCTATACCTTTTTATTGTATTAACTTTTTCTCCCCAGAAGCAAAGGTTGAGGAGAATTTCGAGGGCAACAATCAGAGTAATTGTCCTAAGTCTGACACATGCAATCTCCTAAAAGCCCCGAAGCCCACAGACCCAGGTGCACCATGGGATTAGAGCGGGACAAGACAGGTGAAGTCACTGCACATGGTACGCTGACTTAAACCGAGTCAAAAACACACATCCTAATACAAAATGTCGGTCTTTTAAGGTGGTTTGAACAGCTCGGAAAATATGTTGAAGCTTAGAATTTGCTCTTTGACTGAGACACAAAGGCAACTGAGAAGCACAGTGGAAATGTTGCTGCAGCAAATCTTGAATTTCCCTCTGGATTAATAAAGTATCTCTCTCTCAGGTAACACTACCAGGCTTATTGACAGGTTAGCTCTGTGGAGAGGCAACACAACTCACAGTAACAATACAAGTTTTCAAAGTGTTTGAGAAATTAACACAACTGTAATTGAATAAAGTCAAGATAGTTTAATGCCATGTGGGACATTCATGGAAAACAGTAACATCTCAGGAAAAAAAAAAAAATGTATTAATTTTAAAAACATACCAAATATTTTACCTAAAGAAATTATAAAAAATAATGTAGGCTTTTTATTTTGAGTTATATAATTTTAAAATACCATATTCATGTTTAGCTTATCCGCTCCTGACTAAGTGCACCGCTCCATACCGCCTACACAGGAAATAATTTATCTACATGATGCTTTATATTGGCTGGCTCTATTCTCCCCCTTATTCACAGCAACCACATTATATTAAACAAGTCCACTGCTGGCCTGCAAAAAAATAATTAGTCTACTGGATAGGTCAACTTAATCATTCCTGAAAATAATATTCAATTATCTTCGCAGCAACTTCTAGAGCATGCAACCTATTTTTAGCTCCTCTTTTACCGAGATAGGCAGTTTGATTGTTTTATGTCAGCCTATAACACAAAGCATGGGAGAGTCAGCTCCACTAAACAGCCAATGGTGGATAACCTATTCCTATTATGCTTCAATAATAGCCATAGCCATCTCATTGTCTCATTCTTGCATGGTGCACCACATACATCCAATCCACTATGCATTCGACAGCGTGCCCTTGATTTGAATCCTCAATTAGTCCTTGGCCAGTGTAGAACTAAAAACAAATGAAATAAGTAAGAGCTAAATAAGCCTGACATGTTTTTGGTTTTGATAAGCACAAGTAGAAGTGGGACACTTGTTTAAATGTGTTAAACAATGAAACAAATGCCTAATTAGAGGCAGTAAAGTGGGAGCAAGCTGCACAACCTCCAAAGACACAAATCAAGTGTAAAAGGCTTTTCAACTGCTCTACATGTTAATATGCAAGAAGAATTATGTTACTGCTAATTATGTTATTTTAGGACATAAATTGTTATGAGACAGGTTATGTGGTTAAAATAACAATTACAATAACATTTGTAAAAAGGCTAAAGACTAAATAGTTTTCTTCTCAAATTAGCGTTATTGTTTCATGATTTCATCTCACTAACCTCGCTTTCCTTTGTGGTGTCTGCTGCTCCTTCTCTGGGTGGTGTTCTTATTTCCCTGCATAACAAAAGAATGGTTTAAATTGGATATTTGCAAAACTACCTCTTTCACCAGGGTGTGGCAAAAGATTCTGGGTTCTAGGTACAAGCCATTTTTGTGGGCCAACACCACATTTTCTTCATATATTCTCCATGCGCCCCCTGGTCCAATAATACACACAACGTGACTGTGATTTTTACAAGATGGTATATTGAACACACATGATATGGTTCAGTGGGGCAGAAATACAGTAAACACGCTTACACCTTAAAGGCACACTCTGTTTTTGGTGGAGGGTCTGCTGCTTGTCTTAGATGTTATTGCTTTGTCTGGAATGTCTTGGTATAGCATTAAATGTATCCATCTTGCATTTAATAAAATGGCTTTTTATTGACCTAAAAACAGTGAGTGGGCTCTCCTGAGCCATGTAACTTCGCCCTGTGGCGTCACCCTCTGTGTCTGAAGGGATAAATAAGTGTAATGCCATACTTTGGAACATTCCAGGCAACATCTCCATGGAGAGAAGCAGGTGACAGACCCTCCTCCAGAAAACTTACACAGCACAGTGCATAAAAAAACACAATAAAAAAGCCAACATAACATTAGAAATAGATGGAATACAGATTCAAAGAGTAAATTAAACCAAATTTTTAGGAGTTATGATTGATGAAGGTCTAAACTGAAGGTCTCATATAAATTACACAAAAGGCAAAATTTCCAAAGCCATTGCTGTTCTGCATAAAGTAAAGTTCACACTAAATAGTACAGCATTATTAACTTTGTATAACTCTAATTGCACCATATCTGATGTACTGTGTAGAAATTTGGGGGTCAACATGTAAAACTTACCTACAACCTTTATTTATTTTACAAAAAAGGGCCTTGAGAATTGTCACCAACAGTCATTGTAGGGAGTCACCCAACCCAATATTTGTTCAACTTAAAGTGTTGAAAATTCATGATATTGTTGACTTAAGTATCCTCAAAGTCATGTATAAAGCAAAGTGCAATGTATCACCTGTAAATATTCAAAGACTGTTTGAGATGAGAACAAGCCACTACAATTTAAAAGGAACCTACATGTTTTAAAAAAAAACAGATTCAGAACCAAGGTTATGGAGCGAAGCATCGCTGTGAAAGGAGTTCACTTATGGAATAGTCTTGACAAAGAAATAAAACAATCAAGTGCAATGATGACATTTAAGAAATACATAAAATCAAATGCAATGTGTATGTATGAAAAAGAAAACTAAGTTTATGTGCATAAAAGTGAAGATTTCTGTTTGCAATTGATCAGTAATTGTGCCTGAACTGATTTGGAATGTTTAGTAGCCATCAGTGTTGATGTATTGTCTTGACAGGGAAAGGGGGGCAGATAACATTAGATTTCTCTTCTTTCTGCTCCTTTTCATTCATTTCTTGTATATTTGATGTTGTGACACTCTCAATGTCTTTTTATACTTTATGAATGAAATAAAATAAAAATAAATAAATAAAAATAAAAGGAAAAACACTATGACACAGAAAACATAATAAGTCAATCCTGAATATGAATTGAAATTTTGATGGAAAATCTGATTGTAAATTGAAACTGAATTAATTCAACTGACTTTTGCCAAGTTTATATTTATTTTAGAGTTAGAGCCACAAATGTCTAAATCATGGCCCTCTCTAAACAGAGTGGTGAGGCAGGGCAGACGTGTAAACACAAAAGCATTTCCTGCTCCACGAGGCAAACACACACTGTGGACTCTATTTCATGCCTTACCTCTTCTGCTCTCTCATCAACCTCATCTGTCTGCATCACATTGTCTCAACAATTAAAAGTGCTTAGTGAATACATCCATATATTGAGGTTGTTATGTTAGAAAATAGTACAATTATCAACTGAATGAACATAGGGCCATAAATTACACAAGTTATACATGAAAAGCTTTGTGTAAGTAAAGCAATATGCATATACATTATAAAACTCGGGAGTATAAAGATGTAAATACAGCAAAGTAATTTTCTTATCATCGAAATTATTAAAAAATGTAATTCTCTACATAGAAGTTAAAAGTTTTTTCTAGGTACTGAGTATTATATTCACAGGACTAAAGCATGACTACATCAAGCCTAAACTGGGCGCAAATCAGGACAAACGTGAACGCACCCATATCATTTCTTTTGCATAAAATAGTCTGTATATTGTTGTTTACACATTTCAAGTACTCTCTCTTCTCTCCTGTGTAGGCCCTGTGTCTCCTCTCTTGTCCACACGGATTAGGACCTTTGAAGTTGGATTTGGTTAAAGTCGTACATACACGCGACACTGCTGTGGAGCAAACAGTCAGCTCTCTCTCTGAGCCCTGACTGAGACTGCAGTACTCCAGCACACACTCTATAACACTATAACACTCCCTGCTCCTCTCTGTTTTACTCCCAGCGTCTTATGTTACTGGTAAGCACATTACAGCTGGGTAATAATCCAATCATGAAATCCAAGTCATGCCAGGTTCCTCTCACAGGTCCACACCGTGACTCAGCACCATTTCAATTTGACAGGCCGATAGCTGAACAGGGTTAAGGTGGCGTTTTGATTAAGTTAAGTGTTTTACTGTCTTTATTGTACGGAGATTAAGTGCATGTGTCCATAACTCTTAAGGCTCAGGAGCAGAAGCCTTAAACTTTCATTGAATAAAGATGTATTCAATATAATCCTATAGAGATGCACTTGATCCAGAGGTGAAAGAAAAGAAGTGCTCAATATCTGTGGCGCAGTGGAAGTACAAAAAACTCACTTGAGCGTCAATGCGTCTATTATTACATTTTAGATTTAACTATAACATATTTTTCTTTTTGTTTTGCCTTTTATTATTATTATTTTTTTAATATTTTTTCCCATTTTGGTGAAGTCAGTATCTCCCACCCCTACAGCTACTATTATTCATCCGCATTAGCACGAGGGCAGCATAAGCAACTTCTATAAAAGACACATACAATTACTTAAGTAAATGAACAAAGAAATATATGTTTGAACTGAACTTTTCTTCCTCTAGACGGCAGTTTTAGTCTTGGCACTTTAAGGTTATTCATTCGTATTAATTTGTGCCTTGTTACCTGAAAGTATTAGATTTTCTTATCAAATCTGCCAAAACTCAACAAAGGTCTTAAAATAACAATGATTTCAACTTCAAAATGTTAAACCTCCATCTAAAACCACTGAACTCCTGCACTGAAGTAAGTACACGCCATATAGCTTCACAGAGTTTCTTTTTTCTAATAAAAGAGAATTAATTGTTAAATAAAATATCTGCCCAATTGTGCCTGCTGTGATTATTAAAATGATATAGGTTTGTGGTTGGAGGTGGAGGCAACTTTTCTGATGCACACTCCACTAAATTCTTTCCATGGAGATGTTTTTGCCTTGAATGTTCCACAGTATAGCATTAAACTTTTCCATCTGGTGACGCTAAGTTAAGGATCAGATCTGTGAGACAACTCCACTCATAAGAAGAAAGTAGCCTATGTTTTCAATGTATTTTGTGGAAATAAAAAACTAAAATTGAATAAATAGAGATAGTCTCGATAAGTTTGAACATTCCAAGCAAAGCAATAACATCTCCATGGAGACAAAAAGTGACAGTTCTCCACTTGACATGTTACATAAAAATGTGTTTTATTCAACAAACCACGTGCACTTTCTCAGATGTATTCGTTGTTGTCACATTTGGCAGTGTTTAACAAATGTGCAGTTCAGGTGACAGAAGAAAACACCCCGATCTTTCCATTGTGTTTGGATGCATTCACTTACTGTATCAGACAATAAAGAAGACCGAAGACTCTCCTCCAGAGTGATGAAGATGCCTCGTGTTTACAGTGTATCCCTCATGTCTTTCTCAAAGGAGAGCAGCTGACGTGTGAAAGGTCGCCCTCTAGCGGACATATAAAGTTAAAAATAAATCTGTAGAGATGCTGTTATGGATTTACCTGAGGTAGAAGTGTCTCATTGCACAGAGAAAATCATATCTGAAGATAAAATGTTAAAGAGGATGATGTTTTTTGTGTTTTGGCACTTAAAGTTTGCTTAAAAATGAACACGAAGACCAAATAAAATTGGGGACAATGGTTGAAACTCAAATGTGAACCTACTAGTCTGCAGCGAAACCAGTTGGCTGAAATTCGTATCGGTGCTGAGTGCTCTAGGCTCCGGGTTTTCCGCCTTGCCCCTCCCCTGTATTTCCTCGGCGCCTGCTGCTTGCTCGGAGCTCGCAGTGAGAAGAGGAGGAGGACCGTCTATGATTGGCCAACCCGGGAGAGCTTGTTCGGAGGCTGGCGCTGTCTTCATTCCCCGTGTGCGTGTTTACACCTTGCGGTCTCATTTGAGAGGAAGACACCTTCAAAGGAGTGGACGCGCGCCCGGGACTCCAGCTTTATTTCTGGCTACTTCTCCAAAAGATTTCCCGTATACACAAGTTTTCTTTCACGGAGAGTTCAGAGCTGTTATGCGTCAAACTTTTGGGTGACTTTTGGGGCGCACACGGTGGCTTATTGAGGCTATTACGGCCAGGACCTGGACATGAATTAAGCGAGGAGGAGTTCAAAAGGGTTTTATATTTCAGAGAGTGGCACAAAAGGAGCACTTCTTCAACCGGTCATTACAGAAATCACAGGCTTCGCTATGTCTTTACGGGCTGCGTGATGGATGTGCTCTGAGCGTTTTTGTCTGTGTGCGTCAACGGCGAAGAAGAGTGAACTATTTCCCCAAACAAAAACAACTATTACAGATAATACTGGACTCTCAGCATTCTGTTGTCTGTGAGAACTCCAGCCAGTGGCGCCTTTGCCACAGAGGCACTCTGAAACAGCGCGCTCCACGCTGTCTGCTCATCCAGGGACGTTCCTCATCGGAGCAGCCGGAAAAGATGCTCTGTGGTCGCACGCGGCGCGAACAAGGACTCGGTCCCGTGGCGCTTCTTCTGCTGCTGGGCAGCTACGGCGTGTCTGCCACTGGTAAGTCTTTGACTAAAATGATACATGGCTCTATTTCATGTGATTTACGCAGACTGGGACCTCATTGTGCTCTAGATCTCTTGATAATAAAGTTGGAGTAGGCGGTTTTAAAATAAATGGAATTAGGGCAGTGGCCTTGTTTTCTCTGATGCTTTTTGGAGCCGGGGGCCCAGAGGTCATTTAAGTTGCTTATCTGTCATCTCCATGTCCCTCTTTAAAACGCCCCGAGACCCCGGCTATGTTGTTACTTCTTCCAGACCACTTCAGCCCAAATGTGCTGCAGGCACCTTGCGCTTTTTGTTCACCCCGTGACCTAAACAGATATCCACTTTTAACTTGTTCTCTTAATATAAAGTTGTGAAGTAAAATAAAGATATCTAAGGTATATCTCAGTAGTAAGCATACAGCAGTTTGCATTGGTCCAAATGCTTGACTTCTCAGCAGTCAGCTTTAATTTGGTAGTCCTTGCAGTCTTCTGTTTTACAGTGGAGCTCACAGCTCTTGTCTCGCAGTGGAAAAATCAAAGTCCCCCGGTGCGAAGGGAGTAATTACGCCTTTACTCAATGCAGTTCTGCCTTTTCCAAAAAGAAAGCCAAGTACTGAGAAGTAGCACAGAAGTCGTCAGGTGCTGAGCTGACTTCTGTGATGGCAAAGACCACATTTCACACACTGGCGTTCATAGGTGTGAACTGGCCATTTCCACCACTTGCCCTGCACACTTGGCCAAAATCACTCTAGCATCCACTGAAAATTATAGTCATTTATTTATTTATTTTAAATTGCAATGGTTGTCTGATATCTCCCTTAATTTAATAACTTAAAATAGATCATTAGGATTTGATTGATATATGTATATTTTTAATTCAAAATAGCCAAACCCATACTGAGTTTTATAGCCTAGTAAATCATTACTTGCATCAATAATGACATTATTGTTATTACCAATGAGATGAACTATATAAAACACATGTACTGCCATACCTTCTCTAAAGCCATATGGTTACTTCATTGTACTTGTGCATTCACCAGATGCTTTGAAACCATTTAAAATAAACCATTCATCTTCTAATATATATATATGTATATGTAGGGCCAAACCCACTTTTACATGTCGGCAGCATCAGAGAAATCATATTGGGCAGTGACACACGGACAAACTACGTTAGTGAATAGGACTTTGCCTGGGCATTAAGTGACTGTGCATGACCTTTTATTTAAATGGAAGATTACTGCTGTATTGACCTATTCCTGGACTGTCCCGGACCCCCGCAGCCCCCCTCTCTTTGGCTTCCCAGATCTGATTGAAATATAAAGCAGAAATCTGAGGGTTTAGTGGATTGTAGCTTTAAGCTCATTTTACACTGGGAAAAAGAACAATGTCGACCACAACAAGAAAGAAGCCGCTTATGCAGAAATGCCACTTGGAGGAATAACAAAGTATATAAGTCAATTTAATATAATCTGTCTATGTGTCAGTCCAAGTTTGCGGCCTTTACCATGACTGCTAATAAGAAACGGTACTTCTCTGGGTCCTCCTTGTCTTGATGTATTATTCCCTGAACAGTCCAAGCAGAAAAGCAGCTTAAGTTTATTAAAATTGTGGACCATTCTGAAATCCATGCATGTACTAGAAATGAGAAACATTGATATAAACTGTTTGGGATGTGGACTTGATTGGGGGAGCCACCGTGGGGATCAGAAAGGTGCATATAGCGGGCAATGGGTCAGTACTAGACATTTCTGTGAAGGATACTATGGAAATGGTCTCAGTAAGGGATTTTTACTGTCAGTATTAGGCAAAGAGAATACTGCCTCCCTTGTGCACCTGATGTGGTCTGAATACTGCTAAAAAATACTGCTATCTTACTTGTTTATTTTGGCTAACCCAATAAAAATGATTTTGTCACAGTAGAAAGTTCTACAACTATTCTTTGCAGTACTTTCATTTGACTACTTCAAAAAGAAAGCTTCTGCTGTACTCAAGGTAAGGGCAGTGTGTTGTATAGTAAACCAGTGAGTGCGCGTGCCAAATTCTTAAAGGGGACATATTATGCAAAATAGACTTTTAAGAGCTTTTAACCATTATAATTGTTTTCCCTTCTTGTTTACCCCATCAAAGTTGTATTTAGAATAAAGATCCACGGGTGTCATAGATTATAACTATACAACAGACGCAACAGACAAAACCCTAATATATCTTCTTTAATGAACATAATTTTAATAGAAACTTGTCTGCCTGATATTAATTAAAAAGAACTTTATATTTCTGTATGCAGGCTGAGCATAGTGAGTGCCCCAGTAAACTTTTTGTTGGATGGATATATTTAGGCAAAGCATGATAGGACACAGACTCCATCTATCTTATCTCCCTCTTTAAGCTGGAGCCTGCTTCTCTGTTGTATTGTGGATGTGCTGAGCTCATGTTTCTTCCATAGTGCTCCTCTTTTGGTGTTGACATATACATTAATTACCCTGACTTGCTTGGAACACTTGTCTGAAGCTACGAAGCGGATGTCCACTCTTTCTCTCTCCTGCCCCCTCCCTCTCTCCCCCTCTCCCTCTTTACTGTGCGTGAATGCCTGTTATTATTAATGACTTCATCACAGTTATAGCGACATACGGGAAGTGCGTTGTCATATTTTAGTCTGGGATGCGAGACTCCCAGGTGCCTGCTTCTTGAGAGGGGTGGAGGAGGAGGAAGGGGAAGGAGGGAGGGTGGTTTCAGGGTGCAGCGGGTTGATCCGGTCTGAGGAGGTCAAAGCGGAGGAGCAGGGCAGAGTGTTCGGAGTCACTAAGCGTAGCATGTTGGACACTCCCATAGATGAATAGTGACACTTTGTAGATATGCTGTCTCATGTGTGTTAAGTGGGGGAATCCAGCTGAATAAATTGTGTAAGAGAGCTAATTTATTCTCCTCAGTTCACTGTAAATCAAAAGAGTGACTTCAGTAAATCATGTTTGCAGTTTGCTTTTTAAATATTTTTCCTTTATTAAAGGCCTTGTGCAAAACTTGACTCTTGTGAAGTTGTAGCCATGTTGAAATGTTGTTACCTCATCAGAAATATACTCAGAGTTGTATTTTGTTTCATCCACACATGTTTGAGTAACCCTTTATTATTTGTCTGTCTACATCTCCAAAGCTCAAAATGTTCTGTTCCACCTTGTGATGTCATGTAGCGATAGCTTTTAAGATAACGCCTACACTTTACCTTTTGTTTAGTAGAGATTGGAAATTATCCAAATGATTCTAGTGAAGGTGTATGGAGTTTGGAGTGTTAAACACAGTAGAGCACATCAGTTATTACCATATGACATCACAAGGTGGAACAGAGTGTTTTCTGTTTCAGAAGAGAACACAGCCTAAATATGCATTATTATAGTGTTAATCATGTGTGAATAAAACAAAACAAAACTCCATGTATGTTTTTGATGAGGAAACAACGTGATAACATACATCAGAAAACAGACAACTAAATACATTTGGGGAGTAAGTTCATCTAACTGATTAATGACAAAGTGGGATGCGATGTGTAGTAGGAGTATTGGTTGCTGAAATTGTAATAGGATTGACTGCAATACTGAAATTTAATTGGTGTTGTTAGATTTTCCAAATTATGACACTAAACTGAATGAATTATACTGTTGAGGAATGTCCCATCTTGACTTTTTGATCCACGCAAAAAGAAAACCGTGTGTCAACAGCACTCACCTCTCACAGACACCCGAGTGGATTTGGCCTCAAAGATGCACAACAGATTGAGATGTCAGATTAGATCAGGCGTTTGTGCAACATCTAGTCATAACACAAGTACTGCCAGAATCCTGCATCTGCGCCGTCCGACAGGTGCTAGGGCGCTGCGTAAACAAACAGGCTGTATTGGACCGGCCGATGGGACAGCTCGTTCCTACAGCGTATCCCGGGGTAGTAAAGGCCAAATACGGTCACTTTTTGTCCCAGAGCGGTGCATTAGTTTTACGACTATGGGATGGGATTGCTACCCTCTGTGCTGTATTATTCATATGTGCAAAGTGGTCTTAGTTAATATTTAAAATGTTGCTTATGATGCTCAAAATCTGGACATCAGACACAGCACAGAGACAGAAGGAGGAAGAAGGAGGAGGTCTGTGTTCACTGATGTTACTGACCTGTATGAATGAGGTACCAGAGCAGATGTTAGAACACCTATGGATATTAATAGACTAAATAAGAGTGTCTATAAGTACATACATACACAGGTACATCAAGGATTCATTGATGTTTGCACCAAGAACGTCCTCTCAATATTCTCAATGTGGATGCCCTGATAAAGGCTGTTAAAAATATAAAAAATCCGATATTAATTGATGCTAGTACTGTTATTTGATGTTGAAAATGACATTCATTCTTGTTTAAATTTAAATCATCACCGATCTTATCCGTATAGAGTATTAAGTCTATTCCCCAGCATCAAAACTGAATTTGAAATTTTAGTATTATGACAACATTACCACCGATAATGATATATATTCTGATGCACAAAAATGTTATGATATTGGTTCATGGATGGGCCAATCAAATCATGTAATAAGACTTTAAAAATATTAAATGTTTTGTGAGAAGTTTTATGAGAAGTATAAACTTACTACAATAAGAATGTACAGATGGTTAAAGTTTTTTGTTTTGTTTTTTTGGACAGAACAAGCATCTTTATTTCTTAATAATAAAAATGAAGCTCAGTAGTTGAAGTTACTCATGGTTTCCTTGTTTGTAGGCAACATTTTGAGGAACCATGTATAATATCGTGTTTTGAATTGTTAATACAGCATTAATACATCATGAGAAGAAGTCTATCTTATCTCCACTGCTCTCTTTCCATTCACGCTTTGAGAAACTTAATACTATATACTAAAATGGGGTAATATGAGGCAATGCTATTTCTGTAAAAAAAAAAAAAAAAAAAAAGCAAAAAGAAAGTAAGAAAGAAAGAAAGAAGAGATGGAGGAGAAATGAATCCATGAGAGACACAGTGGGGCAGATTGATCTTTAGGCATCACTTTTAAATATCTTTTATGAGAAAAGAGCAAAGCAAAAACTTCATAGCTGTGGCATTCAAGCATCGTTAAGCCCCTGGCACCGACCAAGGAACGCTGCGCCAAGTGGTGGGAAGAAGCAGGTGCACAAAATTCAAAAGGATGCGCAAGTTGGACTAAGGTTAGTGAGACAGCAGAGGAATCAGTGGTTACAGGATAGAAGGATATTTAGGGGAAAGTGAAAAAGAGGCACAAATCCACCAGAGGGATGTTTTTATTAAGGCTCTTATCGATGCATAGAGCTCCCCGTATTAAGAGCAGACATGTTTTAATGCTTTGCCAATACTGAGCATGTTAGACCAGGCCATAAATCTGTGGCCAGTGGCAGGGGCTCTTTAGGAGGGCAGATACAGCAAGGTAAATGGACCCTGGGCTTACAAGGAGAGATTAGTGGAAGCAACAAGAGAGGTTTTAAACATAGATCAATGTTTGTAATATAAGTACACGTATATATGTAAGTATATATGAAATGCATTTTAAGTAAGAATGAGAAAATGTGTTCTGGTAGTGACTTTTTGGATTTTGGTATCGTTTTGATGTGACAGTGGCTCATCAGGTTCCATCTGAATTCTCGCTGGGACCCAATTCTTTTGTTGTGTCCTTAGGCAAGACACTTCACCCAATTTACCTAGTTGCAGGGTCAGGGCAGCAGTTGCTTCAATAGTTTCTTACTACCACCTCGGGTGCAGTAAATAATGCACTGTAACGCACTGGGTGTCTTGAAAGGCGCTATATAAATCCTATAAATCCAATACATTTTTATATATCATTGCTGATGTAGGTTCTTGCAACATGGTGAACCAACTTAAAGAAGAATGTATTCAGTTTTGGAGATTATTCTTAAACTATATTGTAGAAACTGAATGATTTTTTCCTTGAACTGAAGATATTCTGTTTTGAGTCAATTTACAAAATGTATTATATTTTTGTAAATATAAAAATTGTAACAGCAATCACCTTAAAAAAATCTGCACAGAAATAGTTTATTCTTTCTTTCTTTTTTACATAATGGTCCTCTTGTTTTAACTCTATTGCATTTATTTTTTATTATTATTATTTTACGACCTTTTCTTTGCACATTGACTTGCTTACAAAAATCCTTTTAAACTTCACATCATTCTCTTTAAAAGAAGATATTTTTTGCAGCCGCTAATTGGATCCTGAATGGACAAGTTTATCCCTCTCCAGATGGCTTCTCTTACCTGTTAAAATGTTTCTAGCCAACCCAAACATCGAAACTCAATGCAGTTTGCAACCCAACTGTCGAAAACTCCCCCTGCCAATGCTGTTTAATTTCACTGACTCCAATGCTACTATGGCCCAATTAAAGAGAAAAAACTAAACTCCAGGCTTGAAATATCCAATGAAAAGAGTTGAATAAAAGTTAACACAGGAGTGAAGAGAGAGTGAAGGGGGTGAATGGGGGAGGAGGTGGGGGAGTTTTGGTATAGCAGATGGGACGTGTGTGGGTCCTGCCCTGTTGGGGGGAGATGGGTGGGGCAGACAGGGCATCAGGAAGAAAACCTCAGTGGGGGTCTTTTGTGCTGCTGTTGAATAGGAGACTGCACCGAGGGTCTCTCTGCCTCTTTGTGTGGGGTAAAAGGGGGGCAGGAAAAGAACACACTCCAAAGTTATTCGCTACTTCAGTCCAACTGATACTAGCAGGAGATTCAGTGGGTTTTGATAAGTAGAGTCCTTTGAGGGGAAATCTCGTTAGGAACAAGGGTGGACATGTTAGTGACAGGTGACAGCTTATCCATCTTCTTACAGTCTTATTTAAATGTCCTTGCAATCCAAGAAACTTAAAAAGACACTAACTATTTACAGGTATATGTGGTAAAGATAGAGACTAAAAGTGCATCGTCTATCGGCCTTAAATCTCCAAGACAATATTTTGTTTTGGCCAACCTGGCGCCCAAAAATTTCCATAAAGTTTAACCTCACAAAATGTGACCACACAACTCTCGTATAGGTTTGTGCAGGGAAAAGAGGCTGTGGGTCAATTTGTAGAACATTTAAATTAGATAAATTAGGGAAAATAATCTAAATCTGTCTTACATATTGGCCCAAAAAGAACTTATCGGCCATCACATATTGGTAGATGTCTAATATGTGCCAGTGATATAGAGATTAAGTATTTTTTTAATCAAAGCAACTGTTTTTGAAAACTATACCAAAGTTAGTTAAGTTATACAGTTTATATGAGTCAATCCATATTAAAGTACTTGATGAAAACTTTTACTTTTGTTCATAAAAATTGCATCTTCATGAACTTATTGACTTAGAATGAACTAAAAGCGTAAGTTCATTATTCATTTGGCCCCGTAGGCAACTGCAAGTGTAGTTGACATGTTTGTATCTTACATTATTTTAGTTTAATTTAATTCAAGTAATATATTTATAGTCATTGCATGTCTCCTGTATGCTGTCCTACCTGTCACAAAATAGTGAAGTGTTATTTTTAAATCAATCTTTTTCCATTTTACGGCACTGCTGACTGATTTTCTGGATTTTTCTAGTTGACACAGAGTACTGCCGGACTATATCAGAGGTTAAACTCAGTAAATTAAACCCAATACTAACATCTTTTGTCGCCATGGAAACTTAATTTAGATGGTGTCAGGGCTGTCACCATGGAGGAAAAACATGGTTCGTAATAACCATTATTTTGTTAACAGTTTGACGATTTGACAGGTTTGTTTAATTTGCCGTTGCTATGGAAATAAAGGCGTAAAAAATCAATCTATTTGAAGCCTGTTTCACACATAGTTCGTGGTAAATAACAAGAAAGACCCAAGAAATGTTACAAGACAGGTAACGGGCAGCCTTATAAATAAGCTCATAGCAAATTCTACACAGGCTAATCAAGATAAGTCTAATAATTCATTGTAACTAATATTTTGAGCAGTCTGTTGTGCTTGCAGTCAAAATTTTGATTCTTAAAGCATTTTTGATCTCTCTGGCCAACTGAATGTAGGATAAGTATAGGCCTAAAAGTTGCAGTAAGAATGGAAGTAGAAACCATTGCAATACCATGAATTTAAACGGTCAATTATATATTCAGTTGTTCAACCAAAGTAAAGTAAAGTAAGTAAATGCCAAAGTACAGTAAAAGGAAATACCAGTTACCTATGTTAGTTGTAATAATGGTAGTAGCATCTTATTAGAAGTACTAACTTATACTCTTAGAAGTAAGTTGTAGAAGTTCTGAAAATGAAAATCTATGCATTTACATTTATTTAGATTTATTTTTTCTTTTTTTTTAGTACTGTTAGTGTAATAAGTAGTTGCTACATAAGAGTGTCAAAAAAGGCTTAAAATAGCATCTGAAAATTGATTCTTACATAACAAAATGACTGACATCTAACTATTAACCAAACACTTGCCTTAACCAAAGTCTGTTTTTCAAAAATGGGCCCCAGGAGTGATTTTACCACCCACCCACACTCACACAGGAGCACATATGCAAAGAGAGACTGCCACCATGGCTGCCCAAGACGTGGCATTTCTTTTCATAATTGCTGTGTTGCTTGGGAGGAGAGAGTGACTTAGTGCTGGAATTTTCATTTAAGATCCCAGCAGTGCCCTGAGCATCGTGACCAATAGGATCAGGAATCACCACGGGGGCTGAAGCCACATCCCGGACTGCCCCTTTTACCCCTGGGACAGACGGTGAAATAATCCCACTCACATTTTTGTAAAAGTTTGAGGTCTATAGATTAGAAGTAGCTGTGCATTGATTGGCTGTGATGTGGCCTACTGCTCCACATGTGTCCGAGTATATAAAAAAGACCACATATTCCCCCTCATCTCCTTAGCACTGGGCTCTTTGTCTTGAAAAAGCAGCTGAGCCAAGTCCACTCGGAGCTTAGACCACATCCAATCTGCTAATGCCTGTGTTTGTGTGTGTTTATGTGGAGGAGCGTCTGTGGGATTGGCAAAAGAAATCTTCTCTCTTAAAAGTAAATATGTTTGTGGAATGAGAAAATGTGCTATTGCAAGAAACTGTGGTGTAATAGGGTTCAATTTATACTACTACTTCTACGACTACTACTACTACTATACTGTTACTACTACTATTACTACTGATGTTTGTCACTACTACTACTACTACTACTACAGATACTGCCATTATTTGACTTTAAATCAAACTAATATCAAACAGCTCAAATGTCTTAATTTGCAGTGTACCTCCTGACATTTTAATTCATTGTTAAAAATGTTTTTGCAAATGAAGAAACATGTTTAATAACTGTCACTGCCAATCCACACTGAACAGTGTAATCTACTAGAAATGTCCATAGCTGTTTAAATATTAAAACTTTACAGCTCCTAGAGTGACCTGTCTGTCTCCCAAAGCTCCTCAGTGATAGCAGACCATACTGTACACTCCCCGAAGCCTATCCTTCACATAAATTATTTCCGAAACACTGCTTCATGGTCCAAACTCAACATAGTTTTGCTTTAAGAAAACTGCGGCTTAATATTACGCTTTGATAAATCTTGCATAAATGTTCCCACATTAATAAATTGCATTCACTTGTCCCCATTTCCTTGTGCTGGCGTATCTCTATAGCCCTATCAGGCGTATTTATAGCTTTAAACCCTCGCACATACCCACCTCTGTCATCCATATCTCATTCACTCCATCATCTTGCCTTTCGCTGGCGGAGTTTGGGAATTGCTCTTTAGAAGCCAGTGTGAAGAATCCCATTTCTCCCTGTGTAACGCTTATTAGGGTCCCATCTGCCCCTAGGATACTTATGAATGTGTGTGTGTGTTTGGTAGGTGACTGGTGTGGGGAGCGCTTTGTCATTGGCGCTGTGTAAAGTGGATGTGGGTGCGGAGGGGCCTCTGTAAGAGCTCGTGAGGGGCTCTTAAGAGACATGCACGCAGCAGCTGGTGTGTCTAAAGCAGGGGAATGACACTCACAGACCTCCCCGGAGAGAAGGGCGAGTGGGCTTTGTGGAAGTGAGGCAGCCGGTATAGGCAATATTATGTTTAATGTCATTTTTCCCTTGATAGATATGAATTGGAAAGCTCAATGAGTGCTGAGTGATATATTCTGCTCTGTGTTTGGGCCACTGTTAGAGTCGCAACTGCCAACTTGTTGGAACACACATACGCATTTTTATCGAATCATTAGTCACTATTGTTACTTAACTTCATCAGCTCTTAATCTGTTCAATTATTTTGTGTGCACGACTAATTTTATACTTTTTAATTTTGATAAAACAAATTTGTTAGCAGGTAGATTGATGAAAATCTATTGCACTTGCCATCGCAATTAACAATTACAAATATTATATCTTTTGTCATGGTCAAAAGTGTTCATATCTGTTCTTATCATTGCAACTTTTCACTGCACTTTTCAGACCTACACTTGATTTATTGATTTCACAAATTTGTTTGTTCCCTAGGGCAATAAAATCTCCATATATGGAAAACAGCCAAACATGATATCTAACAAAACTGATAAATCCATTCTTAAGAGCGAGCACTTTTGAACCCTTGTCCTCTACAGCTTGGCAGGTATCTATGGCAACAGACAGACTTTCAACCAACTTCCTTGTTCCTCCTCCCTGGAGTTTTTAAATCTGATAAAATGACGTCTAATGTGTGGGTTTGTGAAAAGGAGAAGTGGTGTGCTGTGTTTTGGGGCATTGGCTCTCTTTCAGATACGCCTCTTTCAGTTTAATGCATTCTCAGTGACTGTCGTAGAGCTGTGTTTAACTCTTGCCCATTGTCAGGGGGTAAGAAGTTATTTAATACTTACACAGAGGTCGAGAAAGGAAAAATTACTGGTGCAGTAGTTTTGCCCCCAAACTTCACTATGTACTTTTCTGGCAGCGGATTTGCCATCTGCTTCCCTCCACTGTACAGCAATAAAATGATCTAGTTTTCATTTATTCAGTTATTGCTCAAATATCTTGGAAAACATTCATTCTGACTGTGATTGAGGATGCCTCTACACTACTACTACACTGATCTGACATTTCATGAAGACAAGCAGGTGGCAGACCCTCTCACCAGCAAAGTTACATAGTACACCTTTACTATAAATCAGGGATGTCCAAACTTTTTTCATCAAGGGCCAAGTATCTAAACACAAATGAAGCAGAGGGCTGATCAAGGACTGTAGATTGGTGCTCAATACAGTGAAAAATTTTAATTTGTGCATGTTTAACACATTAGAATGAACAAAGACTGATGGCTTATTCTAAGATCCATAAAACCACACACTAAATATATTAGCTTTATCAAGGTAGGTTTTCAAAAAACTTGCAGTAAAATTAGCAATTTTTAATTGACGCAAGGTAATATGGGCCAGTTCACCTGGAATTTGTCTGAGGGCCGCATTTAGCCCATGGGCCACAGTTTGGACATGCCTGATATAAATTAATTCTGCTGCGACTGTTATGCTACAACAATATCTATTCTTACTTTGTCTACCACTACTGCTGTCACTACTAATCTTCTGTCATTAAAGAAATATTGAAGTTATACACTCAATCACAGTTGCTTGGGTAAATCCAAAGATGTTTTTTTTTTCTACTTTAGAGCATTAATCCGTGCACAACATTACATCACTAGTGAAGTGTACAGTTCTTCTTTAATTCTGCAAGACTTAATTTTGCCTCATCTGAACACACAGCTTTAGCTTTGGATGCCGCTCTTAATCAACAGCTGACAGACTTCCTTTGGCTTTTCCAGTTTATATGAATGTGTGTGTATGTGTGTGATGGGAAGTGAGCCATATTACTTAGGTATTACTGCCTTTTCTGCATGGGTCAGAATAGGGTCATGCTCTGACCTCAATCATCACAGCCCTGGCAAAACTCCATCTTGCAGTGATTTTGATTGGACAGGAAGAGAAAACCAGGTTAGCTTTCTGGATAGGCTCTTGTATGCCAGGTGTTTTACAGAATATCCTGTGTGCTTCTTATGGATTCCAGTTTGAGGAAGAATACAAGGAAGATGTCTGTCAGAGTCTATTGTGTTCATGTGCCAGAAGTTAAAGGATTTTTGATTAAAAGATAAATTAGTGGAGAAATGTAACAGCTTTGGTATGTGGTTAGTTTTAGTTTTGGTCACAGTCGATCTGAAAGCGTAATAGATGTATTTGTTTACAGACTTGGCATTTCTATATAACTGCCATATTTCATAAATGTATTGTATTTCATTTCTCTTCTCGGCTGACTATATTCTATCCTTGACCTTTGGACTCACTTTTTTGAACTGGATTGATTTTTCTGTACTTTTCACTGTTTTATGCAATTTAATGAATAGAGTCTATATATTCTATAGAAATGACAGTGACCCTGACACAACATTTGTTTTTCATTGCTATTATACACGAAAAGAACAACAGTGCTTTGACTGCAGTGCCCCTTTAATAATATATGAGGACTAAATGGCATGTGATTCCAAGTCATTTTGATAGGAGCAGGTGTTCTTACTTTGTGCCCCTCGCCACATGAACGCACCATAAGCACCTCCTACCACAAAATGCCATCAGTTACTGCTACATTAAGAGGAGCGCCTGGCTCTAATGTGGCAGATGTACCTGCATGTAATTAAGGTTAGATTTAAGTGTAGTGCTGGTGGGCATCGGTGTGTCAGCGGGAGTGTGTTTGGAGCCTCTTACCTGCTGCTGACCAGATGGGCTCCACAGCTGACCTCCGGCTCACCTCACCCCACCTCTCTGCACAGATTAGCCAGAGAGCTGAGCTAAGATGCCAAGGCATTAAAAAGACACTGTAGCCGCTGGTTAAAGATGACATCACTGCTTTCTACAGCCCGGTAGAGTTTAAGATGGGGGCAGATAAAACCACTATTGTTAACGTACTTCTTTTGTAGAATGTCCTTTTGAATATTTCTTTTCAAAAATGATACTCGAAAACAGTAATACAATACTGGCTCTTTATCACGTTCTGCTATCAGGTTTTTATGAATGACAATAGAAGTTTACACAGAATTAGCCAAGCACAAAGGCTGCCAGCCGCTACTATTAACTGTTGTCAACAATGAAATATTCTGCTAACCTTAAGTTAATGTCCCTGAGTGTTCAGGATGTGAACTGTGAAATGAAGCTTTAGTAAAACATGAGCTGCAAATACAAGACAGTTACGTGGTTTATCAATTTTTGTACCATATATATGAATGTTTTTTTATGTATATCTCCTGTACAGACCCACACATCCATCACATGTCCAGCCTGTATTCATTCTATAGGACATTTAACAGTTTAACAGTGTTTATGTGTGGGGGGGAGCAGTTGTTTATGAGGATTACAGAAGCAGATGGACTGGCATGTTGACTGGTGAGGCTTCATTACCTCAGGCTGTCCACACCACTGCCCGACTCAAAATCTCTTCACCACTACAGGGGCCATGCTCGCAGGCGTATCGATCCACAATAGACACAGGCTTAAGGTCCAAGTGTACGCTTGATTACTTGATTTGAAAGCACAGACATGGCTTTGGTTTGCTGATGTATACTTTGAGCTCCTCAGAGATTTGTGGGATCATAAACTTGCAGATATGTGTCTTGTCAGGCCTGGGTTGGGTCTGACAGACCTGGGGTTTAGATATAGCAATAAAAACAATCTCTTTATAATAACAGCCTTAACAAAGCAGGAATCCTTAACAAAGGATGAAGAAAGACTTGATCCGTAAGGAACAAACTCTTTATTATGATTCAGGCTAAACAACTACTTAATTTTAAGGTTAGAAGGCTATTATAAATTGTAACCTGAACTTTTATTGATACTAATAATTTTGTTGCTGGGCAACCACATCCTCATTTTAAAGACCCTCTTTTATTTGGTCACCTCACCGATGACTTGATTATTTTAACAGTAAAATCTTAACAGTGTACACTTATTTATTGATACTAGACTTAGACAAACATTATTGCTTCATAACTTTAATTACTTGGAAACCGTAGCTCACAAATACAATATAAAAGTAATCCTGGTAACAAAGTGCAGTTAGAATAGTAATACATTATTATTAATATTTGAAATAAAACTATGAGTAAATGATTGTGATTATATGCTGACATGTTCTTCACTGCTCTATACAAGTGAATGCCCAGACTGACCTGCTCTGTGCTGGTGTATCTCACGCTCCGCTGGGTGTGAAAGCAGAGCTTTTATGGAGAAAAGCGCAGTGTGAAACATGTTTCATACAGTCCTATGTTCCAGCCCAGGAGGTATGATTTAGCATGATGCAATAACTTGAGTTGAGCCTCATTTCCGTGGCATTTGGTCCCTGTGCTGGGAGATGGATAGGCGTAGTTATAGAGGGTCATTAAACACGGAGTGGTGTCTCTGTGAGTGGAGCTTCAACCTTCACGCTGCAGCCAGCCTCTGCTCAGCCTCTGCTCAGAGTCTGCTGTCACAATAACACATTCTGAAGTGCCATAAATTGCTGAAGAAAACAATACAAAAACAATAATATTTCCAATGGAGAAAATAAAGGAAATCTTAACCTTGACCATAAATTAATTAACTAATGATTTGTAACAGTAATAAAGAACTGAGACTGGAATAAAACAACACTAATGTAGGACTAACCTTAGTAAAAAACAAGTCTAAACTCCACCTAAACCACAACAACAAAACACATTTGTACCACCTCAAGTAGGAACACCACATCTGACAAGCACTGCACTATAATGAGTCACTAATGACCTGCTTTTAGCCTTTTAGTAATGGCTTCAACTTAATACGCTGCCAATTTACTGCCTTTAGGTCTATTCTGTCAACTGCAAGTGGCATTAATGGGTAATAAATCCTCACAATATTTTGCAGTCAATTCATTTCCCTTTCTAAGAGAGTAACAATCATTTTTCAGAAAAGCTGTAATTTATTTGGATCACTTTCATATTCAGTAAAAATGCTATTACTTTGCACTTAGCTGATTTTTGACACCTGCTAAAACACAATGATGCTGAGGCTGATCTGCAAATGCCACACAGCACCACAATATATAGATTTATTAACAGGCATTTCTACTACTGCAACTACTATCGTTGTTTTATTAGAACTATCACAAATATTTTTACTTCTAAAACTACTGCTATCAGATTTTTAAAAGTGTACTGTCACTTTTTTGGTGGAGGGTTTGCCACATGGTTGGAGGTGTTAGTGCCTTGTCTGGAATGTTTCACAGTATGGCCAAGTTGGAGGTCAGATCTGTGGAAAGGTGATCCTGCATCATAGTGAGAATGCATGTTTATCAAGGCCATAGAAATCTGTGCAACTGAATACATGCAATACAATACGTGCATATGTACTGTCCACATCAAATAAAAAAGAAAATAAATAAAATAAGTTTAATGTTATACTTCCAGGGACTTTTCCATGGAGACAAGCATGTGGCGAACCCTTTGCCCTTTGTGTTTTTTTTTCATAATCATTCTTGTTATTCTAGCATATTTACACCATGCAATAATCAAATAGTATGAATACAGCCAGCCTAAACGATAGTGAGTATGATCTGCTCAAGTGCCACATTAGCACAATTTAGAGGATCGTTAACGCGCACCTCTCCAATGCGCTGCCCTCTACGGAGCAAACAGCCCCTGTAATGGAAAAGATTGAAGTTTTACAGTGGAACGGCCACAGATTGTAACTCCACTCCTGGTTTTAAAAGGCAAGCTCGAGACACTCTTTTGTTACTTTGAGGCTGGGAGGCTCTGAATGGCAGGAGGAAATAGGAAGAGGAATAGCTTTGTGTGTGCGCGTGTCCACCCACAAACCCACTGCTGCGTACATATATAGTCTAGTGGAGATGTTGTCGCTCACGGGGGCCCCTATCTCTCCCTCCCTCTCTGTCTCCCTTTTCCAGTGCTTGAGTGACAGTTATACAGTGTGGTTGAGTGTGTAAATCTTCTTGTGTGTGGGGGGACTTTACATTAGCACAACAATTTACTCAACTGTCCCCAGGCAAAGAACAGGCAACTTTGGAGAATAATGAAAGTCAGACAGTGAGACAGGCGAGGGCTACAAGAGGCTGTGTAAACAAGGGGAGTTTATTAAAATCTAGGCACCACTCATCATCCTTTTGTCCCGTCTATTCACCACCATGTCCCTCCCTCAGCCTCCCCCCGTCCTGCCGCCAAAGGAGCGATTACATGCCTGTGTCTCTGCGCTCTTTCATCTCGGCGGTGAGGAGCAGAGGAGCGGAGGTCTTTGGTGGTGTGGCATTACTAAGAGACATCCTGGATGAGGGTGCTGTCTCCACAAACAAAAAGCACAAGTCTTCTCGGGTTAAGTACCTGCTGCTGGGACAGTGGGGGGTGACACAGGAATTTACAGTAGGCAGAAGAGGAGGAAGTGCAGTAAAGTGTGTACTCAGGTTATAGTACTGCTTTGGTCATAATAGTTAATTTACTATATGCTTTTTATTGCTTCTTATGTTTCTCAAAATAGAAACAAAAAAATGTACAGGTGTTTTTTTTATTGCGAAAATACTGTGAAAACATGCAACATATGTTTTTTATGCTGTGTAACATTCAACGCAAGGCAATAACATCTCCATGGAGGCAAGTATGTGGCGGTCTCTCCACAAGAAAAGTTACATTGTGCATGTGTAAAGAAAGCTTCAGAAAATAGTGCATAAACTCATTTTGTGAAAACCCAGAATAGCCTACTGTTTTTTGTGTTTTTTTCTGAATCCTCTTAGGCCTATCTTGTCTTCACCTGCTATCTCTGCCCACTATCTCCTGCCCCATCACTAGTCTATTTATCTCATTAGTTTCTCTGTGTAACTTATGCATGGCTTTGCTCCAGCTGCCTGAAATATTCTCCATTCATTTTATGTACAGTACAGGCTTATAATCAGGACACATTTTAAACGCGCTGGAGCCGTATTCCCCGTGAGTCATCTTGTTGAATGATTACGTTGAGGGCGTCTTTTACGGCCGTACACTGCTATTGGCTCTGGCTCTAATTGGCCTGTGGTACATTTGCATTCGGGGGAGGTAATAATGGGACTCTACAGAAGCACTTTTAACATCAAGTCGTTGCACTCTGACTTAATTCAGCTCAAAGAAGCGCTGATGCCTCCAGATGGCTGTTTTACACGCTGTGTTATGGCCATTTAGAGTGCGTGGTCCTACTCTTAGCTCATATTTGGAAACTTAAGCATTGTTACATTTTGTGGTTTTAAGCACTTATTTTTTCACTCAGTACATACATTTGGATAATCAACATCAAAATTAAGAAATTATAGATTACTGTTCTTTGTCAAAAGAATTCATTCAGCTCAAACTGTAAACATAAAAGTGCAATATGTAACTGCTTGTTAACATGGAGATATGGCTGCTTTGCCTTGCATGTTCCACAGTATGGCCTTTAACTTATCAATTTCCATGGAGACAAGCTTGTGGTGCCACCAAGCAGAGTTACAGATATATGGAGAGGCGACCCCACTCAATCTTTGAGCAATAAAACCACTCATAATTAAATAAATATACATTCTTAATGCATTATCATGTAATACTTCAGGCAGAGCAATAACACCATGTAGACAAGCAAGTGGCATATCCTGCACCAGAAAAGTTATATCCTTTAATGTGGTTTCTCTTTCAGCAAAAATATACAAATATACAACTATAACTGCTCATAAACTACATTTTATTGTTCGGTTTCTACTTCCAAGACTGTTTTTGCATAGAAATTGTTAGTTTACCATTCCTGCTACACTGGCAATGCTTCACTTACAAAACAAGCGCATGTTGAGAATAATGCATTGTTTGTTATGGAACTATATAAATAAGGGTTGCAGTTCATTAGAGCCGCTGCCTTTTCTTTTCCCATTCAGCTCTTTGTAAATCTTTGTTCACGTGTATGTCGAAGTGTTACAGGGGTCATACAGTGTGGTTGAACATTCGACAGAGGTCATGGGGGTCAAGCCGTGCTCTGTTTGGGCCTGAATGTCTTTAACGTGTCTTTTGACTTGTGTAAATCCACCCCCCATTCACACAGACTTAACTATGCCTCTGAACTCACTAGGAGATGCTCAAATACACCCCCTAGGTCTCACAATAGCTGGGGGTCCTCTTGCACTGGGACCGGCCCCTGAATGGACTGTGAATAGACTCGGAGTGGTGCGGCATCCAGCTGCTCTACAAAAGCCTGCCTCAGCAAAAAGGGCTGTCAGTGACCCCGGGTCCTGCTCTGGTCCTGTCCACTCTGATGTCAGTCAGGACAGAGTTGGCAATGAGCCCCCTGTAGAGATACTGTGGTTCTATGGAATCAGGGTTATAATAATGATAAAACGCCTGTTTCAGTAATTTTATTAAAACTGTTAACTTTAAATTATAACTTGATTTAACATTTAGACTTAGAATTGGACTTAGGCAAACTTTATAGTTCACACATCACAATATAATATAATATAATAACTAAGGATCTAACAATAACCAAAATATTGTGATATCATATCATCAAAAGTCTCACAATAATATCATGGACAATATTGGATCACAAGTTCCTGTGCTTAAATGTGTGGTTTTATAGTAGCAACAGCTTATGAACATCAGAAACTACATATCCCATGATTCATTTCAGTGCAAACAACATGAAGAGATATGTGTTTTACTTGAATTCTTGGGATTATGATGCAAATAATTCACATCAAAATCTTGTCAAGGTATTTTAAAAGCAAAAAAGTGTCCCATCTACAATTATATTCACCTCTTCAAAATATCACAACAAATATCGTACCGTGAGATGCATATCGTGGTAATATCAAACAGTGAGAATTGGATATCGTTACATTCCTAATAGTAACAAAGGGCAAAAAGATAAAAGGTAATAATGCATTAAAGGCAAGGGACTGGTGTCAAATAACGCATTGTATTGTATATGTACAGGAAAGATAAAAATATAAAAATATAGTAAATATATCTTGGCTATAAACAAGATTAATGCAACAATTAATGAAGTTCTGCCTTTGAAATTTGTCACATTATTTAATTTTATAAAGTGTTAAACTTTAATTTAGATTAGCCTATACTCTTCAGCATTCTGTGGCTTATTTTTCAAGACAATCACAACTTTCCATGTGAGGTTATAGCAATTGAATAGTTTAAGCTTGTTAAAGGTCTTAAAATTGATTTAGACAACACTGAACCATTGGAATGAGCTTGCTTGATCTATAATGGACAATATATTCTCCCCTTTTCAAAACCCAATGTCGCCAATGATTGCAGTGCCAAAACTACACCAAGCTTCTTCAATTCAATAGTAAGATGTTCTGAACCCAAATTTCTCACAGAAGAAATCCACCTACTGTGACATTTTGACAGAAAATCTTTAGGAATTTATATCACATGCTGTTTGCTTGAGCTTGCAGTTTTTCCTGTTTTACAATAGCCCCAACCTCAGCGAAAAAACTACTAGTCTTATGTGTGAAATAAACTTTTTTCCTCCAAAATTCAACAGTATTACACAAATGCCACATGGAACAGAAATGTGTATGGAACTCTGCATGCCCCCCCTCAGAAACCCCTCCCCCGCCTCACGTTTGTGTGTATTCTGGGGATTATTCTGGCATAATCTCTTTACAGCATAATTCAGATTAGATTTTGTGTTATTATTATTGCTACGGCCATCCTCTCCACTGCACCACTGGGATTTCCTGACTGCCTGGTGCACTCCTGTGTTGTTCGGAAAATTGATTAAAGCTGCTGACCACTGCCCTAGATAGCAATAGAGTAGTAGATAAAAAAATAATAAATAAAAAGGCAAACACGAATGTTACAAGAATGCATTTTCCGAAAGCATGTAGTCCTTAATAGAGTAGGGAGCCAGGCATGTACTCAATGTCCTTTCCTCGTGTAATGAGAAATAGTCAATATGGCTTTAGATATGAACAAATAGGAAGTGAACACACTGGTCACATCTCACAATATTATGAAACAGTCCACGGACCTAGACCTTTGACAATGAAGTTTTGGGGTAAACGCTTTCCATGTAGATGTGACTGTTTTGCCTTGAATGTTCCACAGTATGGCATTAAAAAGACTAATCATTTATTGATCATTGGGCACTCAAAAATACATTGAAAAACATCTTACTGAGGGCAGGCTGGTCTCTCCCATGTCCATTTATATATATACAGTCTATGGTCTCTCCATAGATCTGACCTGCAGTTTAGCCTGATAGTGTCAGCTGCTTGTCTCCGTAGAGCTGGACTGGCTGAATGCCATATTTTTGAACATTCTGGGTAAAGCAATATCATTTCCATGGAAACTAGCAGATGGCGGCTCCTCCACCAAAAAGTTATATATTGTATTTTTAAGTTTGTACTTTGTTCTATTCTCTTTGTTCATTTTCTATTGCTTCCCTATGGGTAATGGGTAACCAAGGAGGAGTAAATTTACCTAACCTAAATGTTAAAATTACTCTGCTTATAATAATCAGTCAACACAATGTTTGCGCAGTGCTGTATATACACTATTTACATTTCCTGAGGTAGACCGCTGGGTCTCTATCATGCAAACACATGATAAGAAATGAGCACACTGCATTAGGTTGGTTTCCATTCCCAGTAGCCATAAAGGGAACAAAAAGTGAATTATGTGCTAATTACCTTAAACAAAAGGCTGCTTGTGTGCAGTTATAGCAGCGGCTCCATCTGTATTTGCTCAACACACATTCAAACGCCACGTCTACAATCAGGAAGCTATTGTTTAAACTTCATTCGCTTTTTACCTCTGTTTCAAAGCTATGAAATATGAACCCCACATCCAAGACACTTCTTATTATACTCTGTTCGAAAAACACAACAAACAATGAAAACATCCAGTGGAACTATCCATCAAAGGACTTCACATGCTGATGAGACGAACAAGTCCAGCATACAGCCAATGGGAATATTTAGCAAACTGCATTGTTAGCGTTTGTCACAATTAGTGGCAGGATAACTTCAAGTACTATTCATGTGTTTCAGGCAAATGATTCCTTCCTGATTTGAAGGATTTTGTGAGGGCCATTCCTCATTCAAAAGATAATATTTTGATTTGAACTGCATTGTTGCTGTAACAATGGGGGAAGGAATCAAATCAGGAATGAATCCTTACGCGTCAAACCCATGACTATCCACTGATTAAACTCAATTGTGTTTCTTAATAATTACATTTAAATCAACCATTTGTAAGGATAAAGAGATTTTCTGGCCTCGTAGCAACTTCACAACAAGGCGATTAATACAATGACCTTTAGGATTTGACCAGCGACCTCTCATTCCTCAGTTCCATTATAATTATTAAATCAAACAAATCTAGATGCATCTGGAAACCACTTCAAACGTAATGTCTTTGTCTCTCAATGGTGTTTCTGAACTAGATCAATTGTTCTCAAACTGTGGTACACAGGCTTCATCTGGTGGTACTTGGGGCTCTGGAGCTTTTTCAATTTAAATTTTATTCACAATTTGACCTTCTTCAATTTCAATTTTATTCACAATTTGACCTTGTTTGTGTCAAACCTGATGTAGAATGATTTCTGTCATGGTTTAGTAATCCCTATGGACCTGGTTTTGATCTGGTGAAGCCCAAAATGTTATGAGGTTGTACCACTTTGCATTTATTCATATTATTTTCTCTTCACTTTCTGACCTTTATATACGTCTATTGCCTTTTATAAGTCTATTACAAATGTCCTTTTTTAATAGCATGTTTCTCTGGCCAACTTTGTAACCTTCAGACAAACTTTTGGGCACTGTGTTGCACAAGGACATGGCTTGTATACGCCTCATTCTTCCACTGCTCTTATTCAGTAGCTTGTTTTTCTCAATTACAATGAATTATAGAATCACATCGGGGAGCAGGACAGGGAGCAGTGTTGTGAAGGTAGCCCCGGGCACTCAGTCAATGAATTGGAGAAAGATGAGTGCTTCTCGGGGTATTTTTGGTCTATTTGGCTCACCGTACAAGGATCCTTAATGGACTGATCAGTACGTACAAGTGAACACAAGTGTATGAGAGGAATGCAGAGTAAAACCCCCAAAAAAGTTTCTGCACATTTTTGTTTTTTTTTGTTTTGTGATATTACAGAAATAGTTTCACTGGGAGACCTGACTGTGGTGTCACTGGTAGATAGACTAAAAATTTAAATTTGTTGCCATGACAATATTTTTTGTATTATGAACTCCCTCTCTCAATTAAAATGTATTAGAAACCTTGATTGAAACAAAACTCTATGACTAAGACACACACAAGTCAGTAAGACTAAGTCACAATTAAAGCTGACATTTTATGCATTTTCTTAAGGTATGTAGTTCTGTTATAGATCAAAAGTATTTTTATTGTTGAAAAAATGGCATTGCGACATTTTTAACCCTATGTATAACCTGGAATCTTGAAGTTTATAAGACTCAATTTTACACAATATGTCTCCTTTAAACTATTACCTTTTGTTCAACTCTCCCACATATTGTCTTATTATGTTATAAAAGTAAAAACAAGGAGTTAAAAATAGCAGAAGCATCTAGCATGGTATTATTGCTTATATATGTGAAGATAATACAGAAATGTGCACGGCAGAGTTGTGCTTGCAGTTGGGGACCTGGAGTGTACATTTCATTATTTGGCTGTCCTCTTGAGGCTCTGCAGTCTGTCGCTCTGCTCTCAAAACCACACCTCAGTAAATGGATGTTATTGATCCCCACACCTTGTTATATAGAGCACCTCCGAACACGATGAGGCCCAAAGACACGGCAGCATGATCAATCTGTGCAAAAATTGTCTCTTCTGCTCAGCTAACTTTGACAACTTTTCTAATATAAAGATACTGAGCCAAGTTTACAATTGGGGATACTTAATCTTTCTCTCTCTGTCTTAAAAGTTGGATTGTGTGTGTCTAGTACTGCAACCACAAACAAGTGAAGTTTGTGGTGAGTTTTAGAAAAGGTTAAGTGAGTTTTAGAAAAGGTTAAGGTATACTTAATTGTCCTAGTAGGGAAATTTGTCCTCTGCATTTTGCATTTGCATTCTTTCAATGCCGGGGAGCACACTCCAAATTGTGAACTAGGCTTGGTCAGGACTACCTTAGATGGAGGATTTTACTTGTGCATGTTTTTGAAATTGTACTATTAAGATGGCTAGATGACTCCAGAATGACCTGGTCTGTAGTGGCAATGTCATTTTTATTATGTTCATAGATAATCATGATTATACAGGTTACACAATATAATCCTAAAACTTCAAAAGTGATATTTTAGAAGCAAAAATAAGATTAATATCATGGCTATTAATGTATGTATAATCTTAGCTTTCATGAAGTATGATTTCATAAAGCTGGTCACATACAAAAGGAATGGCAATTTTTTGACATTGTGGATACGGACTACTATTGCTTGGCCATGGTGCACTGTCTATAACTGTGAATAATGGCAAAATATAATATTTCTTCTCACCCTAAAATTGCATATTGTGACATCTCTTTTCATGAAAAGTCCGAAGTTATTTGTGGCAAAAACAGTGTTGATTTGGCAAGAAGTGAGAAGTGGGAATTGAATATTTTTTCCTGCGTGGTCAAGTTCACACAGTTCATACATTTTTAGCAGTTTATCATAATTTTACGGGTTCTTCAAGATCACAATGCCAAAATATCTGAATACAAATGCACCTCTCCACTGCTGTCCTGCTCAATCTCTTGTTTTATTTGCTCCAGTGATTGCCCAGAGAGACTCCACAGCTATTAAGATGATTGGAGACTGTGTAATGTATATTAATGTGCTTGTACTTTTAAAGTTGTTTGGCTGTGCAGGATCTAATATTTCACTTAGAGACAACACACTCTGCCCACTACTGTTGGGTAATTAAACTGTGAGACGATGATGTGTTGTTTTCTGCATACGGATGCAAAGCGGCCATGGCCTCTTTTTAATAATAGCCCAGCCATCTGTGAGACTGCCAAAGTTCACTGGTCTCTGCAGTACTTTAAACAGATCAAGTATAACATTACGACCACTAGTTTATTAGTGGTGGTCCCAATTGTATTGCTTTGATCATATTCTTGATACACTGCTGTCATGACACTGAAATTTCCAAAAAAGAAAAATACTTAATTTTTATATCATTCTGAACTGTAGTGCAACAGTTGTTTATTTGAATTTTTCAATGAATAGTAGGAATGTAATGATATCTAAAGCTCTCGATACGATATTATCATGATATGCATCTCAGTGTATGATATTTGATATATCATACAAATATATCATATGATATGTACGATATTTTGGAGTTTATATATTTGTAGATAGGCTTTTTTGCTTTTATAATACCCTGACAAGAATTTGGGGTGAATTATTTCATAATCCCAAAAATTCATGCAAAAACATATTTCTTCATGTTGTCTGCCCTGAAATGAATCATGAGGTTATGTAGTTTCTGATGTTTTTTAGCTACTGCTACTAGAAAACAATGCATGTAAGGAAAGGATTTTTAATTCAATATATTGTGAGACTTAACGGTATTATTGTGAAACTTTTGATGATATCATATCACAATATTTCGGTTATTGTTGCATCCCTAATGAATAGACTTGTTTAAATGAGTATCTATTTTATATTTGTTTTGTATTGATTAGTATTTGTTTTGTTTTTTGTTGTTGTTTTTTTTTGCATTTTTAGTTCCGTATCTTTTTTTTCTCTTCTGATATTGTATAGAGTCAGTGTTTTGGGCAGTTTGAGTTACAAAAAAAACCCAATTGTCATCAGAAACTTTAAATATGGACCACTACAGACCGTCAAAATGTTTCTGAGACAATCTGATGTTATCCAAATGCCACAATTTATCCCAATGTCAAAGGTGAAATCTACCCTGTGGTCATTTACTTCTCATGTACTGGTCATACATCAGCTTTGAGAACAAAATATGATCTTACCCATTAATACAATGCTATTCATCTCACCTTTGGCCAGCGTTCATAATATTATGCTTGATTTGTGCATGAGCTTGTCCTATCTGCCTCTGATTCATTGCCCTTGTTGTCATAGCTTGAGGTCTTGTGCTACAGACCCATCTCTGTTTGATTAAATGGAGCGGGCTGTTGTTTGGCATGCAGAGTTAACCCAATGCTGCCACCTCTGACCTCTGGCATATTAATTTGCCAGTGTAGTTTGTTGATGTATTACGGGGCCAAACAGTGGCGGCAATGATAACAAATCCAAATACGCTTCATGCATGTCATTTCTGGGCTTCTGCATGCTCTAGAGTTGATAAAGCTATACCGTCTGGTATAAATATAACTTAATGGATACTTGTGGCACACACGCAGACATTCATTTAACTCACATCAATCAGTCTTTGTTTGCTTTTCATCTGAGGCTATAGCGTGTTAAGTAGCCCCATCTTTATTATATGCCTTTGTCGCGCGTATTAGCAACTAGCTGTGTTTGGCCATATAGATTGATTGCTGTAATTTTGACCACCCAAGCTCCACTTAGTCCTCTCTCTCATCTCTCATCCGTATATGGTCCAGGACATCCTTTACACTGAGTGCACACACCAAACCCCACCACATGAAAAGCCCCGGCCTTTGTTGTCACAGAAAATGGAAGTTGTGAAGTCAGTCATGCCGAATAAATTGTAAATTGTTGGAAAGATATAAACACCTTTATGTTAGCAGAGCCGTCATTGTACGCTGTAAATGACCCAAGCGACCGCAGCCATATGAGGGTCAGGCGGTCCTATTCTTGGCACTTGTGTGGACATTGAGGGTCTGTGCAGTATGGTCACGCCAAAAAGCCATCTGTACTGTGGCCGGGCGGACCCTCAAATAAATCAGCAGCACAATAGAAAAAGTTGGGCGGTGTACGTCTGCTGTAGACCACTCAAGCAGCTCTTCAGAGATATATTGTGTTTTATAAAGACATCGTTTAAAAAGGGCTATTATCGAGAATTACTTTAGAACTGGGGTGTGCAGTCTTTTTTTTTTTTTTTTTTTTTTTTTTTTTGGAAATGACTAGATTTGAAACACTGTTTAAAAAGCTGAATTACTTTTTAAATGCACTGCCAGATGGTCTGTTAAATCCAGTTTATTTTCTGTACGTAATTATTTATTTAAACAGCAAATGAAACAATTTGTTCTACATCAGCACATTGGAATATGTCCATAACAATATTATTACAGTGACATATTATAAGCATATTATTATTACAATTAACATAAATTCCTAAAATCAGAAAGCACATATTATTTTATAATGAAAATGTAGGTATAATGTGGTATAATAAATCAAATTGTAGCTCCTAGTTTGTATTTCAAACATTCTTGCTTGCATTTGTTTAAGAAACTTTAATTGAGATTGACTCGTGAGCCACTTAATCTGAGTAATCCGTCAGAAGTCATTTGTTTTAATTAAGAAAAAAGGATACAACTGTGTTTACAACTGAGTGGGCACTAAGCAGTTGATTAGTATAACTGATCTAAACTATGTTCATTCAAATTATGGGTTTATAATGCAATTTCTGAATGGTTTTGTGTATAACGAATGTCTATCAACCTGCTAATTTACTACTCGTACTACCTCTGGATGTGCCTGGCCCATATGAAATCTGACACATATCTAGTAAATTAGCAATTTTCTTGACAAGCATGGCGATTTCTGTTAAAGTTGCATTTCATCATGATTCGGTTGACAGTGTACCTTTTCATTATTTCCTGAATTAACATTTAAGAGCTGACTGAAATTAACAGCAATCAGGTAGCTGAAAACTACTACCGAATGACATCACAAGGTGGAACAGGACATTTTGAGCTTTGGAGATGTAGACAGATGAATAATAAAGAATGATTCAAATGAAATGATGTGAATGAAACAAAACACAACTCCAGGTGTGTTTTTGATCAGATAATAACTTTCTAATATGGCTAAAAAGCTCACAAGAGTCAATTTTCTGTGATATAGGACCTTTTAGCCTCATTGGGACAAGAAATATTATTGTTTTGGAAATAATTCCAGTTTTGTTGATTACTGATTGCTTTACAGCGATTTCAAATTGCGATTTCTATTCGATAGTGATTCGAATTACAACCTGTAATATAAGTGTTGAGCAATGCTTTTGAGTACATTACATAAACACTTACATTGTTACAGTAAGAACTCATACTGCATGACAAGCTTTTTATTTACCTGTTTTTGATCCTATATATAGTACAGAATGTTCGGTAAAATTCTCTAAAGGATTACACAAAGTTAATCTACACATTTTAATCCCTGCACTGATGTTGTGTTTTGTACTTTATCTATACATAGTCCATAGATTGCCAGACAAATCCCCCGAGGCAATACAATCTAATCAGATGTTCCATATGCTCCACGTGAGCTCCTCCTAATGCTGTTTTTGTCTCAAACTGTCTAAGTCCACAACAGCCCGCCACACTGGGGTTTTCACGGGCTAATATCTGTCATAAGAGTAGATTAAGTGCCTGAGCTGAACAGGCATTTCTATGGGGCGTGCCTATACTGTACATTCAGGTGGAGGGACATAAGTTGTTTTGGCTCAAGGAATCTTATAGAAAAAAGGATTATTGTCTTAAAAATATAATGCTGGCAGTGCTAATGATTGGCTGTAAGAATAATCGCAATCGAGTCACAATTAGCAGTGGACAAAGGCTTCAATTATGCAGGTTATATACTGTCCTCTGCAAAGAACTAAATATTCCTATGTCTGCATGGGGTATTAAAACCTGCTAGACCTGTAGTTGATTGCAAAATGTATAAATGTTTGTCAGAATAAAACAAACTAAGGACACAGTAAAAGCCCATGTTACACAATTTATTGATCAGTTTATCTATGTTATAATGTTGTTTCCTCATCAAAAACATATTGTACTTTCTTCCATTCACATATGTAACACACAAATCCTGCATATTTAGGCTGCATTCTTCTCTTAAACAGAAAACACTCTGGTCCACCTGTTGATGTCATGTGGTAATATAGGAAATGCTGTGTTTTTAAACTCCATACATCTTCACTAGAATCATTTGGATAATTCCAGACCTGGAACTGCTAATGTCTACTACAGTAAAAGATAAAAGTTGTTAACATGATTACTACATGACATCACAAGGTGGAACAGAGCATTTTGAGCTTTGGAGATCTAGACAGACTAATAATAAAGTGTTACTCAAATGTGTGAATAAAACAAAACATAGCTCCAGGTATTTTTGTTGAGGTAACAATGCTAAAAGCTCACAAGAGTCCATTTTGCGCAATATAGGACCTTTAACCCATTTCTTTTAATTCAACTTTAATGTCATCGTAATTTATAGCGAGTCACCAAAATATTCAACAAGAGCTGTATAATGAATCACAGAAGAATCTAAATTAAAATTTGATCTTGAAATTGCCACAAAAGCCGTAATTATTAATGCAATAAGTATAAAACATCCTGTTCTTTTAAGGGGAAAAATATGCTAATCCTGTATTTAATATTCCTGGATGTGTTCAAAATATGCACTGTTGAACTTAATCCCAATTTGAACATGTTTTACAAAGGCTAATCACAATGGCAGCAATGTCTTTAACTGATGTAGCGTTCAGTCCTCCTCTGTACACCTCTAAGTCACCTTAAGTCAAATCCATACAGTACCTTCCTGCTAACGTCATCTATCAAATATATAAGCAACCACCTTTACTTTTTACTGTATAGAAATCAATGCAGACCACCATTAGAATCAGGTTACACTGCCTTCACCACTGTCTGCTCCCCTGCGTCTCTATCAATCTGCGTCTGTCTCTCTTTTGAGCCTTTTCAATCTTCCCTCTGTCCTCGTTTTGTTCTGCTCCGTCCTCACGTTCTTCTTCGCCTAAAAAATGACTTGGCCCATCTGGACTCCGCCGCCATTAGTAGTCCTCCATAGTAGAAAATACATCATAGCAAGTCTGACTTTTCTCTACAATATATGCATCTGAAGTTGTGGGAGAAAATGATAAATAAAAAAGCAACCTTGAAAGTAAACAGTTTGTATTGTTGTTTCAGTATGAATGGCGTGTATGAATTGTGTTCTCAATCGTATTCTATTGTGAACAGGATTACAATATTAGTATTAGTTCAGCAGTTATTTAAAAGTGTAGTTAAAAATACTTGTACAAACTGTCTGCTACTGTTCCCTTACATGATTTCATTTTTGTGACTTTTTCCTCTTCAGTATACTAGTATATACTATTTTGTGTTAGTAGCTTTGGCAACTGTCCTAATTTTTTGCCACTGTTGAATTTCATGGCATAATATCAGATGTAAAAAAAAAAAATCACAAATGTTGAACCTTATTATTTTTAGGAGTGGGTAAACAGGCTTGCTAGTAATAGTAGGACTGAATAATGCCACTACTCTTTGAAGTGATTGTGAGGGTGGGGAAATCATTTGTGCTGAGAAGATATTGACCTTTGTATGAGTTTTTGTTTCATGTGTACAGGCCCAGACCTAGCCTGATTCATCAGCCGGTTTCACTTCATGGAAACCGTCTGACCTCACAGCATTAGGATTCGTTCGCTCAACGGTAGGCAGGTAACGGCTAATGGGGCTAACTGGTATATTAAGCTTTTTCCCAAATCTCATAGGAAGAAGGACAATAACATCTTGATAAAATTCACCAAACATTCTCTTTGTTCCAGCTTTAAATCCTCAATCTCGGGAATCGTTGCCAACACAGAATGTAGAAGGCTTCGTCTCCATCCATCTTGACCACTTTCTTTACTGTTGTGCTGCAGTCATGGTTGCACAGCTCTTCGCTGATTGGTCTACAACTTCCGGGGTTCTTACAAACCGTCTAGTGTATTCCGATTCCTGACCTAGTCACTGGAGAGAAATGAAATTGAGCAGAGGCACCAGACCATAAACCAGGTTAAACCCTGACAGACAGAAATTCTGTACCACTGAATTCTGACTTGCCCAGCTGTTGATACTCCAGTGACATGAAGCTGGGGGTGTTCTACATATATCTCTAATGGTGGAATGTTCAGCAGTTACCATGGTGACACAATGCACATATTAGCAAATACTGTCAAAAGTGTTAAGGATTGTGTGAAAACTCAAGAAAAAAACATTTTTAATTTAATCAACACATTTTTTAAGAGTCTGTGATCAGTACCAGTGTTCATGGTCCTGTTTAGGAGTTTTTTCAATAAAAAGATGAGAGTGACTAACTGAGCTGGCTTGGGACAAATTCTACGTGTGAGAGACTTGTTAAACAGCACAGATCAGCTCACCTGTTGTAGTTCCAGCTAAGTCAGTTTTTTACGGTCAGCTTGTGTTAAAATACAGCTCAGATTAAGTACAAGCCTACAGTTAGCATCACCCCCCAGCGAATGTTGATGTCACTGCCTGAAAAGTATCAATACTTAAAACAATGAATAATATTATGAAGCCACATTGCAACCTATTTTTCTTTCTTGTTTTGCTTTGACAATGATACAAAAATTTTAAATACTTGTGAAGGATTATATTACACCCTATCCTGGAGTACTTGTCAAACTCTGAGAGAGAAGAATACATTGCATAGTAGTAGTTTTTATTTTCCTCGTTCATGCACAAAATAGTGAGAAGTAGCGCTGTGGTGTCAAAGAGCAAGATTCGGTGAGTTGGGCCCTGTCGCTGCGGGCTGGGTGCTGTCTCGTGTGGATGTTCGTGGAGGTAGATCTCCTGTCAGCTCTTGGCCAGAGGGAGTGCGCTGATGAAAGCCCTCTTCATCATCCTAATGGGATACACAAACCTCTTAAACCAAGCACCGCTGCCATGGTTTCAGCTGGGACAGAGAGACAGAGGCAAGGAAGAGGAGCAGAGAGGATCCAGTCTCTAGTCAGGCCACACACACTGCAGTACAATGTATACAGGAGGCAGACGGATGTAAACAAATAATGCTCTGGGAGGAGGTTAGTGGGACGGGACTCTTGGGAATGGCTGGCTGTCCTGCCACAAGATAATGATTCTAAAATATTTTGAAGGGAAGTCACTGTTCATAATTTGCTTGTTAGCAGAGTGGTTAGCCCTTTTCCTAGCTTCTTATATTGTTTGTAATGTATATTTAAAAATATTTAAAGGTCCTATCTTATGTAAATTTGACTCTTGTGAGCCCTAAGACATGTTAAAATGTTGTTGCTTCCTCAAAAATTTACCTGGAGTTGTGTTTGTTTCATTCACACAATTGAGTTGGTTACTTCCAGGGATGAAATTATCTAAACGATTCTAATGGAGTTTAAAAATACAATGGAGCACTTCCTGTATTACCACATGACATCACAAGGTGGAACAGAGTGTTTGAGAGAAGAACTCAGCCTAAATACCCAAGGTTTGCGTGTTAAATGTGTGTGAATGAAACAAATCACACATAATAGCACAATATGGGCCCTTTAAGTAAATGTAGTATTTCCCATTTCAAGCTGCTTCCATCTTGTTGCAACTTAGCACTTGAAAGGAATTTCTCTGAATTGTCAGTAAATAATTGTGAGAGTAATTATTAATAGTATCATAGTATTGCCATTATGGACTTTATTGGTAAAAAAAAAAAAAAATATCTAAATATCTATCTATCTATCTATCTATCTATCTATATATATCTATATATATATATATATATATATATATATATATATATATATATATATATATACACCATCAATAAGACAAGTCAAAGAGGGTGTACCATTTGAGACCAAATTACTAGCATATATGTAAACTTAAAATTAAGAACTTTCTAACATTTTGATGAATTGTATTTAGTTAACACATGTTTTATAATGTTCATGATTATTACCTAAAGTACACACTGATTAAAGTACAATGACATCAAGCAAGATGAATTTATAGTAACTCAAATACAATGTGTTGTCTATTCCTAGTATGTTCTAATTATAATGATGAAAAGGCAGAGTATGAGACTTAAAGGTTACACGGTACTTTTAAAGAGAGAGTAATGACAGCTGTAACCTTTAAGTGAACTTGCCGTTGCTCTGTGCTCTGGGTGCTTTTGCATTGGAGCCTGTTAGAAGTGGTTAATGCTTTGTTAACGTACGACTATCTAATTTGGCAAATCACTGCTGTTGGGATAGAAGCTGCGTTTAGACAGCAGGGCCACAATACAAGTCATTTGGGTTTTCCAGCAAAGTCATGTTTTATCACTGAGCACTTTGGAGTAGGGCTGTGCAGGCAGACAATTATTTTACAGCAATGGGTTCCCTAGATTTAAGTTTCACTACTACTACTACTTACTACTACTACTACTAAATGATAAAATAGTCTATATTTATATAGCGCTTTTCCACCAGGCACTCACTTTACATCAAGGTAGCACTCACCCATTCACACACACATTCATAAATATACGCAGACACTGGGGGCAAGGTGGGTTAAGTGTCTTGCCCAAGGACACAGCAGCAGCTCATTTGTGGGAGCTGGAATTGCACTGCCAACCTGTAGGTCAGTGAATCTGCTACTACTATCAGAACTACTGCTGCTACTTCTTAGATGTTTAATAACTTACTTGAACTAAAATGCTGTGTTATAAACAATAAGAAAAGAAATATTCAATGCTGAATATTGTGATGTGTAATTAAAGGTGGACTGCGCAACTTTTCTTGAATAACTAGAAGAACATGTAAAAAATACTTAGAAAAACAGGCATTTTGAGTGTGAGCTGGATAGCTTCTCCACAGATTTGACATGAACAACTTAATGCCATTCTATGAAACATTCCATGGAGCATTGGACGGACCCTCCACCAGAAAAGTCACCACGAGGCACCTTTAAATCAATAAGATCAGACTTCTCAAAAAGTCTTTAACCTTATCCAAGCCTGGGTCACTGAGGCAACTGTCATAAAAGATGCAGACTTCAATCTCTCCAAACACTTCCTCACATACTCTTTCAGGGCAATCATGGCGTTCCCAAGGCAACCGAGGCACATCGATATGTCAGATGTCTTCAGAAAAGTTTTCACATTCAAGTACGTCGTCACTTCCATCACTGACAGTCTTGATTCATTATTACATTTTGGTCGCCTTTCTGCTCCTCGGCTCCACAGTATTATGTTAAGTCTATCACAAAAATCCCCTTTGGCTCTGTCTACTCATATTTCTCAATATGCAAAAATGAGAGACCAGGAGAGAATATATTTGTGTTTAAACTAAAGGGATGCTTAAGATGGATGAGTAGTGCAGCTTGAGTGTCAGTGCCCAGACGCCCAGGGGCAGAGTAGACGGATGGTGACATGAAAGGCCATACTGTGAGACTGTGGGATAATCTAACTGTAGTCCACTCTGCCCCCTGTCTGAACCAGAGCTAGTTACACAACGGGGGCTAAAGCAATACTCATGTTTAAACAATAAGGGCAAATGGTGTATAATTTATGTTGCCTAACAGAAACTGAGCGCTGAAGAAGGACAGTAGTTCTAGTTATAGTAGCAGCAGCAATCGTAGGCCCACCAACAGAATTTGAATAGAAAAGACAGTAGTAGTAGCTGTAGTAGTAGTTGTAGAAGTAATAGTAGTAGTAGTAGTCAGAGATTGGGACTTGCAAGTCATGACCTGGATTCAAGTCAGACTTGAGTCACTCTTTTTTGAACTTGAGACTTGACTTGATAATGGGCTAAGACTTGGGACTCGACTTGGACTTGAAGGTCAGTGACTTTGGATTTGAGTCAGACTTGAGGCCTGTGACTTGAGAAGACTTAAATCTGAATTCTTTCTCTTTTGACTGTAATGATTGGTCTTGTCAAGACTTTTAAAAAGGAAAAATTACATTTCGACAACTCTTATATACTTATATACTCTTAAATACTCATATAAATATACTATAATTTTTTAAAAGTATAATTTACCTTAAATCTTTGGTTTAAAGACTTTAAATAACTTGAAGCTCAAAGCAGACGGCTTGAACTTGACTTGATGGTCAGTGACTCGAGACTCGAGACTTGGACTTGCCTGTATTTGACTTGGGACTTGACTCGGACTTGAGGTCAAAGACTTGAGACTTAATTGAGACTTGCAAAACAACAACTTGGTCCCACTTCTGGTAGTAGCAATAGTAGTTTACTTGTTTATTTATTGTGGATCCCCATTAGTGTAGTCAAGCTCTTGCTATTCTTCCTAGGTCCATTAAAATAAAAAAAATAAAAAATAAAAAATTCAATAATATAGTTGTAGTAGTAGTAGTAGTAGTAGCAGTAGTAGTAGTAGTAGTAGTAGTAGTAGTAGTAGTAGTAGTAGTAATAGTCGTACCAGGCTCATCAACAGACCTTATATTGTAAATGGGAAAGGTTGTGTAACGAAAGGCGTGTAAAGCAAATGGTACACATAAAATGTCGGAAAATTACTGCCTGGAAAAAAAAAAAAAGTGTATTTACTTTACACCAGAATGAGAAACTTATTTTGTTGACAAGTTTTCCTCTTACTTGGGGTATATTATTTTGAACACTGCTCGTTCCTTGGCAGTCTATTTATACTAGCTGGAGGTTGTGGCATGCTGTCTCTCCATTTTTACAAATTTCAGGTCAAGGGCGCGTTTTTGACTTGGGAGTGAGAGATCAGGACTAAACTTTGACATAAGCTAGGAACGCCAGCCTCATGAATGATTGATGTGTGGCTGCTGACTCAACACTCAAGGGAGGCAACCAGTATTTTGACCTGAAACCTAACAGGATTTACATTTAAGTAGCAGAGCAGACACTAAAGAAAGCCCGGGGTTCAGAGATGTCACCTGTGTATCTCAAAAATATGTACTATATCTAAAATTCACATTACGAATCACTGCTTTAACTTCTTCAAACTTGATTCAATTTCTTCTCCTTTCACAATATCTGCAACTATGTTCATTGTTGTTATTGCTTCTAGGCTTGTTACACAGGGGTAAAAAATACCAGTTGGTTTTAAGAATATATTTTAAAAAATATTGTATTTTAATTTAATTCAGACTGAAGACTCTCATTTCAGAGTTATAGGTTCCTTCTACTACTAGCTATATAAAAACAAGAAGATAAAATTATTGTTTTGTATTAGAAAAAAATACAAAAGTAAAAATGTAAAATTCACATTAGAAAGAAAGTTTATATTGCATCCTACAGCTACTTATGCATGCTACTAAAAGTATCTCTACTTATGGACTGAAGCAGGTAATGTCATTCAGTTAAGTTATTAGTCAGATCTATGGAGAGGCGACTTCACTCACAGTAAAAATGTGCACCTGGGATTGAATTATTATAGTTTGAATTATTATACTATTGAAGCAATAATATCTCTATGGAGACAAGCGAATGGTGGACCCTGCTCCTGAAAAGTTACACAGTGCACTTTTAAGTACAAAATAAATATTGATGGCTCAGGTAAACTTTTCAGTCTTTTTCCACCTCAAATATGTGTGCGGCGTGGGTTCTCATGCCATAGCGCTGCTCTATAATCATTGAGCCGGGCACATTTCCTGATTTAGAAACTTTGTCCGGAGCTAAAGTGCCAGTCTGGGCTGTGCTTATGCTGCAATTATATCTTTTATGTGTTGCTTCTGCAGCGACTTCACCTGCACACGCTGTTATTTCGCCCTATCTCCGCACTGCACATTTCCTCTGATGTCTGACTCCCCCCCATTCACAGCACTTTAGACATTTATTTAACATCTTGAGTTGGAAAAACAAAACAGATCATAGTTCAGTTTGAGGGAGAAATAGCAGACAGGGTCAATAACTCAAACTAGGCCTGCACATTTTTTGGGCATAATCTATTTGTGATTTTCTTTTTGTATATTGGGATTAGATTTGCATTATATGTTTTCAAATCAAGATTAATTACACACGCTTAGCAAAATTTGAGGGAAGACTGAAATATGAACTGCTAAACTAAAACAAGTATTATATGTATTTCATAATATGTTCTTAAAGGTGCACTGTGTAACTTTCTGCGTGTCTCTGTGATGATGTTATTGCTTTGTCTGTAATGTTCCAGAGTACGCCATTAAACCTATCTTGCATTCATTCAATTAAAGTTGTTTTTATTGCTCAAAAATACCTTGAAGTACATGCATTTTTACAGTGAGTGGGTTCACCTCTCCATAGATCTGGCCTGTAACTTTGCTTGGTGGAGCTTTATGGAAATTTCAATTATAATACCCTAGTGTCACCCTCCACCCGAAAAGTTACACAGTGCACCTTTAAAAGTCAAAACTATGGGGTTAAGTTTTTTATTCAAAAGAAGTATATTTGGTTGTTTACAGAGAAGAGTCTATGAACTATAACAGCATCATTCATTGCGATGTATATTGTGCTGCCCTAACTCAAACTAACATTCAAAGCAGGCAGTTTTGGCAGTTCATAAGAAAAATTATTTGGGAGTGAAACTGCATACTCTGCTCCTTTGCATTATCTCCTTGGCCTAGTTTGCTGTGATATTTATTTTGGGAGCAGAGGAAAGGTAAAGTGAGGAGATCAAAAGGATAAAAACGTCCATTAGCTTGTGCCCGAGACGACTTTGCTTATGAGACACAGACAGAGCAGGGCAGGATCTCACCTCTATCTTCTTTTACTCCTCCATTTGTCCTCCTCTCCTATCGCCCCATCGGCCCTCGCCATCCCGCAGACCCGACATGGATTTTCTGCCTATTAGTGCCCTAATCTTTTCTCGTCCATCTTGTCCCACTCAAACCACACTTGGTCTATTTTAAAGGTTCTATATTACGCAAAATTGACTCTTCTGAGTTTTAAGCCATATTAGGAAATCAAAAACATACCCAGAGTTGTGTTGTGTTCCATTTACACATGTTTGAGGAACCCTTCATTATTAGTATGTTTAAATGTGCAAGTTAACAGCTACTTTTTATTTTTAGTTCAGTAGAGTTGACATGACATCACAAGGTGGAACAGAGTGTTTTCTGTTTGAGAGAAGAACTCAGGCTAAATATACGGGGTTATGTGTTAAACATGTGCAAAGGAAACTCAACTCCAGGTATGTTTTTGATGAGGAAACAACATTATAACAGATCAAAAAATAGTGTCATGTTGGCCCTTTTTTTTATTATAATGGTGTTCCATCATCATAACTTGTATTCAGAATCATTCATGCATCTTTGTGTAATCTGTATTGTCCTGCATTGGACTCTTGAGTGCTCAGAAAAGGTCAGTTTTTACCTGTCTCTGCAAACTTCTCTGTACTAAAAATTCTGACTCTGGGTCAATAGAGTTAAAAAATGTCACAGCAATTTTTCAACCATAAAAACACAAATGACAATCCGATGTTTGCTATAGTGAAATGCCACTGTGAAAAGCAGAGGCTCAGTTCTGCAGTTTTGAACAGGCAGTGGACCTGTTAGACCTTTTACATCAATACTGTAATTTATGATGAAACACTACTAAATAAAGATCTACATATTTATATTATAATACTAAATACCAGGAAATAACCAAACATCTACTTTAGGGAGTTTGCAAAAATATTGAAATATTGATATATCGTATTGTTTAATGTGATGATACAGTATCAATCATGGATTTCTGTATCGATATATCAACAAGGTATTTTTTGGTATATTTTACTAAATTATTTTGTTACAGCTACAGTTTTGTTGCCTGTTTAGTGGAAGGAAACTTGTTTATGCAATACATTTGACATTTTCACTTTTTTGAGCATTAAAATGGACGCTTCATATCAACTTTGCACAACAAGTTTAACAAAGGCTTGTAGTATCACAGCCATGATTTAGCCTTTATTTTTTACTGAATCGTGTCGAATCGATTTGAAATGCATTGTACTGAATCGAAAGATCACTGTGTCAAGATACATATCGTATCGTGGCTTATGAATCGAGGTATGTATCGTATCAGCAACTTCTGAATGATACCCAGCCCTAGTCTCCTTTAAACTTTATCTTTTTATGTGGGTATTTCCAGTTTCTAGATTCTTGTTATTTTTATGAGATGATCTAAGCAATGATGACTACATTTACTACCGTGTGTTAAATATGGTTTATATGCATATGCAAGACACATTGGCGACACCAGTCATCCTCAGTATTCATCGTGTCATCTGCTGTAAATTACTCATTGCATTTATATCATGTAAGCTTACAATGAATCATTCCTGATTCTTGAGAAGCTATGAGTATGCCCTGTTTTTGGAATATTGAATTTTCAGTCCATTTTCTATTTTGTTCAGATATTAAAAAAGAAATGTGTTCTCTTTCAGAAGTGTCATTAAAATTCTTTTGTTAACTAAACATGCTTATTAAAGTCAAGGTAGAAAGTGAGAGGGTCCTCCTCTCTCATTAAACTTTACTGTTGTTGGGCAAAAAGGTGTTCCTCACAGGTAACAAAGCTGAAGAATACACTGTAACCTTTTAGGGCTCTACCATAACTTTAGTTAACACAATATCGTTTCCATGACGACAAGCAAGTGGCAGACCGTCCTACAGAAAAGTTACATTGTGTACCTTTACTTACACAATACATACTGTAATATGCCTCAATATAGAAAGTAACAATATGAATAAAACATGCCCAAAGCAGGTAGGCTAGTCCAGGTGGTGGCAGATTCACCTATTCACCTGGAGTTTGCCGATTAATCAACCAGAACCAAACATTAGTCACATGTTATTTATGCTAATTCCTGTCATTGTCTCCAGTTGAATACATTTCAGTGGATGCTATTGTCTATGACAAAGTTACACATAACACCTTCTCTTCAGTTATTTACATTCAGGTTTATAAATGTTGTTTACTGCCACCCGCGTGTGTAACTTATTGAATATTTTCCCCTCCACACTCACACTCACACATTCAGACACTCACACTTTGGCTGGGACACATGCCGAGCCTCCAGCACTGATGTGCCTTGTTGTGTTCTGCTCTCTGGGATTTCTCTGATGCAAGGGGACGCAATGAGGGAGCAGAGTGACGCCAGCGCTGTGTTTGTGCGAGGTGTGATCCTGGACATGCTACTTTAGTTTATTAGCTGGGGCGGCAAGTATGTCATAATTGTATCGAAATCGCAATGAGAAAGGTTGCAATAAGATTATCGCGAAAACTGTAGTGAAGTAACATCTTTTTCACTGCAGCCTATGGTAGTCAGAAACAAATGATACAGACACTAATAATAATATTGAAACTAAATTATGCCACTGACACAGTGCCCCTAAAAACCAAAAACTATTCTAACTCTACAATATTGTTAAAAAATCATGAGTCACAATAAATGAACTATAGAACACTAGGATTTAGTTTGCATTTCTAATTAGACATGGATTAATTCAACCTTTTATGTCTGAAATCCTGTCATATAGCCAAATTATAACCAATAATGTCCCAGTATTGTGAAGGAATATTCACCCCCAAAATATACTGTTTCAGCTTAGATATATAGAACCACAAGTCAATATAGTACTTATTGTGACAAGTCTATTAACTGAGACTGAATCTAATGAGTGTATCTGGTATCAAAACTGCTATCAAGTATGAGGCCTTTTCCTAGTATCATAGTTTGAAATGTTAGTGTTTTGTGCAAACTACTAAATATCCTGGTCATATCACTTGCTAACCTTGAAATTTAGGTTTTTAAAAACATGCCATGAAATGTCTTATTCTTGTATCAGTTTAGCAGTCCTTGTTTCACTCTTCACTCAAATTGAATGCTCTTTTTAACCCACCTTATGTGTTCTGTGACTTGTGTTTATATATTTTTGTGTTGCATCTCAGTGTCACACAGTGTAGTGGGTCCTGACAGTGTTTCTCTTCTCGTCGATTCGGTGTCAATCTCTCATCTGTTCATTTGCATCACAGAGGAGCTCTCCTGCCAAAGCAGTTAGTCACAAGAATCAACCACTGTCACAACATATTATCCCACCACCACCGCCTGTGATAGGGGAGGCCATCACAACGAAAGGAGCCATTGGCTGCAGCAGACGTTGGGTTTCCAATAGGACTGCAAGATGAATCGACTTGAAATCGCAATTTGAGTAGACACAATTAGTAATAACTTTTTGAGGTACCATCATTTCTTCAACAAACAGTCTTTTACCATTTTAACATGTCCTGAATTGAAATTAATTTGTCAGTTCATGTTTAAGTCTTTTTGTCAGTTCTTCTGGACACAATTAATGTGATCAGAATCCTATTACTAACATTATTTAAATTGCAAATTTAATCACAATCAGGAAGATTATCAGGAAAATCTCAATTCAGTATTTATCCTATTCAACATTTGCCTCTTGGGGTTATTGCATTGACTTATTTATTTCCTGGAGATTGATCTTAACCACAGTTATTACTTACCTAATCTTAACCTAACTTTAACTTTAAATCATGTTGCTGATCTAATAATATAGAATCATAGGAGCCTAATTATTGTACCCATAAGGAAGGCAGGTCCCCATAACATGAGAAGTGTATATACAGGTTTTAGTCACCACAGTAAATACCTGCCCACACACACATACACTTGATCAGCACCGAGGGAGTGGTCCAGTGTCTCCCACATCTTCCTCTTGCTTTCCTCTCTGTCTTCATCATTAATCTTCTCAACCCTCACACATTAGTTGGGTGGCCGTTTCTTAATCCTCATACTTGTGCAGACTTGTGTGCTTGTGGACTTGTGAAATGTCATCCTCCGCGCCCCAAGTCCTGCAAGTCTTCTGGAAATCCCCGTATGAGAACTTGCTCCGCCCGTTTTACCGGGGATGCATTGGAGGAGACTTGTCTATACTCGGCACAGTATATTTCCCACAATGCACTTCACATCCGCCACAACCCTCCGCCGGTTGCCCTTCTGTGTGCTCAAAGAGCAGCCACATGTGCATGAAGCCAATAGATACATTGCATGTGGAAATCAATACACATAATGATCAGATCTAATGGTTTTATTTGTAACAATTTCCCAAATGTGGCACATTTTTCATATAGACTAGTAAACACTAGTAAACACTACATAGGCTTTGTTTTTTGTTTTGTTTTTAGCAGATGTGGTGAATAAAACATAGTTTTGCTGCTTATTTGAAATATGAGGACAAATGCAGCAGGCTTTTCAGTACACCGGAAACTTTGAAACAAACTTTTGTGTCTGAATCTGAATAGTGAATACATTAAAACAGTCTAAAATGGGTATTTTATAGCATAATTTTCTTATCTATATTTTAGATTTTATTTTATAATTCTTCAAAAAATATTATTTAACAGCATAATAATTAATCTCGGTCCGAATGTAATAGTTGCTCAAAGAATATATGTGTATGTGTGTATGTATATGATATATATATATATATATATATATATATATATATATATATATATATATATATATATTTCCTGTGATGTCATCAAGTCCACCTGTCCCAAAAACTGAGTCAGAGAGCTGTGTGCTGGTGAACTTCTCAACTCTATTATATATGCTCTGAGTCTGCACCCACAAGTCTGCACCCATCTGGCTATTAGGCTACAACCGCAAGTTTGTACCTGGGTGTCCATAATAAAAATCAAATTATGATTTAAAATTCTTCGTAGTGCTAATTTTCCCCACCCACTCCTCTTATTGGTCCATTATGCTGTGAGTGACAGGTAAATTTAACCAATGACAGGGATGTAATCTAACTGTCAGAAGGGGCAGACAGTTGTAGTTATCATTGGAGATAATATAATAAAGCTACTTTGTGCTTATGACATTAGGTAAAATCTAAATAGTCAAATCTTACTTCAGTTTTTTTTTTTTTTTCTGTCCCTGTGTTTTGTTAATCCAATCCAATCCACTTTATTTCTATAGCACATTTCACAAGCAAACAGTTTCCAAAGTGCTGCACAAATACATAAAAAATAACAACAATAAGATGATAAAGTAAACTACTAAAATAATACTAGTCTTAAAATAATAAAACCAGTAAAATAAAATAAAATAAAACCAGTAAAATAAAAATAAAAACTAAATCATAGAATAGAAATAAATAAACCAATAAATAAATTAAATCAGTAAAACCAATAAAAACACATAAAAATAATAAAAGACACAGAGGACCACACAACTCACGCGGTGTTAAAAGCCAGAGAATAAAAGTGGGTCTTCAGATGAGATTTAAAACTCTCCACTGTGGGTGCTGCTCGAACGTGAAGCGGCAGATCGTTCCAGAGTTTAGGGCCGACCACAGAGAAGGCCCTGTCCCCTCTGATTTTAAGTCTCGTCTTAGGCACCCTGAGCTGGAGCTGGCCAGCCATGTTTTTCAAATGGTAGCTATGGCACTAGTAGAATGTGTGATGGCTCTTTTTTGGAGGGGTAGCCATGCAACACTTGGCTAGTGTAAAAAATCTTTTCCATTAATTGTTTGAGAATGTGACTCACAGCACTGTTCCTTCTAATTGAAAAGGCCAGGGTGGTTGCTAGGGCTGCACAGTTTTGGGGGGAAAAAAAATCAAAGTCAAATGGGTATTTTCATAAGATTTTGATTAGATATGCTATAGATGTTTAAAAAGTAGTATTCTCTTCAGACTGAGCATTGTAAACTGCTCCAGGACCATTAACATTTAAGAGAAGACTGAAATATGAACTGATAAACTAATGCAGGAATCTCATTTATTTCAGAGCATGTTTGGAGAGATCTAAGCTCCAGCTAACAACAAGATTCTTCTATAAAAGAGAGGATATTTTGGACAGGACATTCAATCATTTTAATAAGGGCAGCCATTTCGAAAACCTCACAGTAGAGCACATGTAAAACAACGCGATGATGAACTTTTCTGTCCCCTCTCCAGTGGATGAAAGGTGTTGTCAGGGTCAGTAGTTTTGAAGCATCCTTTACTGTTGCATTTGAACACTCTTGTGCAAAAGTCAGTGGACACAGGTCTCTTGGATTGTGATTCAAACTCAGATTTTAAAAGTTGGGCTGATTGTTTCTTTTTGTTCAAATTTTGAAATTGTTTCTTCACTTGTAGCACAGCAAATAACAATGGTGAAGTTTCTTATTTAAAACACTGAATACAATTTTGTCAGCTCTGGTTGTGTGGCATCTTAGCTCATTGAAGATGTTGATTTTTGTTATAGTTCTTTGTGTAAAAAGTTTGGCATCACAAATTGAGCCTTTTTATGTCTTTTCTCCTTCTCCTCCTCAGCTATTTAAACGCCTGACACATCAACACTCCGTCTCCATCTCTTCATTATCACCTGCTCTAAGTGTCTGCACTGATTTGTACAGGAAGTTTGATCCAGCATGTCTTCCTGTCTCCAGGGACCGATGTGTCATATCAAATAATGGTGCACACATACAGTCTGTTGTGACACTACGTGCCTCCTCCACTGGAAATCACAACGTTTCATGGTCCATCACTTTTGTCATCTGAAGATCTGGTAGTCAGATCGATTTGGGAAAGTAAACTTATAATGGATTCTTAGGACAGACATACTCAGTTAGTTTGTGTTGTTTGGAGACAATAATGTATTATCAATTCACAAAATGCATAATTTAAACTCAAAATTTAAGTGTTATCTATAGATAGATTGGGCCGATATTTAGACTTTTTTGTATTTGGTCTTAAATCTCTAAGTTTAGACCGATATTTTGTTTTGGTTGATTTGCTGCCTAAAAAAGACCCCACAAAGCTTTACATTGACACTAATAGAAAGAGATAGCTGCACAAAACATGACTATCCAGCTCTCTTATAGGTTTGTGGTTTAAAACAAGGGGGTTGGGGTGAGTTTGTAATGAAATTTAATTACATAATTTGGGAAAAATAATCTAAATCCCCAAATATTCAGCCCAAAAAAATCAGAATATCTTATTGGATTGCTTATCAGCTACTGAGTATGCTAAACAATCAATATGTAGGCATCAGCCAATCTATACTGGTTGATCTCTAGCAGAGGTGGGACCAAGTCATTGTTTTGTGAGTCTCAAGCAAGTCTCAAGTTTTTGACCGCAAGTCCGAGTCAAGTCCCAAGTCATCTGCTTTGAGCTTCAAGTCATCTCAAGTCTTTAAACCAAAGTACCAAATATAGCTTAGATTTTTGCAATTTATATGAATCTTAAACTAAATTATCCTTAAAAAGTCATGGTATATTCATATATGAGCATTTATATATACAGAGAGTTGTGGAAATTAAATTAGTTGTTTTTTTTTTTGTTTTTTTTATGTCATGACAAGATCTTAGTGTGAGTTATTATGGTCAGAATAGAAAGAATTCAGATTTAAAAGTGGTTCTCAAGTCTTCTCTAATCACAGGCCTCAAGTCTGAGTCAAGGCCCAAGTCCATTTTATCAAGTCAGGTCCCAAGTCTTAAAAATAGTGTCTCGAGTCTGATCTGGCTTGATTCCTAGTTACGACTTCCATGTCCCCACCTATGATCTCTATTGTAATCTATAAAGTGTATTCAGACCACATCTAAGTTAATTTTATTAACTGACCAAAAAAAAAAAAAAAAAAGATACTGTATTGAAAAGTTACTATTACTATTTATACAGTGGTTGTTTGCACTGTAAAAATGAGTTAAGCTAAAGTGACTACTACTACTTTCTAGTCTAGCACTGAGGGTGTGGTCACTGGTTTGGATAGAGCCCAGTGAAGTCCTGATTTAGACTTGGTTTGGTCAAGTTTTAGTCCTAGTTTAGTTCCTGGTTTTGTCCCAATTCTGATATGATGTGTCAGCCAGTTATTTGTGATTTAAAATTTGGTTGCGAAACTTTACCATCCACAAAGTATAAAAGTCTTATTTCTTTAGGGGCCACTATTCTCACACATTCTTTTACCACTCTCCAAAGGGGACTATTTTCCCACACAATCGGATCTCGCACAAACACACAAAATGATACTCACATTGTTTGCATTCACGACAAATGAAAGACTATCTTGAAGGCAACTGTTGGCCATTGCGACAATTTAAGGTGTTTGTGGAGATATACCATGTAATTAGCTAGTCTCTCTCTAGTCTCACTGGAACCATATGGAGGTGGACATACTGGTTTTGTCAATGTCTAAGAACCATAAGTGGCACCACACCCTCCTTGTGTCTGTCAACTAGTCTTTTTTCTGCTTGTGTGTCCGAGGGAGAAGGAGCCAGTGGTGCTTACCTGTAGGGCAAAAGCTGTCACTCACTCTGCCTCAGCTACAGAGAGAAAAGCGCGGAGAGGCCACTGGGAAAGCACACAAAAATACACTTAGTAGGAGAAGCAGTCCACTTTAACTAGACACTAATGCGTTTAGTTTCAATGCTGTTTACTTAGTGCTGACAGCGGGAAGAAGCCTGGCGCCCATTAAGTCCTATTTGGTTACGAAATCTTTTAACCTCTTCACCAGCTGGAAATGACTTTGAATGTTACACTGGGTTTAATAGCAGATTAGCAGTTGTGATTTCAATCTAATTAGCAAATGTAACTAAGTCAATTTAGAAGGCCTTTGCTTGATTCTGAGTCATTTGATTCAGAAAGTAGACTGAGCAGAGGTAGGGTAACACAGTCAAAGCAGAAAGTACAAGTAAACGTTTGTAGCCTCAGTTATATCTCAGTTATATTACCTAAAATGTCATCACTACCGTACCGTTACTACTTAGGACTGTCATGATTACAAATTACAAATAAATTGCTACAGACAAATATTGCATTAAATGATGATCTTGACTACTTCATGAGACTGATTAGAATTAAAATAAAGCCACCATAATCACAGTAAACACTTTTGAAATAGACAGTATCATTAAAATGATGAAGTACTAATTAATTAAAGTTAGGTATTCATAGCCTGATTTATCAGCCGGTTTCACTTTGTGGAAACCGTCTGACCTCACAGTATTAGGATTCATTTGCTCGACAGTAGGTGTGTACTTTTTTATTTAACCAGTCGCTGCTGTCTGGTCGTGACGTATGTAATGCACCGGAATGCTCAGTGGTGTCCAAGCAATTGCCGGCTTTACAGTTCTTTGCTGATTGGCCAGTGCGTGGTCTACAACTTCCAGGGTTTTTGCAAACTGTCTAGTGTATTTCGATTACTGACCTAGTCACTGGAAAGAAATGAAATTTAGTGGAGGCACTAGGTGGCTCCAGCCTGGCTAATGTATTCAACCTTCTACAGCTCAAATCTTACCATATTACTAGAAAAAATGCAAAAATCACTAAAAAAAAGTACACACGATAAATATTGAGTCCAAAAATATATTATAGAGATAAGTCAATATAGTAATTATTGTAACAGGCCTATTACTATTACTACTAATACAGCTGAATTACTACTACAACTGCTACTCCAATGGAATATATTTTGCTACAATTTCCACTTCACCAAGGTCAAACGGACTCCTTAATATATTTTTTTAAGTGTTTTGTTTGTTTAGAAAATGTTTGTTTTGTTTGTTTTAAAATATATCTATATTTTACGTGCATGCCAGAAAAAAAATGATTGTATCCAGCAAATCCTGCTTGAACTTTTGAATCTCTTGTGAAACTTCTTAACCTTTACAGTATCATTATAAATCTTTCCTCTTTTGTTTACCTAAAGTTTGTACAAATGTTCAAGTGGAGTAAGTAGCAATTTACTTGAAGAAGAATGAGTGACATAGGAGTGACCGGTTGAGGCAAAGTTTGTGGAGGGGTGAATCAGAGGAGAGAGAGAGAGGTGGGGTGGGTGAGCAGACATGGCTTTACCAGTACAGTGGGACAGACCGGGGTAGGAGGGGGGTAAGAGAGAGAGGGGGGGTAGTGGTAATGACAGGGGCCCAGGAGAGGAGCCCTGTAATCAGCCTGCCCTCGGGAAGGAATGCAGCTCATCTTCTGCTGTAATTACTGGCATTTAAATGGCCCCGGCTCCAAACACTCATCCCACTGTACGCTCACCTATTCACAACACGACTACACGCAGACACACAGCAGCCACATGGAGGGATAGACATGTCAACAAGTCCACAACGCAGGAAGACCACAACAATAGAAGAAGAGACACAAAAATCCTTAAATGTGCTCTTTGGTTCGTGGCTGTGGACAGTGGTTAGAGGTGCAAAGATGTGTTTTCTCTTACAGTAAAGTTTTATCCTGGTTTAGTCCTGGTCTATTTTTAATATTGATGCATTTCAAAACACCTAATATTTTCTGAAGTGGTAGCCTCCTTCCTGGTAAAGTTTGGTTTGTCCAGGTTGAATTGAATACTGTTTGTAATTTGGTTTTAGTTTTGTGTTAATCCATCCATCAGTGTTTAGTTCTTTTTAAATCCTGTTCCTAAACCAGCTTTAGGCAAAATGTGGTCCTCCTTTGTCAGGTTGTAATCCTTCAGTCGTTTAGTTGTTTAATCTGCGAATGGTGTCCACATTTTTTCTTAATATTTATTTTCTTTTTTTTATTATCAACTAATTATTAAAATTTTGATTATAAGGATTTGATGATAGAGATTTTTGTGCACAAGAAGGAAGACTAAACTTATCACAAGAGCCTGCCTTCTCAAGACAAGATACTATTTACTAGCACTTCTCTGTGTTCTTAGTTGTTTTTGTGGGAGATCCTAATATTTCTGAGAGCTTTTGATGCCTGGGGCAAGTCTTTCGTTTTCCAAAAAATCTCTAAAGTCCAGCCCAGTTTGGTATTTGTCCCAATCCAGGTTTTGTCTTGGCTTGCCATGGCACAGATCTTGTGTTAAAATGGTTTATATTTTTTTTATTTTAGTCCATCTTTAAATAAGAGCCTTTGATAGATTATAACACATTTGATTTTAAAAGTTTGGGATTCTACACACAAAAACATACTCTCATTGTTTGCATTTCTCTCTAATTAAAAGTTCCCTAACTGTAGCTGTTGGACATCGAAACCATTTAAGGTGTTTGGGAAAATTATATGTTGTTTCACTGTCTGTGTAGAGAAAAGAGGAAGAGACTGCTGAGAAAATGTGTGTGTGGTTGGCTGTAAGTGGCGTGGGTCCTCTGGAGTATGCCCACCATGGCAACCATACTCTGGGTAAATGTGTGCAGCTCTCCTGGAGCGTCAGCGCGATGGTGATGCAGACGAAGCATGGCGCCTTATACTCAGTACTGTTAGAGGAACACTCCCATTCTGCTGCATGACCTCCAAGTAATAGTTGTGACATTGGCCTGTAATTTGGAGAGGATAATGGGAAAATAACATTGTCTGAGCAGGCCTAGTGTTCTTTCATAGTGATTGATCATGTGCTTGCGTATGTTCCCATGCAGTAGGTGGTCGCCAGGGCAGCACCCACAGCACAGAGGTCAGCTTTTTGATGGGATATGATTAATGATCTTTGCAGGGGGTGGCGCCCCCTAGCTGCTCGATGGGACCAATAAAAATGTGACATTTCTACAGTTTTAATGAGTTTCCTTTCCAGTATTTTTGAAACATGTTTTTTATTTATTTATTTTATTTATTTGAGACAGGGACAGCGCACAATTTTCGCATTAACCATGACAGGAGAGATGCATTGTACATCAGGTTGTAGCATCAGTGCTAATTTCCACCTGTCGTCCCTGGACAGGTTCTTTGATTGATTGTATTTAATTGACCTTTGACTATCAACTGTTCTGGAGACCTGTAGCATGTTTTGGGTTGATGGGGGAAACCAGAGCACCCGGAGGAAACCCATCCAGACACGGGGAGAAACATGCAAACTCCACACAGAAAGGCCCTGGGCGACCTGGGGATCGAACCCAGAACCTTCTTGCTGTGAGGCATGAGTGCTAGCCACTCAGCCACCGTGCCGCCATGTTCAAAACAACATGCGATTGTAACTGATATAGCCTTTGATTCTTCAGATGTCGACTGATTATTTTAAAATGTATTTGGAAGTACTAATAATAACTAGTGTAGCAAAAGAGAAATTCAGAACTGCAGCAGCATGGATGAGCTGTGAAACATCTTCAATCAAAAACGTTTGTCCAGTTGACAGCACTGAATTTCTCTTTTGATATGGATCCTACCTGGACGACTGAGGGATTACGCAGATATAATATGTAGTATATTCAGTACTGTATTCACTTGTTTGGGAACATTTAGATTATTTTTTGTCTTAAAACATATATACTAACAAAATATTGTGGCTCTTGTGCTGGGTTTTGCAATTGGCAATGTTTTCTCTCCATTTATCTGGGCTTGGGACTGGGTTCATATTGTCCTATAACATAACCATCCTATACTGGCGCCCCCTACCTGTACCCTGGTTTCTTGCAGCATCAGTGCCACCTCCAGTGTCTATTCAGATTCAGCAGCAGCACCATAACCACTCAAATCCTCTTAGGTCTCCCTCAGTCACACTCACCCACACACCCCAAAACACAACCTCAAAATCACACTGAGGAGTAGGCTTTTCTTTTCACTGCACATAGTGGTTAAATATAATCTATAGTCTCCTCCTGTTTAGTCTGTTCTCAGCGCACCCGGCCTACACTATAGTTTGGATCCATGAGAAAGAGCCGTAATATTTCATTACTTCCACACACAGTTATCATTACAAAACACTACTGACAGTCACCGTGTCTTGTTTAGTGTCTGCTGCGTGAATGATAAGGTTTTCTGCTTTATATTTTCAGACACGACTGGATTAGTATTTATAGTAGACTGAAAAATGCATTTTGGCTGTTTACTGAAGGCTTCAATAGCATCTTAAGAAGCAAAAATGCTGAAATGGGCATAGCGTTAACTAAATAGTACAGTTTTAAATTCATTAAAGAAGACATATCATATTTTAGTCTGCTATATATTTATAATCTATGACCCCAGTAGATTTTTTTGATGCAACATTCATCTAAAACAACTTAATAAAAGTTTGTAAAAAGTCGATTTTGAATAATAGGTCTCTTCAAATGAATGACAGTAGTAGTAGTAGTAGTAGTAGTAGTAGTAGTAGTAGTAGTAGTAGTAGTAGTAGTAGTTGGCATGTTAACAGGTTAAATGTCAAAAATAGCTGTACGAAAAATGTGTTATCTAAGAAACACTACTGCTAGTCATGGGGCAAATCTTCAAGCGTCCTTGATAGCGCGAGATGACAGTTTGCACAGTGGAGAAGTGGGAATTGCAAGCCTTTGCATTGGTCCCGCGTTCTCATGTGTGTATTTGTGAGTGAGTTTGTGAGTGGGTTAGCATGTCCTGGGGCGTTCCATGGCTCCCCCGCCATCACCAGGGCAACACCGGATGGACAGGCGTAGCGCTCCTGTCACTCCACATCTCCATCACCTGCCCAATCTTTTCTCCTCTGCCAATCTGCTCCCCAGCCCCCTGCCACCTCCCCTGCCTTCTCGCAAACATGTCTTTGTTTTACATGTCTCTACATATACCCATATATTTCTTATGCTCCATCAGAACATAATCAATTTCTGAGTGGTGCTTGTATTTTCGTGTAACAAGGGGGGATTCACGCTGCACAGGAAAAGGGTCTCCGCGGGTGTCAGTATTAACAGGTTGGAGCCAATAGACGTGTGACATTTCCACTGCTATAATGAGCCTCCAGCATGTTGTAGCATCTCAAGGCGCTAAACTAAAGACAGGCGTAGAACATATGCGACTGATGCACGATCAGAATCATGGCAATTATATTTAAAGTCAAGAGATGTCCAAAACTATTTATTTATGAAAGTTTGTCAAGTGATTTTCCAGTGAAATATACCATTATACCTTTATAACTATACATAGCTTCTTATTTTATGTGTATGACCCTATATAGAACATAGTGGTTAATGAGATAGTTAAGGGTCTGATTGTTCTAATGACACGGCAATAAAAATATTATGTATTTTGCGGAAAATTGGCCTCTGCATTTGACCCATCCTTCAGTACTGCTGTGGTAACTTGTCAGGAAGAATGGGCAACCGCCAACAGCACCTGTCAAGGGACCCATCTCCAGATGTTAAACTAGGCTTGGACCACCTTCGCTATAGGATTTTGCATGTTTTGGGTTGCGGGTTTGTCTTGATTGGTAGGTGTAATGTATAGCAACAATTGTACAACATTATATTTAAAGGTGCATTGTGTAACTTTTCTAATGGAGGGTCCGTGAAATGCTTTTCTTCATGGAGATTGTTATTACTTTGTCTGGAATGTTTCACAGTGTGGCATTAAACCTTTATATCTTTATGTTGACCAAACTACACCAAATTATAGGTCAGATCAGTGGAGAGGCAGTTTTTCTCTGTATTTTTGAGCTATAGAACCACCTGTAATTGAATAAATGTAAGGTAGACCTGCTTAATTTCATATTAAGAGCAATGACATATCATAGAAACAAGATAGACAGTGACGGACCCCTAACCGAAGTTTCACAGTGCATCTTTAAATACGGTTGTTTTTGAAGGTATGTACAGTTAGTGTATTAATTACCTCCGCCAAGGAGGTTATGTTTTTGCCGGTGTTTGTCTGTTTGTTTGTTTGTTTGTTTATTGTTTGTTATTTTATTTGGAAATGTGAAAAGGAAGAACTGATTTCATTTTGGGGGTGATCCGGAAGAAATCCTGGATTCTGGATCACTTTGAAATTTTAGTTAACATTGTGGTAAATGGGGCCAAAAATTTTGTTTCTCAATATCTCGGTTAATTATTGACCAAACCCCATGAAATTTGACTCAGGGATGGACAATGGGATCCTCTTTCATATTCCAAATTGAAAGGTACGAGACAAATATTTATGGAAAACACAATTAATATGAGGGGGACTGTAGTCCTTGGTGGAGGTCTGCGCTCTCTGAGTGCTTTTCTAGTTATATTGTATGATGGATTGCAAAGACATGATCTAATTATCATTACTAAAATAATCCCTAAAAAACATCATGATTATTACTTTTCTCAATATCGTCCATGAATTTGCTATAATGAATATGTTCTTACTCCTCACGTCTGATCTAGCTGCAGATTGCTTACAGTACAGTGACAGTTGTTGTGCAAAGACAGATCCTGTATGACACCCCAACAGTCTAAATTTTTAAAACCAGTCGTGCGGATCTCTCTATTTGTGTGCGAGAGATGAAAGATTCCCAGTGAAGCACGAGCCCTGAAGAGGAATGCGTGCGGCGCTTGTGTGAGAGATGAGGCCTGTTAGTTACAGCGTCTCCGTGGCGACTACAAAGGAGCAGGCGGCAGAGACATGCAGAGCTCCACAGGTGAGATGTCTGTGCGCCCCATTCCAAATATCTAAACAAGAAGAAGTCTGGGAGCCAATATGTGTGAAAGAGAGAGAGAGAAAAGGCGTGTGAGAATCTGCACAGAGCCATATTGGTGTCATTCTTAGTAGCGACGACCCATGCTGGTTTCTACCTCCTGTTGCCTTGTGCACCCCAGAGCAGCGATGGCACTGTTAGTCATTGGTGAGTTAACAAAGCTTCATCCTATTAAAAGACTGACCCATTCGACTCCCCGTGTCTGTCTGGACCGGAGAAGTGTCACTGCAAAGTCAGATGGTGAGCTGCATGACGCTTCACACTTGGAGTCTGTTTTCTTTTTTTCTGGTGATATTTGAACCTACACACACAATGCACAATCCTGATTTGTTTATAGTTAAAAGTGCCAATTGGGGGTCTGCCTACTTGTCTCCATGAGGATTTTATTACTTTGCCTGAAATCTATCTCTATTAATTTACCTTATTTAGTTTACATTTATTCAGTTACAAAAGTTGCTGTATTTTTGCTTCGAGTGGGATCATTTCTCTACAGATCTGACCTGTAACTGGGCCTGATGGTGTCATCTGTGTGTCTCTTTGGACTTGGATAAGTTTAATGATATGCTGTGTATCTTGATATCTCCATGGAGACAAGCAATCAACAGACTCTCCACCTGAAAAGTACCATAGTTACACTTTTATATAACAGCACTGTATTTCCATGTTTAACTATGGAAATTGGCATCTCTGCCCACTCCCGAAGTCAATGGTTCTCGACTCAAACTCTTAAACAGTGTTAAAAAAGTATACACTCATTTTCTGACCATTGCTCCATCTTGTGAAACAAAACTATCATTACTTGCTGAAGAAACTCTGTACTTCTTTGCACCGCTAGATGGAGTTACGAGCTATAACCTTGACATTGCTGTCCTCTTTATAATTGGGAACACCCTGTATTCCCTGTCATTGGATCAGAGGATGTAGGTGTGCATAGTTGATGTCTTCCATTACTTTCCCACACAAGCCTTTGACAAATGAATCTAAACTACACATAACCTTTTCCCAAATCAGCAGTAGTGGCTTCTTTAACCACCTCTCACTCCATCCTCTCCTCTTTGTGGAGAATTGTTTTCAGGCTGATGAAGATGAGGTCAGTCTGAATATCAATCACTCAACGTAATTGTCCTTTAAGGAAGGCAAGGAGAGACTGTCTCTCTCCATCCATCTCTGTCTGTTTTGACCTGCTGTGTGCGTGTGTATGTGTATGCATGTGGATGTGCGTGTGTGTTTGTGGAGAGGGGGGCACTGGGAGGCTTTCTCTTGAGAATACAGATAATGAAGTTTATTGGTGCTGTACAAGATAAGTCCAAGTCATAATAATGCACAACAACACCAGTGATCTCTATTAATTTATTGGGTCCTGCTATTAAGACCTTCAAAAAATATAGCAAACTCTGCTATATATATATATATATATATATATATATATATATATATATATATATATATATATATATATATATATATATATATATATATATATATATATATATATTATATATATATATATATGTGTGTAAATGCTATAATGTTTAGTTTTATTTTTTGTGTGATCATGTTAATTTGACATTGATGTTAACCCCAATTTGAGTGATTTGATTTACTGATAACTATATAGAAAGTTGGAGTCTTCGATATTTGCATCTTAAGACAATTAGCAACTGGAGATGGTCTTAGTTTTGCATTGCTCTTAGTTTATTTTGGCACAGTTTTTAAATTACATAAAACTGTGTAAATGTCATTTTTATTATAACTATATATTATATTTGTCAATTCTGAACAGATGGCAAATTTTACACAAATTCTCAACAGAGTTATCGAATGCCGCATACATTTCTCTTCATTCAACCCTGTTATAGAACTTAGACTTTGACTTAGACAAACTTTATTGATCCACAGGGGAAATTGTTTGGACACAGTAGCTCACACATCACACTATTTTATAATAATAAAGAGCAAAAAAATATTCATGTTAATAATTAATTCAAAATAAGTATAAAAAATAACAAGAGACTGGTGTCAAATGAGGCATAATTATTTAAATGTATGTGTACAAGTAAAAATAAAAGTACAGAAATATAGTAATACAAATATCTCTCAGCTATATACAAGAGAACGCGAGGAGAAAACAACGCAAAGATGAAATAGTGATTAACGAGACAGAAGATTATCTAAAGAACATACGCTCCATGCTCTTAAATCGAACCTCATTTGCAAAGCTCATAAAAGTCTTATCCTAACTCTGCCCTCTCTAATGATGAGCCTTGTTAGCCTACGTCACCGTGGCTGTTGTCATATTTGAGTCTTCCCTTCCTCACAGCTGTGTGTCATTACCGCCTCATCTTGTGCCCCGTCGCTCAGAGCTGCTCCCTTCTCAGCGTCTCTAGGATATATCTGAAGAGCCTTTGAGTCCAACAGGAAAAGCCCAGAAGTCAAGGGAGGCCAGAGAAGAAAAGCATTTTGTTGTTTGTTTGTGTTCCCCTTCTCTCACAGCGCCCCGGACAACACTGGTGGGAGTGAGAGCCTGTTAGAGTAGCCAAACATAACCCCTTTTATATTTCTCCACTTCAAAAGTATTTATCTTGCCCCCTCTGCGTGTTCATTTTGGGGAGTTGCGTCTCGGTATAGTGGAGGGCACAGTTAGGGGGGACAGTAATGACTAACTCGGTAAAGGTAATGATAAAGTACGTGCTTTAGTCTCCACTTTGGCTGGAGGTTGTGGAGCTTAGAAAATTACAGTTGTTCGTGGGTTTGAGAGAAGGAGCTCCGCGGGCAAACAGAGACGAAGAAGCATGTGGTCCATTACACTCGATCCAGCATTGTTAGAAACTTTGTATATGGCAAACAAAGAGAACAAAGTGATTCATTATAATCAACTATGTGTGCATTTGGAGTACTTCTTGGGCTGTGGGCAGTTAGTTACAGACTAATATAAAAAACATAGACAGATACTGTACTTATTCCTACTCACTTACACAAAATTGACTCTTGTGAGCTTTAAGCCATGTTATAATGTTGTTACCTCATCAAATGCATACCTGGAGTGGTGTTTTTCTTCATTCACACATTGAACTAATCATGGTTTATTAGTCTGTAGCTCCAAAGCTCAAAATGCTGTTTCACCTTGTGATGTCATGAAGCAACAGTTTTCAAGTTAACAGCTATCTCTTGCTTTTATTCAGTAGAGATGGGAAATTCCAGGGCTGAAATTATACAAATTATTCTAGTGAAGGTGTATGGAGTTTTTAAAAACACGGTGGAGCACTTCCTGTGTTATGACATGACATTGCAAGGTGGAGCACAGTGTTTACAGTTTCAGGGAAGGACTCAGGGTTTGTGTGTTAAACAAGTGTGAATGAAACTAAATATAACTCCAGGTATGTTTTTGGTGAGGAAACAACATTATAACAGATCAGAAAATAGTGTAATATGGGCCCTTGAAATATTTCGAGTTGCCAACAATTTACCCAAGATTTAGAATACATTTTATTGGCAATGTCAGTGAACAAAATTCACAAACTACTAACTTTACAATCAGTAATAATAGTATATATAAACTATGATAAAAACAGGGCATGCATATTAAAATAAATGCAAGTTTTTGGACAGAGGCAAGAAGAAAGAGAATAATGCATGCAAAGAGTGCTAACCACTACCATAATTACCATAATTAATCAGAACATTTCTTCAAGAATAAAAAAAAATACTTTTAGTTATATTACTTATGTTTCTCTCTTTGAATAAATTTGTTTTATTCACATAGCTGAAAGTGCAATGCATATAAATAATTAATTACGCAAAGATTTACAGAAAAATGAGTTTTGTTCTCTTATCAGTTTTTCATATTCTTTTGGTATTATTTCAAACCTCCCCCTTAGACTTAGACAAACTTTACTGATCAACAAGGGAAATTATCTGGACACAGTAGCTCACACATCACAGAATATTATAATAAAGAGCAAAAATATAAATGGTAATAATACATTTAAAACAAGTAGCAAAAATAACAAGAGACTTGTTTCAAATAAGGCACAATTATTTTTCCTGACTGTCTGTGTGCTCATTAATTAGAGTGATTTGAATGAATGAACTTAGCACAGATCAAATTGTACTTGTTTGTTACATGTTGCCATAGCCACACTCCCCCTTTATGCTCTTTTGTCCGACTCTGTCCCAGCTTCTCTCTGTCACCCCCTCTTGTCACTTCTGTGCGTTACATTGTCAAAGGCCACGTCCACAGTGCGCTCCAAATCTGATTTTTGGTGACCTAGAAGTGATTTATTCAAGAGTGTTGGTGCAGCCCCACGTCACATGCAATCCAGTCACTTAACGTCACGGCCAGGCGCGTCTCAGGATCAAGTTTTAGCTACAATAAAGAAAAAGAAGAGGGAATAATGGTTGTCAAGAAAAACTGAAGGAAAGGGATGACTCAACAAGAAGATCAGGGTGAAAAAGGAGATGGAATTTGCACTAAATGACTTGGAACAGAACTGAAGCACTTAATGGTGTGTTATGCATTCTCATTTTTAATATGGTGAAAGAATTTATGAATCTGACTCGTGCCAAATTCCTAAAGCAGTGATACGAATCCCAACCCAGTTCTGTCATTTCTGTGCCTCTAAACCAAGATATGATGTTTTTGTTTGAAATTCAAATCATTTCAACCTTAACAACGTACTAGACATGTTTTAGTCTTTCGTCTCTTACTCTTTGACTCTTAAAGGTGCACTGTGTAACTTTTTGGTTGAGGGTCTGTCACCTGCTTGTCTCATTGCTCTGCTTGGAATGTTCCACAGTATGACATTAAACAGCTCTGCCTATTCAATTACAGGTGGTTTTATAGCTCAAAAATAACTACAAAAACAAGCATTCTGACTGTGAGTGGGGTTGTCTTTCCACAGATCTGACTTGTAATTTGGTCTGGTTTGGTCTCCATGGAGATAGAAAGGTTTAATCCCACACTATGAAACATTCCAGACAAAGCAATAACATCTCCAGAAAAGAGAAGAAAAGGAGAAAATAATTTGATGGACCCTCCACCAGAAAAGTTACACAATGCACCTTTAAGGTAGCTAGGCTGACGCCACCTGGTGCTTCTGCTTAAAGGTTGTATGGAGGATTTTTTTTGTTTCAAATTGTCAATGATAGCATTATAGAGGTGCAGTAGCCTTGTAATTATGATGACCAAAAAAAAGAGAATAAAAATTCATCAACTCTGGACATGGTGGGGCTAAACATTTGCCAATAGATAACGACATTGCCTCGTTATCCGTTAGCTGAGAGGCTGTCAATCAAACTCCCTACGTTTCTAGCATAACTGACTTGCCTGTGCGCTGCCGTTACGTGGTTTATGTACGCCTGTCACGCAGTCCACAGACGCAAGACGCACAGACGCTGTTTACTCCACCAACGCAACAGTTCTTAGCGGCTTTTTTTTACCTATATCTTCCTCGCAGTTCGCACAAAGTTTGTTGCAATGGCAGACAAGAATCCAGGAGCAGTTAGCCGCAAAAGAAAGTCAGTTTTTGAGATTGCTGAAAGAATAAGACAAGGGGAAAAGCAGCGAAGCCAAACTAAGGTGATTCTTGAAGATTCATTCCAGCGATGGCGCGACTGAAGCAGACGCAGGGTCTAAAGACTGACGCACTGGTCGCCAAATTACTCCTGGACAGGAAACTTCTGCTTATTATGAAAACGTACTTTATTTCCAAGAGCTAGAAAAACGTTTTTCAGGACACGAAAGCGATATCCTATGTCTGAAAACGTAATTTTCAAGGCAATGAAAGAGTCCGCTTGCTGCTGCGTGTTGTAGCAAGTTCATTCGCACTGAATCTCCGCGCACCCTTCTCTGCACCCTTTCCTGCTCCTCTCCCCGCTGCCCGTTCCGCTCTTCCCCCTGCTCCTCACTTCTCCGGGCACGGAATCTCCGCGCACCGCTCCCCTCTCCTCTCTCCTCTCCCTGCTCCCTGCTCCGCTCTTCTCCCTGCTCCTCACTTCTCGTCCGCGCACGAAATGTCCACGCACCCCCTCCCCCCGCTCCTCACTTCTCCGTCTTGCCTAACCAACACTGTAGTTAGTTGTTTACAAGTCATGTGCAGCTCACCGGCTGTAAACAAACCTGTTTCTGGCGTAAGGAGGAGGCGGGAGGAGGCGTTTCTACATAGGGAGCTGTAGGGGAGGGGGGGGTGGTTTCACTCATGCGCAACATTTGAAAAAGGACAAACAGTCGCTGGATTTCTCGTTCCTTGGAAAATCCTCTATACAACCTTTAATTTTATTTCTCTACAGCAATTAGGTTAGGAATCGGAATACAATAAACGGTTTGCAAGAACCTCAGAAGTTGTAGATTGCACCCTGGCAAATCAGCGAAGAGCTGTGAAGCCACGACTGGTGGTACAGCACAACAGTAAACAACGCAGTTGAGATGGATGTAAACAAAGACATACATTCTGTGTTGGCAATGATTCCCAAGATTGAGGATTTAAAGCCAGAACAAAGAGAATGTTTGGTGAATTTTATCAAGGGAAAAGATATTATTGCCCTTCTTCTTACGGGATTTACATACGTCACTACCAAATAGCAGCGACTGGCTAAATAAAAAAAAGTACTCAACTACCATTGAGTGAACAAATCCTAATGCTGAGAGGTCAGACGGTTTCCACAAAGTGAAACGTGTGTTTTCAAGGTTTACTTTTGTCTTGCACCTTTTTGTATCCTTTTCTAATGGAGGGTCCGCCACCTTCTTGTTTCCATGGAGATCTTATTGGTTTGCTTGGGATCTTTGGCATGTGGCATCACAGTATGCCATGCTCTCTATGGAGAGGCATGCCCACTCACAAGATTTCATGTTGGCTATTTCTTCTCTTTCCTTCTTTTTTAGCATTAGGCAAAACAATAAAACAAACTCATGTGACAAATATGCAGTAGTTCCTCCACCAGAAAAGTTACATAAAGCACCTTTAGTCTGTAACTCTAATTTAGTCCTATCAATGAGTACTTCGTTTCAGATGAGATTGAGTTCTGAGAATCAATTCTTTCACACTATTCAACAGGTAATACTTTGGCGAGGCTCCATATTTCACTCCATTTAACATTTATCTACAAACACAACAGTGCCTACAGATGCTCAAAGACGCACAAAGACATAATCAAAGCTTCTTAAAATAATACTTAAACACAAAACAAGCTGCTCTCATCTCCCACAATCCCTGTGCCGTAAGCTTCTCTCTTCTTCTCTTTCTTTAGACTTTGCTGTCAATAACCAATTGTGTGGCGCCCCCTCCCACAGCCCTCGCCCTCCACTCTCCTCTCTTTGTCCGCCATTGATCGCGGCGTGTTCAAACATTGTCAGAAAAACACAGGCTGTCATTCTTCCTGTTTGATGAAAAAGGAGGCAGACAAACAGACACAGAAGATTTCAGGAGGAGTTGACTTGATACTTAGAGTGCCTATGCTGTGTGGGATGAGGGATAGTGACGTAGGTTAATTAAAAAAATGATTGTCAGTTTGTGGTAGGGACAGTAACGGAACACAGGTGGTCCAGTATATAGCAGTTCTGATGTTGTTTACCTGATTTTTTTAGGTCTCAAGTACGTATGACAGTGTTAAGTGTTAAAGGTCTCATATCATGCAAATTTCAGATCTGTGTTAAAATGTTGTTTCCTCATCACAAACATACCTGGAGTTGAGGTTTCGTTTCATTCATACGTGTTAAACACTCAAACTCTTCATATTTATACTTCTTTACAGTTCTTCGCTCAAACTTAAAACCGCCTCCACCTTGTGATGTCATGTGGAAATACAGAAAGTGCTCCCATGTCTTTTTAAAATCCATACACCTTCACTAAAATCATTTGCATGATTTCAGTTCTGGATCTCTACTGATATAAAGGTAAAATATAGCTGTTAATGTGAAAACTACCACTACATGATATTATAAGGATGAACAGAGCATTTTGAGCTTTGGAGATGTAGACAGAATAATAATAATAAACTCAAACTGTGCTCAAACAAATTGCTGTGTAAATGAAACAAAACACAACTCCAGGTATGTTTTTGATGAAGAAATAATATTATAACAAGACTTAAAACTCACAAGAGTCAGTTTTGTGTAATACAGGACCTTTAAATGATTATTGTTAGAAGAAACATCACAGTTTTAAGTTTATTTAACATACTAACAAAATAATCAGACAACAGTGAAATCCTCAATCACTTTCATTCACACTTTCACTGTCATTACTCCAACATGTGATCAGCTTTGTAAAATTCACAATGAATAATGTATGAATGAGTTTATTTGACTTACAAAAGCCGGATAAAGCACATGAACTGAAGTCAGTGTAATCCCTCATTGGTCTTTCAATAGGGTAGAATGACCTGAAACTAGGCCAGCAGGTAAACAAAGTCAGATCAGTGTCAGGTTATAACTCCTTTCATAGGGCAGGACTAATGTAGTTCAGGGCGACATGAATTCTAACTCTTCTGAAGACTTCTTGCCGGCTGTAAAAATGTCTTCATTTCAAAAACAGTGTCCAGATGACTGCAATTGAAACCAGACTGAAAATCATTTGAATATCAGTTGTTTTGTTGTATAGTTGCAATGTCCGCTTCATTTTGACATCCCTCACATAGATCTAGATTTTGTTTTGTTTTTTTCACTGTGAGATCAATCAAATTTGTTTCTGTTTCTAAAATTGATTCTCCAGTTCTCCAGAGTCCTTGCTTTGACTTTTTTAGTCTTAAGATATGGGTTCAGCGGAGTTTTGGGTTGGTTTAGTCTGGTTTTGTACTAATTAATGTTACTTTACCAGCCAGAACCACACACGTTGACAGAGTTTTCAAAGACGAGTGGATCTGCAGCTGTATCATGTCCCCGAATTCATAACATAAAGAACTGAGAAACAATATGGATTTTTGCAGAATCAACAATCGAAGCACCAAAGTATTATTTACCTCACATAAAAGAAGTTATATATTTTTCTCTGAATGTTAGGACAATTTTGGAGAGGAGATGTCTACAAATTGGCAGCTGTGGTTAGATCATTTCAAGTTGTCTGTTTCCAGTCTCTTCTGAATTCCAACAGAATGTAAAATGGACTGGCCCATCAGACAATAATTAACGTAGTGTTGTTAAGTTGTGTTTAAGTTGATGATTATTATAAGTTTGGTTCCAGTTGTGTCAGTCCCTTTTTTTCCTCCTTTAGTGTCTCTCTTCTTTGGTATATGAAAGCCAAATATTATCTCCTTGTACTTGGTGTGAAAAGTTTCAGAATCATCAGCCATTAAAACAGTGGTTACAATGTGACTTACTTAGACTTCCGCGGGCAGGCTTGGTTCTCCTCGTCCCCTCACTCTGCGATAATGGAGTTGTGGCGTTTAAAGTGGAACCTGTGTTTTTAGGGCAACGCACGCAAACATCCATCAGACCTCAGCAGCCGGCAATTTGTGCAGAGTGGAGGCGCCTTAAAAACAAGAACAAGTCCTTCTCCATGCAGCTGTAGTGTTGTCTTTTATTACTGATAATGATAGGCAGTTCGGAGCAAAGGCTTATGTGTATGCTCTTTCTTCAAAATATCCACACGCGAGATGACAGCATATTGTTAGCCAGCACATAGTCAGGCGTTCTTATTCATGCATGTTAAAGATAGTGCAGTGGACACAGTGGAAGTGACAGGCTGCTCAGTACGCAACTTTAAACTCTTAATTTTGATGAGGCTCAGATAGAGTGGAGCTGTTTTGGGTGGGCTGTTGAAACTATGATTTTTTTTTTTTTTATAGAGTCAGCAACAGTGAACACATATTCAGCACAAGGCTAGCATAACTTCAGTAAACATGAAACTGTGCTTAGTGTGGTGAAAGCTTGTCATTTTTAGAGGATTAATATTGGTTATTTTAGCTAAGGCTGGGTAATAAAAAAATACTCTAACTATTCACTGGATGCTCTGAGTGAGTGACAGGTGGATTTAAAGGTGCATTGTGCAAATATTCGCTCAATTGCATTGCTCTACAGCGACTAGGTCAGGAATCGGAATACAGTAGATGGTTCGTAAAAACCCCGGAAGTGCGAGTTCGGGCACCAGCCGATCAGCGAAGAGCCATACATTCTGTGTTGGCAACGATTCCCAAGATCGAGGATTTAAAGCCGGAACAAAGAGAATGTTTGGTGAATTTTACCCTTCTTCCTATGAGATTTGGGAAAAGCCACTTAGCCCCGTTAGCAGCACATTACATAGGTCAAGACCAAATAGCAGTGATTGGTTACATAAAAAAGTACCAGCGTGCCGTCGAGCGAACAAATCTCTACAAATTTCTACAAAGTGAAACCGACTGATGAATCAGGCTAGTGCCATTGGTAACCACTAAAGCTTTATTTGACTGAAGCTGAATGCTATGCTTGTGTAGTCCACATCTTTATACAGTCGATGCATATAACTTGGTTTGGTGGTGTCACTTTTTTGTCCCCATGTAGATAGATACATTTAATGCAATACTGTGGAGCATTCTGGACAAAGCAACATCTCCATGGAGACGAGAAGGTAGCCCTCCACCTGAAAAGTTACAGAGTGCACCTTTAACCGGTCACAGCGAAGAGTGAAATATGTGAAGAATTTGACCTTAATTTAAAACAATCACATATCTGTTATAACCTTTTCATGTTAACATCAAATGCAATGCTACAGGAAGATGAAGGAGTGCTCAATATAACTTTAATTTAAATCCAAACCTCTTTGACAGCTGAGACTTGTTGCCTGGAAACTATAATTCCTATGTAGTTTCTAACAGATTGCAAAGTGCCAAAAAGGCCTAAATGTTTCTGATTGAATTTTGATATTATATTTCAATGTTCCCTCTAGTGTTAAGGTCAAAAGTGTTGAATAACTGGACCACATCTCCATATGTATAATGTTGTATGGTAGAAACAAATTTTACTTTGTTTTCTAAAGGAACCTAGATATTGTTAGATTGAAGAAAATAGCATAAAAGCAGGTATGAATCATTCAAGAGCTCTTGATAGATAAAGACAGACACATGTCAAAACAAACCGTAGAATATCCAATCATATTTGTCTTATGTGTCCTGTCAGCATCTCTTATAGACTTTTATATGTTTAGCTTTCAAGAATAGGATGGAAATGCTGTGTTGTTAACAATAAAGTAGATTAAATAAATATCTCCATTGTCTTGATCTGTGTTAATCTATGATGATCTATGTTATCAATGTTTATCAGTTCAGGGATGTACCAAGCTGATCCTGGTATTGGATGTAATGTACTCTTATAATTGAACTTGTATTTATACAAAGTTGTTCTGTTGTAACTTGAGAGATAAATAACAGATCCATCACACATTTTGTTTTAATTTATTGGTCTTAAGGGACTGAAAAATATGAATCTGTGCATCACTAAATCAGTTCATATAGTAGGCAGGGACTCCATGTCAGAATCCATCTTTAAATCTAGTAGAGTCAGTCTTTAAAGGCTATTTATAAGTACGATTTGTTGAATCACAGAGGAAAAATCCATTTATGTATGGCCCATATTATCCGTATCTTTTAGGTTACTTTGCTTTCAATATATGTAAACCATAACATAACCTATTTGTAGTTACCAAGAAGATTAAATTAAAATGTAGAGAAAAATAGTGCAGTAATCTGTTTTAATTTGACATTTGAATGCAATATTGAGCGTGGTAAGTAAGTGCTATTACATATGATGCTTATGAAACCCTAAAACATGATTAACTTGAGTAATTATCAACCCACTTTTCATATTTAGCAGCACTGTGCCTGTGGGTGTGTTCAGTTCATCTCAGGGTCACAGCCTCGTGAATAAATGCATTTAGGAGAATCCACTGGAGGAGCAGAGACAGATCCAAAATGACGCTTCAACCAAAACTTAAACTGGGCCTGGAGCAGCTGTTGTCCTACAGTTCAGTACAGTACACGCAGTGGCAAAACTCTCTTTACTGCCATCTTGGGCTATAGGAGGAAATGCAACCACAATACAAAAAAGGGGGATTTTATAGTAATTAAGGGATATATGTAGGGCTGTAGTTGACTAAAGATAAGCCCTGTGCCTTGATTAATAGTCATGACATGGTACTGACAAAAGCTCTTAAAATTATTAGGATTTGGTCTGAAAATTAAGAAAATTCTGTAAAAGATTCCATGCAGCAATGTTAAAAAAGCGAGTTTGTCTTCATGTTTAAAGTGTATGCATTTTATTTTGTTGTATCTGCCCCAACTTTTTTTTAAAGTGAACTATTCACTTTCCATCAAATTTTGTTATTGTTAATATTCTCTTGATTTGTTTTATTTATGCTGATTGTTCCAGCTTTTTTGCATGGGTATTGTCTTAACCTGTCTGTCACTAAGTCTAAAATCCTGCTTAAATCCGACTTCCTCAGTGGTGCTTGTAGCTTTACCACTGCTAACTGCTGTGAGGCGGAGGAGTGGGAGGGGGGTGCACTGTCCTAAAATAGATGATGGTATCTTCTTAAGTAGTTTCTCTTGTTCCCCAGTTGTAGAATAACAGATCAGTTCAGGTCTTGATACATTTTGAAGACTAAATGCTCTGGGCTCATTGTCTGAAAGCAGCTGTCTCTTTGGTCTGTCCTCAGTGAATGTGTGAAAGAGATTGGAGAAGTTTCTTCCTGTAATCGTCCACTGAAACAAAAGACAGAAAGCTGCTAAGAATATCAGAAAAAAGTTAAAATGTTTTACTGGTTCATTCCTAGAACTTTAATATTTTATTTACAAATGATGCACAAAAACTACTCAAGAGTGAATAAGAGAGTTTGAAGTGTATGGGTTATTTTAGGCTGCAAGTGAACATTTTGTGCTTAACATTGATGCATTAACTCCTGGAAAATAATGTACTGAATATTGAAAATGTCAGTGTTTATTCAAGGAGAAAGATGAGTGTTGTTACATACTCTTAGCTATAATTAGTTTACAATAAACACTTTTTTATTAAAGATACACAACTTTCTAGGTGGGGAGTTCACCTGCATGTCTCCATGGAGATGTTACTGTCTTGCACTGTATGTTCCACAGTATGGCACTGAACACTGACACGCCTAAACCAAGTTACAGGACAGATCTGTGAAGAGGTGACCCTGCTCACAGTAAAAATTTATGTTTTTGAGGAATAAAAATACACGTAATTAAATAAACGGGTGATAGATAACTTTAATGTCATACTGTAAAACATTCAAAGCAAAGCAATGACATCTCCATGGAGACACGCCAAGCCAACATAAGTTACATATAGTGCACCTTTAAAATTAAACTTCATAAATAATTTAACAGCTACAACTAGATGATATGCCGGTTTCCCAATAGTGCTATATTTCTGTGCAGGTTGCATTTATTTCACTTTGGCAGTTCTGGCATCTGACAAGTGGACCCACCCTTGCCAGTCTCAGTCTTCTCTGGTTGAATTCAGATTTGATTTATGAGCTCAACATGGTCTCTTCATCTGGAGGGTCAGGACATTAAGATTTTATAAGAACCTGAGAGAACCGCGAGCGAATCTCTGCAGAACCCAACCGTAAATGTCGGTACAAAATAGAGAGTGTATTATGTGATTTATAAGGTATTCGGTATGCATTACGCTATATGGGACAGATAATTCTTTATGGGCCACAGGCACTTTGTAAAACTATTATTACCTGTATAGTTCACCTGGATTTATGGCTCCGTTGCGGCGACCAGATGTAGCCAATAAGACGATGGCGGCATTGATAAAGTGTCGCGGGATTCGCTTGTCATTATTGAAGTAACAAGTCGGGGGAAGAGAGGTCAAGAAATACTATGTCCTTCGCGAGAGGAGAGGAGAGGCTGTGCCAATGGGGAAGTGTCAGATCGGAAATGTCACGAGATAATGTGCGATCAACGGGAGCGAACTGGGGAAGGTCAGTCTCTCTCCTCTCCAGCTGAGAACTATAGACTCAGAAAGAACTACGGCGCCTGCATCGAGCAGATTAGTGGCAAAAACCAGGTGATGAAAATGTCACACTATACCTTGTCTGTTTACTGTCAGCGACTTAAAGAACCACTTAAAGCAACTTAAATACTTTTGAGCTTTCAGGCTTACTGGAAGATACTAATATTATTGAACTTCCTTTGCAAAGTGAGTTATAGTTCTTGCATTGCTATACTTAAGTAATCAGCCGTTTTGTGTGTTTTGTTCATCCACACATGTTTAACACACAAACACAGTTTTCAAACAGAAAACTCCTTGTTATGTCATGCGGTAATACAGGAAGTGCTCCACTGTGTTTTTAAACTCCACACACCTTCATTAGAATCATTTGGATGATTTCAGCCCTGAAACTGCGTTTCTCTGTCTGACATAAGCTGAGCTTCGGACTTATAGACAGACTAATAATAAAGGGTTACTCAAACATGTGTGAATGAAACAAAACACAACTCCAGGTATGGCATTTGCATTTTGTAGTGGGACAAGCTAACAGATTTCAATCTAACAGTGCAGACTTCCAAAATGGACTTGTATCTTTAAAATGTACCTCACCAGTGTTACTGCATACAACTCAAGTGTGTGACAGTTCTTTGCCCTGCAGCGATACACAGACACAAGACAGGCCGTCACACACACTCTCCTTCTGCAGGGACTCGATGGCTTATTGATCCCCCAGGGACAAACTTGTCATTTTGCCTTTTTCTTACTTCCTCGACAGTAAGGTCATGGAGCAGCGCTTTAGGACAATAACAACTCAAGTGGGTCTTGACTTGAACAAAGGTTCTTTTAAAGGGCATAGTTTTGATCATGCCTTTTCTTTTCTGTGTTTTTTTCCAGAGACAACAGACTATAGTGACGCAGACACTCTCCCGGACACGTACCCGTCTGCACCAGCGGAGCCTCTACCCGAATTCCTGCTTGAACCTGAAGATGCTTTTATTGTGAAAAACCGTCCTGTCCAAATGAGGTGTAGGGCGTCACCAGCCACACAGATCTACTTCAAATGTAACGGAGAATGGGTCAATCAAAATGACCATGTGACCAGGGAGAGCGTGGACCAAGTCACAGGTACAACATTGCCAACTAATACCAACACAAGGAATTGAAAATAGCATTAACATGGTCATTAACACAACACAGCTTTGTAGTTTTATTGTACAACATGACTGTAAGAGTAAACTAAAACTCATATATAAACAAAGTAGTAGTGAATTTGGACCTATAAAGGATTTTAACCAGGTCTGACACTGGTCTAAACTAGGATTCACCCTATTTGGAGGTATTGTTTCAGATTATATTGTTCTGAAGGTATGTCATGACATAGGATGAAACATGTATTGCATCGCACGTGTGTCACCTTGTTTTTCACAGACATAAACATCATCTTCAATTACAAACATCGTTCCCAACTACATAATCCATTAGCTCCTATAGGGTTTTATGTTCATGTTAACTGCACTGGCTGACAGCCAATGCATAATTTATACCCAGAATGAAAAATATGCCCCACTAATCTTACTTCTCTCTACTCTCTATCACCCAATCTTTCTCATTCTCTTTCCCCCTGCTCTCCTTCTCCCTCACGATATCTCTGTCCTTTCTTTCCCTCCCTCCCTTTCTCTCTCCCTTCCTCTCTCTCTCATTCATGCTCTCTCTGTCAATCTCAATCACCTCTCTTCATCCCTCTCTATCTCTCTTTCCCACACTCTCCATGACTCTCTCCTCTCTGTCACCCCTCTTTTGCATTCTCTCTCTTCTCTCTTCCCCTCCATCTCTCTTTTCTCTATCACCATCTTTCTCTCTTCCTCTCTCTCTTTCCCCCTCCCTCTCTCCCTTCCTTCCCTCTGTCCCACACAGGGTTGGTGGTGAGGGAGGTGGATATTTCGGTGTCCAGGACTCAGGTGGAGGAGTTGTTTGGGTTGGAGGATTACTGGTGCCAGTGTGTGGCATGGAGCTCAGCCGGCACCACAAAGAGCAACCGTGCCTATGTCCGTATAGCATGTAAGTAACTAAACGAAAGTGTTCAACCAGGTATTTTCTTAATATTTGTATGCACTGAAATTTGCTCCTTTATTTTGAAATAGAAAATGAAAAATAGAAAGTGAAAAAAGAAAAAAATAATAGAAAAAGAATTACAACATATGACTATAGTGAATAAGGGCTTGAGCGTTAAAAAACACCTGATTACTAGGGGTGTAACGATATCAAAGTCTCACAATGCGATATCGTCACAGTATGCACCTCACAGTACTATAATTATTGCGATATTGTGGGAAAGCTCATGATATTCATCTCACATTACAATATTTATTGTGATATTTATATTGTGGAGGCTAACAAAAATGGTAATATGCTACATTTTCCTCTTAAAATGTTTAGACAAGACTTAATCCAAAGAACTAAGACTTAAAACTGCTTAGAATTGTTATTTCTTCTTGTAGTCTACACTGAAATGGAGCAAAGGGTCATGGTCTGTGTTGTTCCCTCTCACTTTTTTTTAGCTATTGCTGCACCATGACTCTTAATTTAAGCAAAGAGACTTGTAATTTGATATATTGTGATATATTGTGGTCCACAATATTATTGTGAGAACTTTGACATTACAATATCACAATATTTCGGTTATTGTTACATTCCTACTGTTTACCAGTATAAATAAAACCTGCAGGTTAGTAATGAGAATTTGGAAATTTGGATGAAAAAAGCAGTCAGAAATAAGAATAAGAAATAAGACTAAAGCGTTACAGTGGAGTGCATCAGTAAGACCATTTGCTTGAAACTGCACAATAAATTACAGTCACTTTATAGGGGCATCCTGTACCTATTATGTTCAAAGACAGTTGAAACAAAGTGGTTATTTGGGTTACTGTTACCGTCCTGTCATCTGGAACCAATCTCATTTGACCTCTGGGATGGCATTTCCCTCCACAAATCTGGTGCTTACTGGATATACTGTATGATCATTTAGGTTCTTTTGGTTTGATAATAACTGTAGTTCCTCATTTACATGCTCAGTACTAACTCACCCTGAATACTTTGAGTTTCTTTTATGTGATGTAGCATTTTACCTGATAGTGACAGTTTGGAAGTAAAGAGTGAGGAGAGACATTGAGAAAATTGCTGGATGCTAAGGGTAGTGTAGAGCCTTGACAAGGTGATACTGCAGCACAACTTCTTTAGGTTCACAAAAGGTGCACTATTTAACTTTAGGGCATGCTTATAACTATGGAGATGTTATCACTTTGCCTGTAATGTCCCACAATATGGCATTAAACTTTAAACAATTTGTGATTGCTCAAAAACTACATTTGAGAAACATATTATTGTGAGTGGGATCACCTCAGCTAACTACCATTAGGCAAAAGTAGGCAGTCGCTTAAGGCCCCTCTAGAGCAACCTCTGAGCAATTTGATTTTTTTTACTTTCGATTCGATTAGTTTACTTTTAAACAAACAAAAAACACCATCAAAATAGTATCTGATCTGAGTATCTGATCTGTCAAAGTATTCTCCCCTTTCACATTAGAATAGACTAGTCAGCTTTACCCTGATTTGTACATTATCATAGCATAATAATTTATAATGCATGTAAACAAAAATGTAATTGTACTAGAAAAAAAAAAAATACTTTCAGCTCTAGTTATCTAGTGGGCTACCTAACTAATAAGACAATTTTCCAATCCACCCTACATCAAATAGAGATGTGCGTGTGTCATGAGAAATAATACAATAATAAATATTTTAAAATACAAAAACAAAACAAAAAGCAAAAAACAGTGCATTTTAGAGAGGACCCCAAACTCAAGTTCACCTAGGGCCCCCAAATTGTTAACTCTGCCACTGATCTCTATATAGATCTGACCTCTCTATGCTCTTCTTTGCTTACCTCCAAGTGAGTGCAAGTTTAATGCCATAGTATGGAACATTGCACCTTTATTTAAGTCACCAATGAGGGCAGAAGAAAATTTGAAACGGTTATGATAATTGATAAAAATCTGTTGCAGTTTTGTTGTATTTATTTCAATGTCTTAGATAGGAAAAGAGTAAATAATCTTGCTTCATTCTGAAAGCAACTGCAGCTTGAGTTCTTGCTCCATATAACAGTGGGATTTGAGAGCCATGATGTATGTATTTTTACATGTCGTATGTGTCAGCCTAAGTATATGCAAATTCTCCCCTCGGTGTAGCACTCTGCCTGGGTCCCGGTAATGTATATGCTGTGGTATGAGTGACAGTGTTTATGGGCGCACAGAAGAAAAAAGACACTGGCTTTTAGGGGCCACGACTGTGTGATATGTGTTTTCATGACAGCCTAAGTGAGTGTGATAAACAATCTATACGCATGCTATGTTGCGAGTTTATTTTTGTTGAATGGGTAGCAACGACAGAAATGAAATTTATCACAATTACAAAAGAAATGATAGACAGCTCTGGTGGAGGTACAAAATGATGTATCTGTTTGAATACCAAAACAACCACAGAATGTAAATTGGCCTTTGTTGTAAGTTCATTTGCTTATTTTGATTCTTTAAAGGCGCAGATTTAAAGGCGCATCGTGTAATTTTCCTTATGGAGGATACACAACACAAACGTTACCATATGTTTGATTCTATACTGTTCCATCATTCCAGACAAAACTGCAAAGCACTTGCAAAAGTCTTACGAAGGGTATAGAAATAGTGCTAAAAAAGGGTATAGAAATATTGCCAAAGACGATATTAAACCTGTTGTGTTGCCTCAAATATGCTCTCAAAATGCTGATTTAACTTTTACCTGTCTTTTCTTTAAGACCTGAGGAAGAACTTTGAACAGGAGCCGTTGGGGAGAGAGGTGCGATTGGAACAGGAGGTTCTGCTGCAGTGTCGCCCCCCAGAGGGTATGCCCGCCGCTGAGGTACAAAACACACCTCCATAATTTCCTTATTATATTAACACCGCTTACTATAACAACGCTCTATGGGTGTTATATGAAGCCGAGGCCTTTTACAATTGTGTTTGACAGATGAAAGGCAAATAATGAAAGGCAAAATGATTATACATGTATAAAACAGATGTTCGTGATCACAGGAGAGCTTTGATTTGTTTTTGTTATGTTTTATATAAATTAAATCCATTATACAATGACTTCAAGCAATTTCTGAAGAGTCGACAAGCTCAAATTAGTCATATACTGGCAGGGTTGTGAAATGCAAATAAGGCATCCTTCTAGCCTATTGTTAAATCACTGCAGGTTCATGGTGCTTAATCAATTTACATGCTATTGTAAATGTTCCTATTTACCTCATTCCATTGTGTATATTAATAGCATGCAAGAAATTAGCAACATGAGATGAAAAGCCATTGCCTAGAAAAATGGAGAAGGCGTTTGATGTAAACATATTATTAGTACCATACATAATATCTTTCAAACTAACCTTATATTTATACATATTTCTTATACTAATTTTCTATTAGATTGTCTTACTATTCTATTAAGCACGGTTTGCTTATTTTGTGAGCTAATGAGAATGGTGCACTCCGTAATTTCTGGTGAAAGGTTTGTCACCTGTTCCATGGAGCTGGTATTGCTTTATCTTTGTGGGTACAAGCAAGAAATGTCACTATAGAACAATTTAGAAGATCTATGGAGTGGCGACCTTGCATTCACTCAGAATGTATCTTTTTCGAGGTAACTTTGAAAATAAATGTGACAATAAATAGTGAAAAATTACAGGCAAAGCAAAAACATTTCCATGGAGACAAGGTGAAGAAGAACCTACCTACTAGAAAAAAATATGAAGTCTACCTTTAAAATGAGTAAAGAAGTATAAAACAAAGTGTACATGAATGATTGTAATGGATTCAGAACTGCATTTTTTCTAAACCAGTAATCATCAACCACTTCTAAACTATAACTAAGGCTACGTTCAGACTTCAGCCTGAAGTAACCCAAATCAGATTTTTTCACCCCTATGCAACCTGTATCTGATCTTTTAATGACAGATCAGATTTTTTCAAATGCAACCCAGGCCACTTGGATATGTCCTCCTAAAACCGACACATATCCAATCTTTTAACATGTGGCTTCAGTCTGTACAGCCAGGTCACATTCATCCCACCTACACATCAGGCTCGGAGTCTCGTCAATGGAGGGAAAGCGAGACTAGCGAGTTCATTCATATTTGGGTGGATCGCTGTATTCAGGCCAAATTGGAGGGGTCTTATTGAAACCGGGCGTTTTTTGAAAAAAAATGCCAAAGAAATGGCCAAGCGCGGCTACAGTCGGTCCTGACTCCAAAGTCAACGAAAAATAAAGAGCCTGCGAGCCAAATACAAAAGGACTAAAGACTCAAACAAACGAAGCTGCCGTGGACATGTAACCTGTCCATTTTACAAAGAACTAGACTGTATTTTGGGAGACAAGTCCAGCGTTTATTCTACTTCTGCAAACACTGAGCACGCTCGCTGCATGTGACGTCGTCATGTCCTCTAATGCACATGCGGGACACTTTTGGGGGGATTAAAGTTCACACTAGAGATCATATACAAGTTGCATTTAATTGGAAATGTGAACGACCTTGCAAAAACATTGGATTTCACAAAAAATCCAAATTGAGCATTAAACCCTGCAGTCTGAACATAGTCTAAATGTGCTCAATCTGTAGAGTAGGGATAGCATACAAGAATAAACATGTTTTACTCGTTCTGTTTTTGTCCTTATAGGTCGATTGGTTGAAGAATGAAGACACCATTGATCCCTCGCAGGATCCTAATTTCCTAATTACCATAGACCATGATCTGATTATCAAGCAGGCCCGGCTCTCTGACACAGCCAACTACACATGTGTGGCGAGGAATGTGGTAGCCAAGCGACGCAGCAGCACAGCAACACTTATCGTATATGGTAACAGCTCTACTCAACAATCAAGAGCTGTACTTTCGCTGATTAGGGCATTGTTAACACTTTTTTCTCTATAGTGAGTGGAGGTTGGTCATCATGGACTGAGTGGTCAGAGTGTAATGCCCGGTGTGGCCAGGGGTGGCAGCGACGCACACGCAGCTGCACCAATCCCACACCTCTGAATGGTGGAGCTTTCTGTGACGGTCCACCTGTCCAGAGGGTCACCTGCACCACTCTATGTCCAGGTAGAGATCATTAGTATTTCCTTGATGTGGAACTAATAAAGGTTATAGGCCTTATCTTAAATAGGGCATTAAACTTTTAAACTTTGGAACAATTATTATAGCATAACCATAGTAATGTTGTGATAATACTGTCATTTCAAACTATTAAGGAGTAGGCTCTATGTCCTTTCCAATAAAACCACTCTTTATTTACACTATAGAATGACATTTTCAGAATTAAATGGTCTTTTATATTACCATGTGGCCTTATAACTGTGTAATCTCCAGGTTATGTTCCATAGTGGTCCATGGACGTAAACTAGTCTATGTGGTCTTATCCTTGTTCTGATACAGCTCAAGATCATTCTAAAGCTATTCAGAAAAAGTTCATTTCTGTCTTTTCTGTCTTTTCTGGAATCTGGCTTTGTATCAGTACCTGCACAAATGAGTATTTAGTTTCTATACTAGTTTTACTATTGATTAGTATCTGATTTTCAGTACTTTTGACAACCCTAAACCATAGAAACAATTGTGTAATCTGGAACAATTTAAGCCAACACAATTTGTAAATGACATACAACCTTAGAAATCCATAAAATCCGAAATGAGTTATATTAAACACTTTAAATTAATCAAAAGTTGTAATCCGGTGACTCACTAAAAAATTCATAAATCCTATACATTACCTTTAAACACTTTACACAAAGATAGCTATAATGACTTATATGACAGTTCTCCAACTCTATTACTTGTCAATTTGTCTGTTGCCATTTCTGTTTGACAATATTAATCTTGTATTTTTAGATGCGATGATAGAGTGAACAAACTGATGGATTCTTGGTATCATAAATTGGTCATTACTTCATATTATGTCTCAGTCCACCATTGTCTGCCAAAATAATCACTTATTCAACACCAGGAGCTGTTGTTTAACTTTTTCCAACTCTCCATAAAGCATACAAATATATTCAAATATGAGGGACCTTTGCCATTATTACTCCACTAATCGGATAAAAAGACAGCCACAGTCTTACAACTTGTACTAAGCTTAAATATAAGAAGCAGGAAAAACATTCTCTGCGCAAAGTCAATAGATGCCCAAATCCACTATAGTCAAAGCATTTTCTCCAAAAGTGTTATAATAAAAAGCTGTATTGAGTGGGGAAAGACTTGGCCCCACTTATCCACACCAACACTGCACATTTGAGGCGTGTATTGGCAAAATTGAGTTTATTCCAACCCTGTAACCAAAGTAAATAAAAGCATGAATTATGATCCTTCACCTGGACCATAGTGTCTCATATATTTGGTGTTGTTCTTGACAGTGGACGGAGGCTGGACAGAGTGGGCAAAGTGGTCTGCCTGTGGGACAGAGTGCACCCATTGGCGCAGTCGTGAGTGTCAGGCCCCCCCACCCAAAAACGGGGGGAAGCACTGTAGCGGCAGCATGATGGAGAGCAAGAACTGCACTGAGGGGCTGTGTGCACGCAGTAAGTCACGCATACAGTCTGTTTGAAGTAGTTGCTATTCAACTGTAAACACCACATCACTTCAAGATCAAATACAGTATGGTACAATAATGGTACAGTACTTGCCCCATAGTTTGAAAACCACTGAACCTGGAAACCCTTAATTTCATTTTTGCTTGTATTTGACCATCTATATAATTGGTTAATTCTTAAATCCATCCATATAGCATTATTACATAAGGTCTGATGGGGTTGTGCAAAAATGGGTTGACCAGGGGAACATAATTCATTACTGAAATGGTGAAAAGTATGTTTTGGAGTCAGCCTCTGGGGTCAGTCCTCTAACAGCATATCAGCTCCATCAGGTGCATGATAAATTGATAAAAGAAAAACCTCCCGGCCCTCCTGATATCTTGAGTTGTATTGCATTTCAAAGCCATTCGCTCCATAACAGTATTCCCGCGGTGCATATCTGTAGCGGTAGACTGATGAGAAACTGAATGATGCGGAGGGAGACATGAAAGGTAACATAACCCCCCCAAAAAACTTACTTACAGCATTATTGGAACAGTTTTCAGTTCACAAACAGAAAAAGCTACATCTTAAAAGTTGCACAGATGGATGGAAGAGGGAGAAGGAGGAATCGCAAGGCTAAAAGTGCATACGGAGTGGGTAGCGAGCATAACATCGGAAAATTAGCGCAGGGGAAGCAGAGGAGAACATATGAGGGTGACTCAGGCTGACACCCAATGTGCAGTCTGCGATGATCCGCGAGGAATCCAGCTGACAGACTATTACACTCACCCAGATTCACCAGAGCAGCTATACATTAAGTCATGTACTTATATCACATATACATAAAACAAGGGCATGAATCTAAAACATAGATTTAGCAGGGGGCTATGCATGCCCATAGCAAGAACTACTCAAGCCTAAACCAGGTCTAAGCCAGGACAAACAATGAGTACATATTATGATATAAATAGAACTACAGTACATAATACAGTATTTCAACATTAGGGCTGCATGATTTGAGGGAAAAAATAAGTATTTCAGTATTTTTTCTGACAAGCATTGCAATTAGATTTGCAATTTATGTTTGAAAAGTAGGAATCCGAGTGCATGTCAAATACAAATTAACATTTAACAAATGACTGAAATATGAACTGATAAACCAAAAAATTGTAGATTACGGGGTTAACAAGATTTTTCCATAAAAAAGACCGGATATTTAGTTTTTTGCAGAGGACGTTCAGAATAATTGCAGCTTTTGTGATTTGATAATTGCACTTACTCAAATTGCATTTTAAATTGGATTGTAATATATTGTGCAGTAACTTCTGGGAGAATTTACCCCTATCCTAAAACTGGAGAAGACATCATTTACAAAAACATTAAGCATTAAAAAAAATCATTGCTTACAATTTACTCTTTGTACGGTAGCGTTTTCAAAAGCTAAACCAATTTTAGTGCAATACAAAATTTCCATCCCTCAGGTTGGAATCTCTATAATATATTACCATAAATATTTTCTCATAATAGATGTAGAATGTGGTAAGAAAAATAAATACAGTGACTAATTGAATTGACTCAATTAATTCAACAAGGACTAATATAATCCTAAACACACATCTTAATATTTTACACAGAGGGAAAGCATGAAGCTAAAGCACAGATTTAGCAGGTGCACTCATACATACATACTAGTCCTGACGTGAGCAGAGCATCTTTGAATGTAGAGACTCTGCAATTGGACTGAGCCAATCTCAAGAGGGCACCAAGGATACATGCAAAAAGTCTGTTACATTACCAGCCCCGTTATTAATTCATCCTCTGTGTTAACATCCTTTTACACTGTAGCATTCATAAAGAGTTGAGCTGAGTGGTTAAAGTAGGTAGATCTGTGTGTGTCACAGAACTTGCTCTTTGAGCTTATTATGAGAAGCATTGATATTGCAGTGAATGGAGCCTAGCCTGGCAACTATGAACCTTAAGTGGAGGATATCATGGTCAATATTTTGCTAATAGGACAATTACAGATGTAAAAAACACAGATTTTATAGTTTTATATTGCTTGTGTCCATGGAGTTATTAATATATTTTTTCTGAAATGCTCCCCACTATGGCAAAATATCATGCATGTATTCAGTTACATTTGTTTTTATTACTAAAATGCCTTGAAAAACATGTGTTCTTACTGTGACCAGACTTTCTTCTCCACAGACCTGACCAGTAACTTGGTACAGCTTTTCTTTTAATGCCTTAATGTTGAACATTCCAGGCAACCGTAGAACATCTCCATGGAGACAAGCTGGAGCCATACCCTCACTCAGAAAAGATACATAGCACCTTTAAATGGCTTTTTAATGATTATGGCCATGCATTTTCTGGAAATTCATCTAGAAATACAAACTGCTTATTCTTAGTCATTTTTTATCAATATCTACCAACCACAAGTGTTCTGGGATGGAAAATGATCACACCAATTTCAAAGAAGGGGCCTCAACCAAAACCACCTTATATTAGGATCACGTATCTGTGTCCATGTTTTATTTTTAACGCTGTTTTACCCATCTGTATTTCTCATCACGTTCATAACACTTTCCATCAAAGCAAGTCACAGCCACTGAACCAGCACAGTCACACTTGTCAAACACTTATTTGTTGAAGGTTATCCATATTCCTTAGCACTTCTTTTTAGTTAAATTTTTCATTTTCATATTGATGAGTTATTGTTTACTTTTGCTGCTTTGAATTATGTTATTGTATTCTTTATTTGCAACTCTTCCATCTACATTAAGTTGTTTTTTCCTTTCATTTTGTTTTCTCTCCCGTTCAAACAGATAAAAAGGTTTCTATTGAACATGCAAGCCATCGTAAGTTCACCTTCCCATGACTTCACTTGTTAGCTGCTCCCTCCTCCTGCTTCTTGTGCTTATTCCATATGTATGTCTGTGCTGGCACGTGGTCCTCCATGCATACTGTCTCCGTCTACCCACACTGTTGTCAGCTTTGACTGGGTTCACTGGAGGCGCTTCCTACTTTGTGGCTTAGTTATGAGTCTTATCCTGTGCTTTTTCTATGGGCTATGTAATCTTACCTTTAGGTCCTTTAAAAACGTACTGTTTGGTGCTATGGTAGAAGTCTACTCTGTACATATTTTTAATTCAACAGATTGTGTTAAGTGGAGAAAATAATAACCTAATAATAAATCATAATAATGCAAATTGCCAATTTATGATTGTACCTGTCCCTTTTAGTTTTAGTTTTGTTTTTTGTTTTTTTATAATGCAATACCTTCCATACTATGATTCTTAACCCTCGCTTTTTTATATCTTACTGCATTGAAGAGTATATCTATAAGAAATTAATTTTACACATAATATTAATTGTCTTTTGGAATACTATAAAAATAATATCTTGCCTCTAAACATGCAACTCTTTGATCATAAATGCAGAAGTAAATGCATAAAAAACACTGCTGATTAGTGCCAGACTTGCAGCTCATCTCAGATACAGTTTAAGCTCAGAGCAGAGAGAGGAGCGCCACTGTAATGCACCTAATTCTCCTTTGTTGGTTTGTGGTAATAAGTGCGGACGTCTGTCAGATCTGCTCGAGTTGTGCCACGTGAGCCTCTGCCAGCCTGTCTGCCTCTGGCTCCTCTCGCCCGCCTCTCTCTTCTTCTGTGTCTGTAGTTTTTTTTCCTTCCCTCCCAACTCCAACTTTCTTCTGCTCTTTTAACATGGGCGCATTTCCTAAAGCACTTCCTTCCTTATCTCCTCTCTCCTCGCCGCACTCATAATCCCTCTCAACAAATCAAAACCTTATCTAACACCGGCCCGTCTGCTGCTGCCAAATTGCCTCTTCTCTGTAGCTTCAATGTTTATCCAGATTTGTCTCCTCAGCGTTGAGCGTTGTCTTCTGTAGGTCTACCAAACATGGGTAGTCAGTGCAAAATAAAATAATAAAGTAGGATTATTCATTTAAAAGTATCCAGTAGGGATGGGACAAGATCTTGTGCCACAAGATCTGGCAAGACAAAATGGCCACAAGATTATAATGCACATGCGAGAAAAAAGAATCTTGTGAGATTCTTGCTGGTGAGTTACATGTCCTATAGTGCCAAAAGTAGGACAAAATTGGAAATTATGCCAAAATTTCCTAATTTCTTGTTCCCGTGGTCCCAACCGCTTGTCCTTATCTCATTTTGGGGAAATGACTTTATGTCTCATCCCACCATTAATATGTAGAAATTGTATAAACTACTTCATAAATCTTTGTTGACATTATGTTGAATAAAATACAGAACATTAAATGAAGGTGGTTCATATTTACATTCTGTGTTCTCAAGCCAATTATCCAATCAGAAAGCTGAATGATCCACCCCCAAATTCTACCAACTTATATAAGGCAGCTATGGAATCTAAGCTTCTATTCTACATATTAAAAGTAAGTCATTTTAATCAACACAATGTACAATAATAAATAAATAACTCTAAACATAAAATAAATACATGATTATACATTCATTGAAAATAAATAAATACAGTTTTTAAGAGTTTTGCAAAGGCAAGGAAAAAAATAAAGTACTACTTGAATGTAACAATAGATAACTAATTTCTACCAACCACTGCTTAAAATATGTGACTCATGTGAGGTTATTGTCCAAGGCAAGACAGATGCACTGTTTATGCCCATTGACCAGTCTTAACCCTTACCTCAGCGGGAAACAGAGCTGTGCCCATCAGGGAGTAGGTGAAGCTAAGGGCAACCACTCTGATGTAATCTGATTGGCCGTGACGTTGGGGCTCTTCCTGCAGGCTGCTACGTCTCTCTAATGCCTTCATGTATTATTATAGTGTGCTGTGTTAGTCGGCATCTATAATTTACACCACACTTCAAAAATTTTCGCTTCGTCTGCCACAAAGTCATAGCCATAGAGGATTTTAATTACGTTGCTTTAATTGCTTTGTTTGCTCTCCAATCAAGCTTCATGTTGCAGATAGAAATGATAGGAAGTTGGCAGCTGTCTGGTTGTTGAGTATGAAAAATATATTTCAGGTGTTGATTGTAGCACGTCGTCTGATAAAAATTAATCATCAGAAATTTGTGCAAGGTTGTGCGGTCAGAAGAAGATGACTCATAGGCACTATTCTGTTCTATAGCTGTGGAAAAGTGATCAATTTCAATTCATATGCATACATTATCATTGCATATATTGTGTGCGTTCTGCTTTGTTTACCTTCAGGGATATAACTGTTTCATTTCTGTTGCCACAAAGGAAATGTACATCAGTTTTCCTATAGTTAATGTTAATATACCAAGAATATGAATCTTCAGAATCATCCAGGGAAAATACACAAAGCACCATGTGTCAATATTTTAGAAATGTATTGCTGTGCATCGAGCCATCCAGAATCAATATGCCATGCACTACATTTTTCAGAATTAATTATATATTTATGATTCAAACAAAAAAAAAAATGAAATAAAAATCATTATAAGTAGCGTCTGTGTCTCACTCTTCTGATATGCTGTGGTAAAAAACAGGCATAAATCCAGAAATGAGAAAAATGTTTAAATATTATATACTGGAGAAAGTAAGAGCGTGTAAGAGGAACGCCATCTGGCATCATTTTTTAGCCAGATCACCATAGAAATCACTGCACAATTTACACAAGTTATGTTAAACTAAAAAAATAAGGTACATAGATCAGACTAATTAGCCACAGTCTATTCCCAGTAAACGCCCTCTGCTCTGCACCCGCTTTACCTCACTCCCCCAGTCTCTTCATACACTTCATCATTCTCCCCTCACCATATGTACCTCTCCCTGTCTCCCACAGCCCTGGCCCCTGGTATGGGTGTCGCGGTGTACGCCGGTCTGATGGGTGCCCTCCTCTTGTGTGTGATCCTGGTGCTCTGTGTGGGAGTGCTTGCGTACCGCCGCAGATGCCGTCACCTTCACGCTGACATCACAGACTCCTCTTCAGCTCTCACAGCCGCGTTCCATCCTGGCAACTACAAGCCCCCGCGTCAGGGTGAGTTCACACAGCAACAGGCGTACGATGCCAATGCGCTTTCTGTTTATTTAGATGTCTGTTTGGCAGCTCCTCTCCTTCTGCCATCTCACAACCTCTCGTCACATTGCCTTATATACACACAGAAAAGTGATATGTTAAGGGTCCTATATTACACCAAATTAACTCTTTTAAGCTTTAAGCCATGTTAGAATGGTGTTACTTCCTTAAAAACATACCTGGAGTTGTGTTTTGTTTCATTCACACAGTTTGAGTAACCCTTTATTATTAGTCTCTCTACATCTCCAAAGTTCAAAATGCTCTGTTCCACCTTGTGATGTCATGGAGCAGTAGTTTTAACAGATCCTTTTACCTCTAGTTCAGTAGAGATTGGCAATTCTGGGACTGAAATTATAAAAATGGTTCTAGTGAAGGTACTATATGGAGTGTAAAAACACAGTGGAGCACTTTCTGCATTACCACATGAAATCACAAGGTGGAATAGTGTTTTCTTTTTGGGAGAACTACTGTTAAATCCACCAAAAAAGTGACATAGTGCACCTTTGATTCACTGTTATTATCTTGACTGTATTATTTGTCTATTGCTCTTTAGACTGTTTTAATATTTGTTTTGTAAAACAACTTTGAGTGTCCTGAAAAGCGCTATATAAATAAAATGTAAATGCAAAATGTAATGTAAAAGCAAAAATCTGTTATATAATAGTTCATCATCAAATAGGTTAGAAACTCTACCCTTTTAAACATAACGTATATTTTTTAAAATGCTTAGTAAACTAATGAATTAATTTTCAGTGACTCAGACTACAGACAGTGTTTACAGACAGAAAGTTGGCCCAGAACATCTTATAATGGCTCCATGTTGACAACTTTGTAGATCTATCAGTTGTTTATTGGCATTTAATTAAACCAAAACAACAGAAACATCTTCACTCTCCCAAATGTTCTATTAATGTTTGGCCACCACTTTTAATAGATTCTTTTTATACCACTATCTCTTCTCTATTCTTGGCTGCGCAACATTTTTTACATTTTGTCATGGTGCCCCTCTCCCTTGTACTCTCCATCAAACATTAATTAACAGCATTAATCAATTTCTCTTGCATCGCGTTCAGAGCACTTAGCTGTCTTCCCAATGATAAAAAGTGTCCTATCTTTTCTCTTATGTGCGCAGATAACAGCCACCCCCTCCACCCATCGGCTCCTCCCGATTTGACGGCAACTGCGGGACATTTCCGCGGACCGCTTTTCTCTTTGCAGCATGGAGTTAACGATAGCCCGCACAAAATCCCAATGACAAATTCGCCCTTGCTGGATCCACTTTGCCCCAGTCTCAAGATAAAGGTGTACAATTCGTCTACTCTGTCCTCACTGGAGCTGCCACCGGGGGGCGATGGAGAGATACTCAGTCTGAAGTCTGTCGGGACAGTGGGGCGGGACAGGGACATCCACAGCCATACACTGTCCAGAGAGCCAGGCCTGAGTACGAGTGCAACGCTTGGGCATCTGGGAGGCCGCCTCACCATCCCAAATACTGGTAAGAAGAATAACAGACTAGAGCTATGAAGAGAAGCTATGATTTTCTGAAGCCCTCAGTTTCAATGATATCACATTTCTAAAAAGTTTTATATAGATTTTTAACTAGGTAACTAAAACCATTTACTTAGTTCACACTTCACTGTCATTGTTTAAATCCACCTGTCACTCACTCAGAGCATGCAGAGGCTGACCAATAGGAGGAATGCGCGTGGTAAAGCTGCATTCAAAAGCAAAATCTGAATCACATTATGAGCGTGTCTCCAATCATCAGCAAACTACCTATATTGTCACAGCATTAGATCAGAATTCATTTTCATCACCATATTACCCAGCCATAGAGGTATAGAGCTTAGTATTAAATGTAAAAAAAAAAAAAAAAAACACTGTTAAAAGCTGTGGATAAGCTGCCAGGCCACTACTGGTAAATACATTTATCACACTATAGAGTCCAGAATACTTTTGAAAAATCTCCATTGGGCTAAATGAAAATTCTATACATACAATTCTATATTAGATTCAACTAGCTAGTAATATATTATAGTCTTTTGACAGGTTGGAAAAAGTTGCCAAAGTTCGAAGAGGAGTGAAATGGGCTGTGTCAAAGTAAAAATAAATGCTAGGCTGTAAATATAAAAAAGAATGATGTCACATAAATATGACTAAAATCTAGCAATGCTGTAGATTTAAGTTTTCAAGCCCTTGACATATCGCTGATATGTGTTTATTCTTGTTTGGGCCCATCTGTAAATAAAATACAACATTTAGACTGTATGTGATAATTTATATCAATGAATAAAGTAGGTTTTGCTCAGTGCCTTTTTTTTTACAGTTTTGAAACTAAATGCCTCTACAGACTCAATACAAATAAAAAAGAAGTATTGGGCTACATCAGGTCAAAATGTCCATAAATGATTTCAAAAAGTGGATAAAGAGCAGTGTATGCTAATTTGATGTGCTGTCAAAATATGGAAGTACAGCCGTAAACAAGAATAAATGGGAAGAAATAAAATGCCACAATGTTTTCCAATAAAAATTGGAAAAGGTTCATTTTTGGTCAGAAACATGGCATCAAATACAATAATAAAATAATAAAACTGTAAATGCATCTAATCTCCACTTTTATATGAACTTTAAATATATTTTGTATCCCAAAGGTGTGAGTCTGCTTGTCCCTCCTGGCACTATCCCTCAGGGGAAGTTTTACGAAATGTACCTCATCATCAACAAATGGGACAAAACCACGTAAGTACAATTTCTTTTTATTATCAATCACCTCCAGAGCCACGAGACGCACCGCAAGCCCTCTTTCTCACCTCAATCAAAATGTTCCCTCTGTCAAATTTTCTGTCAACTCTTATCTCCCCAACCGTGGCTTAATTTGCGAACAATTTTCTATAATTTGACAGCGGCGTGCTCCCTTCAAAAATCACAGCTTGTTGGTATGTTTTGGTGACTATTATAGCCTGTATGTGTCCTTTTATTTGACAGGCTTCCCTCGGAGGGTAGCCAGACAGTTCTTAGTCCTGTTGTGAGCTGTGGTCCTTCTGGGATGCTGCTAAACAGACCTGTGGTGCTAACTCTACCCCATTGTGCCCAACTGGATACCCCCACCCCAGACTGGACCCTTACACTGAAAACACAGACCCACCAGGGTGCATGGGAGGTGGGTCAGCACTTAGCGACATACTGGTTCAAATGGTTGTGGCGATTTGATGCTGGGACATTGTTGACATTTGTTGTGGCCTACAGGAGGTGCTAACAGTAGGAGAAGAGACACTATCCTCTCCGTGTTACCTGCAGTTAGAAGAGGAGAGCTGTCATGTCCTCATGGAGCAGTTGGGGACATATGGGTTGGTGGGACAGTCTTGCCCCCCTCAGCCCGCGTGTAAGAGGCTGCAGTTGGCTTTGTTTGCACCCCGAGCCCCCTGCCTCTCTCTGGACTACAGCCTAAGGGTCTACTGCATTCATGATACGCCACATGCACTAAAGGTACTACTTGAGGTTATCTGTGTCTTTCTTTCAGACTTTCTAACATGTATTAACTTTCATCACTGTTGGGCAAGTTACTTCAAAACTATAATGTGTTATTTATTATTTGTTACTGTCATTTCAAAGTAATTCATTACATTACAATATTACTGCTACTTTAAAATGTAAGACATTACATGACTATTGCAGCACTTTAAGTTACTCTCAGCAGAATAACTGTGCGAAGATGCCGAACTTTTGCGCCGTATATGTACTGAACCAGGACTAAACCAGGACTGAACCGAGGACTGAACCAGGACTAAACCAAGTCTAAACCAGGACTAAACCAGGACTGAACCAAAACTGAACCAGGACTGAACCAGGACTAAACCAGGACTAAACCAGAACTGAACCAGAACTGAACCAGGACTAAACTAGGTCTAAACCAGGACTGAACTGAGCTCTGAACCAGGAGGACTGAACCAGAACTAAACTAGGATTAAACCAGAGCTGAACCAGGTCTAAACCAGGTCTAAACCAGGACTAAACCAGGACTAATCTTGGACTAGGACTCTAATCTTTGAATCTATGACTGCCCCTGAGAGAACCCCGGGCCCGTGAAGCAGGGTGTCCGCAAAGTGCGATCAGGCGTCAGCTGCGAGTAGCCACATGGAGCGTAGAGCTCTGCACCGGTCCTTTCACCCGCGACACTTGGAACCGTAACGATGACGTTTCAGCTCTGTTGATATCGCGGTGATTTTAGTGAATTCGTATGAAGAAAAATAAAAAACCCACCACTTCAATCCAGGTTAAAAAAGCATTGTAACTCCGGTTACTGACATTTGTACTGAATAAAATATTACATTTTTTTTCCCTGTAATGCCTTACATTACTGCATTACAGCAAAAACCAATGCATTACAGTAATTTGTTATTTTTATAACGCGTTACTCCCAACACTGACTTTCATCATAGTAAATAAGCAATCAAGGTAAAGCAATTTCAGCCTTCAGAGTTTTTTCATGATAAAATGTAATCAGTATTTATTATTACTCCTCATGAAATTGTCAAAGTGTACTGCTGATGTATACTTGTGACATGTGAACTTTTTATATACTTAAAGGTGCATTACTCAACTTTTTCTGGAGGAGGGAACATCACTTGCTTGTCTTCATGGAGATGTTATTGCTTTGTCTAGAATGTTCCACATTAGAGATTAAACGATCTCAAGGGAGACAACTATAGTATTATTGTATTTTTGTGCAATATAAACACCCATAATGAATAAATGCTAGATAGATGTGTTTAACGTCATACCATAGAACATTCCCGGAAAAGCAATAATATCCCCATGGAGACAAGCAGGTGATGAACCAGAAAAAAGGCTTGTGAACTTTTTACACCCTGGAAAACAAGATATTTCATTATTATTATAACTTATGCCTTCTAGAAGCAGCTGCATAGACAATGAATAGTATGAGTGTTTTCATAGATTATTGCCTATTCTGAGTCTGTTCTACTGTAGTCCGTAAAACTGTATAATTTATATATATTATTCAGGCTGATTTAGTGTAATTTTAGAGCATGGTTAAACACTTTTAAATACAATTAGAATCTATATCTGCATAAATTCTTCAACAGATGTAGTATATGCTGAAATGGCAATACATTTTTTTTAGCTGTTTCAAATCGACGCTATTCCCACTGCATGCTTCGAAGTCATTAAAATGTCTGTCTTGTTTGAGAAGCTGAATGCATTACAAGTATTGACAAAGCCATTATCATTCCTCTCTGTCTGCTTATAGGAGGTGCTGGACCTTGAGAGGAGCCTGGGCGGAGTTTTGCTAGAGGATCCTAAGCCATTGCTTTTCAAAGACAGTTACCACAACCTCCGCCTCTCCATACACGACATACCACACACACATTGGAGAAGCAAACTACTGGCTAAGTACCAGGTAATACTCCCAGAAATGTAAAGTTGCTGCACAGTTTAAATGCAGAATGTGGCACAAGCGACTAGTCTAATTCCCTATGTTGCAGTCTACTTAAGTAAAATGTTTTGTTTGTTTGGAAAATTGAGGCTGGACTTGACTATTTCCAGTTGCTGTAAACACTAAAACCTCGGCTGCATTCTCATGGCTCCACTATAGAAATTGCTGCTAACCCCATTCTGAATAAATAAACGGGAAATCTGATAGGGCCCTTATTTATGGACTATACACTGCAATGCATGAATTGTATTCTGACATACACAGAGCCTCTTGGTGGAAATAAACCATATTGTGCCGTCCCTGAAAGGAAACTGCTCCACATTTTATACAGGGCTACTCTCATAGTGCTGTAGATAATGCTGTTTTTGGCATTTATTTCATTACTTTACTATTCTTTTCCAGGAAATACCATTTTATCACATTTGGAGCGGCAGCCAGCGGCCTCTGCATTGTACCTTCAGTTTGGAGAGGGGCAGCCTGGCCGTGTCGCAGCTCACCTGTAAAATCTGTGTCAGACAAGTGGAGGGAGAGGGACAAATATTCCAGCTACTCACAGACATTCAGGAGGTATGGCCACTTATAACAATATAATATGAACTTTTGTTTCATTCACGCATGCTTAAAGGTGCATTATGTAAAATGTTATTGCTTTGCCTATGATCTGTTTTCATGGACACAACATAACAAGGTGATGTCAACAGTAAAACTGAATAAATAAATACATTTGTTACCACCATACAAAAATCCATTTTCATGAGACAAGCGGGTTGCAGACACTCCACCAAAAAAGTAACATAGTGCACCTTTGAGTAACCTATAGTGTGTGATAGCAGCAGTCCTAAAAGTAGTACTAGTAGCAATTTGAACCTGTACTTGCACATTAGTATAATTCTAGCAGGTAATTGTACTTAATTACATTTTAAATCTACAAGTTACTGAGTACTGTACAAGTTCTAATTGTCCTAATACATGGCCATCTCAATACTTTCTCTGTGTACATATTTTAGTACTCTTCACACAATTGGTAAATAACTAGTTTCTATTTCTGCATTTTAACATGCTTACATCCCTATTATTGCCAGATGGGGGGCGATAAAATCTTAATCCAAGCACTGAAAAGGACAGGGAATAGGACAAATATAGGTTATAATATAGGTTACATAATATAAAATGTGCAAAGGCATCTTAAAACCCCTAGCATATTGTGGGGTATTAAGATTAGAGTATTACATAACAGTATAGGGCTAATGGTGCTATGCTTTTGTCTGCAGACTCTACCTCCACACTCGCCGCTCCCCTCTGCAGGAGCCTGTCTGCCTTCTTCTCAAGTGGGACCTTATGCCTTTCGTCTGCCCGACTCCATCCGACACAAGATCTGTGCCAGTCTGGACGCACCCAGCGCCCGTGGTTGTGACTGGAGACTACTCGCTCGGAGCCTGGGCTTTGACAGGTCAGATGGGGCTTATTTATAGTGAATGATAATTGAGATGCATAACTTTTCATGTTCAAGTTGCTTTCAGTAGTTCAATAAGTTTTAACTATACTATCTATACTAAACAAAGTAGGAATACAAACAATAAAACACATGGAGATTTTTGTTTTAAAATACAAAAGATAAAAATCAAGTAAAAAAAAAATTAAATATCTGATATTCTCTATTGACTTCATGTTATCAGAAGTCCAAATGAGACATATAAAGGGCTCAGCTGAAGCTGCACGTGGTTTATTAAAAATATGACAATGAATGACTCATGTGAGTCATATCGTTCTAGGTACAATCATTGAACTTACATGTGTTCTTTCTCCATAGGTACTTGAACTACTTTGCCACAAAGCCGAGCCCCACAGGTGTGCTCCTGGACCTGTGGGAGGCCTGTCACCAGGGTGATGCGGACCTGGTCTCTTTGGCATCTGCGCTCGAAGAGATGGGCAAAAGTGAGGTCCTGGTCGTCATGACAACGGACGGAGACTGCTGATTGGTTAAGGAACGGGGGAACGAGCAAGACGATGAAAATGAACCTGCTGCCTAAGAATATGCACACAACAGGAATGACAAGCCCACCATTTTTGTCACTTCATTTGAGTTGCCGCTGCCTCATCTTCTTCACTGGCCCCTCATCAGCCACTGTTGCTGTATCTCCGCCATAACCCATCCCCAAATGGGCCATTCAAAAGTAACTAAAACTCACTTCTGCTTGAATGCACCAATCAGTGTTGCCGTGCCCCTCCAGAGTCTAATATAACTGTAATATATTTAAACAGTAATTTGCCACGTGCAACTTAGACTGCCTTTGTAATGATGATGCTCGAGTCACATTGTAAATAAGTGGCTTGGGCAGAAATGCAAACAAAATTTTCCAAGAACCAGACTGAGCGTCGAAGTAAATTCAACATAACAGATTTTCTGTAGCAGCATGTAGTGCACGAGCCATCTCACCTCCAGCAGGCATTTTGCATTTAGTCAAACCTTTTTGTCCCTCTATGGGTGCCGTAGACAGACTCAAACTCCTCAGGCAACACACACAAGTGGTTAATTGGCTCATGGTTAGTTGAGCTACATTTCTACTCCATCTTCTTACATTTCTGATGAATCACTCAAGGACCTACAGTTTAGAGCACATTTCTCTGGGCATGGATCAAAAGGCTGCTTTTCAGCGGGAGGTTGTGTTTTGAAGTTTTTCTACAGAATTATTGGCGGACAACTACACAGCAAAATGACTCTTTATATTGTACCAACAAATGCCTCAAAAGCCTTGCCGTCCCATTTGGAGTAACAGGGGTGTCTTTCTCTATCCTCTCACATTTCTCAAACACGTGTCCTCCTTTATGGTACCACTTTTTAATAACTATTACACCTTAATTTGCCATTATAAAGCATGCAGAAAGCCTTATTGATAATTGATTATGAACAAATAGTCTATTAAGAATGATTTAGGCTCAGTAACTCCTTAAATATTACCATAATTGTAACTCCAAACCCTTTTATTAAGTTATTACTAAGCCTGCTTCATTCTTAAAGATGCAGTATGTAACTTTTTTAATGGACCTGCTTTCTTGAGATGTTATTGTTTTGTCTGGAATATTTTACAGTATGGCATTGACTATTGCAAATATTCTATAGGTGTTTATATTGCTCAAAAATACCTTGAAAATACCTTGTCTCCATGTAGATAGATACGTTTAAAGTCATACTGTGAAACATTCCAGGCAAAACAATAACATCTTCACAGATACAACAAGATAGCAGACCCTCCACCAGAAAAGTTAGTGGACATTTGAATATCTTTAGTTTACCTTTAATGTACCTTTAATAAACAGTTTGTTCATTATGAATTCAGTCTTTCTTCATGCTTATTTAAGGCCTTAAATAGTGTAGCTATTATTAAGTGTTACCAACATTTCTGGTCCCCCCTTTAAAGTTTCCTTTGGGGAACGCCCTTTATGTTATTATCCATATTTGTGGATTGTTTCCTTTTTTGTTGATGCCAGTATGAATGCATAGGCCCATGTATCACTTGTGCTTGTTTAGGCTACTGAGCTGCTCTTACGTTTTTATTCTCTTGTAGAACAGGCCAAATGGGAAAGATATAGTAGCTGCACATTATATTGAAACCATATGTATTGTTTTTATACTAATATATTCATCTTATAAGATGTCATCTGTCAAACATAGAGGTGGTACATATGAAAACAATGTATTTTATTTTTTATGTTTAATTTTCACTGTTGGTAAATGCCTTGGGTCAACAAAAGTGAAAGACCAGAAAATTTTCACAACTTATGTTTTTGATATTATTTTATATCATTGTATCTAATTGTTTGCACCATTTGCTAGCACATTGTTAATTTTTACCACCTGTCTGTGTCATCATGAGCTACTTGCTTTTTATTTTAAGAATTAATTCATCATTTTTCATGTTCATTTCAGGTTTATAACTTCAAGCAAAAAAGTGCTCATAATTTAGAAAAAAAAATAATACCAAAACAAAGGCAGTATCCCTCCTTATAGCAGTGATTTGGAGTCACTGTTTTGTATGAATGAACTAAGTATGAATGTGAACAGTGTGAGTGGGCAGAGTATGTGCACAATATCGTCGAGTGCACTGGCCACAGATCTGTCATTTCTCTTTGTAAGTGCTATGCAAAAGTGCAAAGGAAAAGAAAAAGCGTTTGACTTGTTTTGTTTCTTGCAAAAGTGATTCTATTTTTTCAAAACATTGACAGGGTTTTTATTTTGTACCCTAAAGCGGTGGGCTAAAGATTCAAATGTTGTGGCCATATATGTTGTGGAAGTGTCCCATGTGAAAAATGGGGTTGTCAACTTTATAAGGAAGCTACTACTGAATGAGGACAATGATATAAATATATATAACAAGTTGTGACTATATGAACAGTGCTCTCTATGGACCCCAGAAAAGACATTGGCACAAGCCAGGTAGCTTGGATGGATATTTTGGACCTGGATAGAACAAGCTCACAACTCTCTCCCTTCAAAGAAAATAATGTAGCCTTTGTTTGAGGAGACACTTTCGCAAAAAAATGAAAACAAAACATTTACATTATTTTATCTCTGTATGATACTAATTGTAAATAAATGTCCAGCCTTCTTACCTGTAACTAAATATAATTTTTATGCAATAAATTATATTTCTTAGCAGAATGTGTGTCTTGTGTTTTTGTCTGTTATGCAAATGTTAGCCTAATTAGAATTTGTTTTGACAGAAAGTGCTAGGTAAGCCATTAAGTTGACAATTTTTCTGGCATTACGCACCATAGCAATGCACTATTACGAACCATATCTAATGAAATATGACACAAAAATAAAAATCAGTGCAGTAAAGCTAGCGTAACTTATAATATCTCACAATTTCAATCTTGAGCTGAGATAGTATTTGGAACTTCAAGATGCACTATGTAACTTTTTGGTGGTTGAAATGTATGGCATTATCATCTATTTCACATATATTTAATTACAGCCGTTCTATTGCTGTTTGGGGAAAAAAAAAAAAAACATGCATCATTCTTACTGTGAACTTACCTCTCCACAGATCTCACCTCTAAATAGACCTGCTTGTCTCTGCATAAACCAATAACATCTCCATAGAGCCAAGCAGGTGGCCCCCAGCAAAACCATCTTCCCCTTGCACAGCTACTGACATGAAAATGTTTCAAAGCTGTCTCAGGTTAGATGAGCCATGTATCTGTGTTTGACTTGTATTTGAGGGCATATAGGTGTGCAGTGTAGTGTGGTTCTAATGACAGACAACCCTTTCACCTGCACCTGTTTCATTATAGGTGCTGTGCTAATTACAGACCCATGTGCCACCCCTCAGTGCTGAGTTCACTGAGCCTTTTATAATGAACAGAAATAACTGCGCTTTCACCCTAACTCACCTCTGTACCACATGCTTCATTAAAGACAGAATATACAAGGACATGTTTAAATACATTTTTATAAGTTTATTTTAGAAGACGTTCAATGAATGTTTGACCCCTAATGGCCTATAGGTTAGTTGTTCTGACTGTAAAACATACAAAACCTTGATTAAACCCATGTACATGTATTCCATCTAGATGCTAGATGAAAAATATGATTATAATAATGTAGAATAAATAGCTATGCTGTCTCAATACAATTACTTCTAAATCCAATTCTAAAATGTATGCAAAAGTCATGTGTTGATTTAGAAAGATCAACAGTGACACCTGCTGCAAAGAGAAAGGATTACAGCATGGGAACATTTATATTATATTTATTATATTATACTATATAGTATATCGTATACTATACTATACTATTACATTATATTGTATTATATTATATTATTTATTTTTGTAAGAGTTGAACTTTAAATGCTTTAATGAGGAAATAATTGAAATAGGGCAATAGGTCCATAGACTTAATATAAATCGTTCCACCGTAATGAATGAATAAATAAGTAAAGAAAGAAAGAAAGAAAGAAAGAAAGAAAGAAAGAAAGAAAGAAAGAAAGAAAGAAAGAAAGAAAGAAAGAAAAGAAAAGAACAAAGAAAATAAATAAACAGGCCTAAGTGGAATACAAAAAGAAGATCATATTTTGTGTAAATAGTAGTTTCACGTATTGAACTCTCTGTAGCATTGACTCTAATAGCACCTGCTTCCAAAGTAGAAAAGTACAACGCAATTTACCTCATTTTATTGTAATACTTCAATGCTGAAAAATGTTACAGCAAAATAAGAGTTATACATTCCCATGAACCTAACATAAACAAATGCCTTAATAAGCTATAGCTTAGACCTGGAGCGTAGTTAACAAAAACAAACTTATGAAAAATAAGTAATTAATAATATAAAATAAATAATAAGAAATAAATAATATTTTAAAAGATATATTTTATGATCGAGGGGAGTTTTATTTTGACAGGCATATACCGGATACGTGCATTTTATTCCAGTTCTGTATGTGGAGCCGGAGCCGGAGCTGGCCGAGGGGTTTTGTTGAGAAATGAGTTTTCAAGTCTCTTTCTCTCTCCACAAGTGTCATTTACAGCGAAGCCTTTGTGTCGGTAAAGTATGCAATCATTTTATCATCATTATAGTCATCGTGTTTATTCTGTGGCGTAAATTGCAATTACAGCATTTGTTTAGCTAGCCTTAATGCTAATGTATTTACCTAAACATTTATGGTATATACAGAAATACTGCTTTTATGTTATATTAATAATCATGAATAAGGGTGGTCAAATCTTGGACTTTATGAATGAATTTGCCATTTTAAACTACTGCAATATGAGGATGAGGGCACGGAAATAAACCAGAAGTACTCGCTTGCTGAAGTGGAGATTGCTCATGGGCAAGTTTGAGGTTAAGATTTTTTCTCTTGGGTCAGCATCATGTGAACACTGTTCCTCATTAGTTACACACATGATGGTGTAGTACCGGAGGAGACTAGTCATGACAGTCATCCTTTGTACCTCTTAAATGGTTAAAGGCATTTCTCTGCATTGTCTTAGAAGGTGGTGCCTTCAGCAACTATTTATTTTTGGCCCTGAAACCGGTCTCATGACTTTGTTTAAACGTAAATGTCGTACATTTGTCTTAATGGATACTGAAAATGGTAAACAACTAGGCATGCAATATAAACATATATAAATACATAACTGCACTGCATTTGGTATCAATAAAAGGGTTTCCAGTGTTGGTGTGAAATGTAGCACTTAAGTTATGCTACAAGTCAGTGTTTATTTTAATTAAGTATTTATTTGATTTTCTAGACTGATGTTCCAATTAGCACTATGGCTTCAAAAGGGACAACTTCGTTCATTATTTGAAAGCAGGTAAGTTTCACTTGTATTTGTAAAGATTAACTAAAAGCTGTGCAGGAATTTTCTCATGACAAATAATTTGACTTTGACAGTATTTTGATGATCACTGACATTTTTCTTGTTGATTTTGTGGTCTTTGATTTATTAGATTCAATATATGTTGTCATAGTTTGAAGAAAATACAGCAGCATTTTGTTTAGAGCATCAAACACTGCATTGTAACATGCATTCTCTTTTGCTCTTTTGACAGGTTTTCCCTTAAAATAATTTCCTCAACATACCTCAGATCATTGTGCCTTTAAAATGGAGGCTACAGAACCAGTGCCAAGTTTAAACTCTGCCTATGTCCCCTCTGCTTTTGTGGACGATGACTCTTCAGAGGAAAATACAGACCACAGTTCAACTGCATCTCTGCTGCCCAATCATGACTCTGTCCCTCTACCTGTGCGCTACAGCCCCAAAGACTCTTATAATTTAGTCTACATCATCTTCTTCCTCATGGGCATAGGCTCCTTGTTGCCCTGGAACTTCTTTATAACAGCAAAGAACTACTGGCTCTACAAACTCAGTAACCACAGCCTTCCCATCAAACCAGACGAGGAGCGGTCAGACCTTAGCGTAAGTGTGATTAATACAAATTACCATAGTAATCTAGCAATAAATAATTACATACAATTATTTTTAACTCGAATTCAAGGTACAAATCCTGCTAACTGCGCTTGCACTGATGTTACAAAATCTTAAGGCTTCTATTATACTTTAAAGGTGCATTTTGTAACTTTGCTGGTGCAGGGTCCATCAGATGCTTTTCTCCATGGAAGTGTTATTGGTTTGTCTGGAATCTTTCACAGTATGCCATTAAACATTTGTATCTTCTTGGAGACCAAACTAGAACAATAACAGGTCAGATCTGTGAAGAGGTCACCCCACATTTAGAAGATATTAACTATTTTTTGAGCTATAAAATCACCTATAACTGAATAAACGTAAGGTAGAGCTGTTTAATGTCATACTGTGGAACATTCCAGGCAGAGCAATGACCTATCCATAGAAACAAGCAGGACCCTCCACCAGAAAAGTTACACAATGCATCTTTAATAAATTCCACAGAAGATGATTAAAATCAGTAAATAAATAGTATAGCATTATACAATATACGATATAAAACAGCATTTCATATAAACATTAACTCATAAATGTGTCAAAAGTTACTTTCTTTTCTCACACAACTCAAAGCGATCATCTTTCTGTTGATGTGAATGTCCTGAATTTATTTATTTATTCTGGCATGTCTGGACATAACCTCAGCTTGAAAAGGATATTATCTATGAAACCATGATTCTCATAAATATAACAAAACAATGCATTTCTTTTATCACGGAGCATGTATAGTGTAACTAATGCCATCTATTAGAAGTGAGACAAATGATTTCTCACATTTCTGCAGATGCTAGATAAAGGAATGCATGACTTCTGCTAATCACAGTGCATTGAGTGTCCTTTCACTTCCTTGTAAACAGTGTAACTGTGAAGTGCAAGGTTTGGGGAAAATGATCTTGTTTTTGCTTCCGTTTTTAGGACTATTTTGAAAGTTATTTAGCCATCGCTTCCACTGTGCCCTCTGTGCTGTGTCTGATACTCAACTATGTTCTTGTTAACAGGTGGGTTTTTCTTACATTATATAAGAGCTTGTTAGAATGACCCTTTTGTTTTATTTGAGAGTTCACACCCTGATTAGATCTTTTCAAGTTTCATCATCAGGACTTTGATTAAATTGTATCGTCTAGACACTCTCTTTAGATTTTGTTATCTATTTATTTTGTAAGAGTATTTGATTCAAAGAATTATTCAAAGCTGTCAGAAAAGTTGTGCTTTGTAGTTATTATATTTTCATTATAATTGTAGAGAAAAAATATATTTCTGAATCCTTATGTCTTACTGTTTTGACTTGAACAGGTTATCACCAAAAGCACGTATCTTGTCCTCTCTGGTTGTGATCTTGGTGATCTTTGTAGTGACCACTGTCCTGGTGAAGGTGGACATGTCCAACTGCACCATGGAGTTTTTTGTGGGAACTTTAGTGAGTGTGGCCATCATCAGCGGAGCCTCAAACCTGTTCTCCGGTAGCGTGTTCGGCATCACAGGACACTTTCCCATGAGAATCTCCCAGGCCCTCATCTCAGGTACACACTATGGTGTATACACACACACACACACACACACTTCCTGTTTATTGGGAATGTTTTGCAGACCTTTGCCTATTGAAAAGATAGAATATTTTGTTTTGAATTGTTAATTTCTATGGAAACAATGGGAAGATTTTTATCATTCTGAACCCCATGGATATGCTTTTTTATGAAATCTGCAATTCATAGATTTTTCCTTCCCGTTATATGCAAAATTTGATGACTTCTTAGCACTCAAAACCTATGGATACAATAACAAAATGGATGGGAAAAAACCACAGGAAGTGATTACCGCCTTATTGGTTTATTTTTATCAATCAGGTTGCAGATTATAGTTGGAGAGTAGTTAGGTAAATGAAAAGTGTTGACTGCCAGGTAAAATATTCAGGTAAAAATAAATATTTTGAAATCATAATCATTTCAAAGCATTTCATCATAATGGAGGATAACCCATTTTTCTAGTACTCCACATTGAGCACTGAGTATGTGTTGTTTCAGGCCAGGCCATGGGAGGAACTCTGAGTGCTCTCGCGTCAATCATTGACCTCGCAGCTGCTAAAGATGTGACTGACAGTGCTCTGGCTTATTTCCTGACCGCAGATGTCTTCATCCTCCTCTGCATTTCCACCTACCTTCTGCTGCCAAAACTGGAATATTCAAGGTCAGTGTGGCAAAGGTCTGGCTAAACTTTAATAATAAATTAAATTAATCAAATTAAACAAAACAGTTTATAATTGGGGCTGTGCAACTAATCAAATTTTAATCAAATCAAGATCCAGTCATTTCTAATCATCAATGATCAGCTTGTGGCTTTTTAACTGACAAGTCTACAGTTAGTCAGTAAAAGAGTTTTAACTTGGGAAGAAAAGTAATTATTTTTGTTTTAAATGGTACTAAATGTGTTTTACGCTTATGAAATGAACATTGAAAGACATTTTTATTTGTTTTTATAAATAAAGGAGCAAGAACTGTCATTGCCTATTGCCCAGCCCTACTGATAATACTGATGTTCAATAGTTAAAGTAGTAATCTTTTCTTCTTGACCACTGGAAGGCATGATATTTTCAAATATTTGTCAAAAATAATTCAAGATCTTAATGCATTTATAAATAAATGTAATAAATAACATTGGTTTTCTTACCTCTTTTATTAGACACTACATGTTGGCTGCAGAGTGCTCCAGTTCAGTTGTGATTAATGAGGCAGGGGGCAGAGAGAAAGTATCTACCCCTCCTTTGCAGCCCATCCTCAGAAAGACCTGGGTCCTGGGTCTATCTGTCTTCTACGTCTTCTGTGTCTCTATCATGGTTTTCCCCGCGGTCTCCTCCGGGATCCAGTCTGTCAACAAGGACGGCGGCAGCCCCTGGACCACCACCTTCTTCACCCCTCTCACCAGTTTCTTCCTGTACAATGCAGCAGACTTTTGTGGCAGGCAGGCGACAGCTTGGCTTCAGGTACCAGGACCCACCAGTCGGGTTTTGCCTGCTCTTGTCCTGTGTCGCTCAGCTTTGGTACCTCTCTTAATGTTTTGTAACTACCAGCCAAGGGACCACCTCCACTCAGTGTTATTCACACATGACGCCTATCCCATAGTCTTTAACTGCATCCTAGGGCTTTCCAATGGCTACCTCGGTACTCTACCAATGATATATGGACCAAAAGTTGTGTCGCGAGATTTGGCAGAGGCCACTGGCGTTGTAATGTCATTCTTTCTTACGTTGGGACTGACTGTTGGATCAGCCTTCTCTGTACTCATTGTGCACTGTATCTGAATTAATCATGTCATTTTTGTAATGTGGTTTAACTAAACATTGTTGAGCCAAATAGACTCACCAAGTTAAGTGAACTGGCAAAACTTCTCCACAGATGTTGACAGAAGGGCACTCCTGACCAAGAAGCATTAGTAATGTTAAAATTTAATTGTGTAAATGTTTACATGGATTAGCATGTCAGTCACATTGTGATTTGACATTGTCCTTTGTGCATTTGATCTCACGTCGTACTTCTATTTTTAGAAGTGTTTTGGTAAATATAAAAAATAAAATGCATTAACATGTGTAATTGGTCTTTATGCAATAAACTCATCATTTCCAATTGAAGTACTTCTTTGTGGAGGGGAGGAATGTTTTAACTTAAGATGGAGTTGTGGAATATATTGAACTACAAAAGGCCTCAAAGTGCCTGCAGTGTAATCTTCCACACAGTTAGTACAGTGCATTTATATTGTGTAACCATATCAGGTTGTAGCCTTGACCAAATGTCCATCAGTTGTCACAGTTACTCATTTATACACCAGTGTATACTGACATGGGAGGCAAGATGGGTTAAATTCTAGCTTTCAAAATCTGACAAAATTAAGTATTAAATGTGATCTGGCAGTTACAGCATATTTTTTATCAGTTGCCACGTCTGAAATAACCCTTCTAAAAAAACAAAAAAATAAATAAATGCTGGTAATTTGTACACAATATACCCCATTCAAATTCAGTTTCTTTTTTCTCTATTTTATTTGCAGTGACATCACGTTTGGCGTGTTCAACGTGCATCTCTATTGGTGGAATGTTCAAAACGCTACTATAGTGACACAAAGCCCACATTAGCAAACTCAGATAATTAATAATATAGTCTGAAATCTCCAAAACGCTAAATTTATTTAAACAACACATTTTCAGTAATCTGATTAATACAATTTTCATGGTTCTGTTTAGGTGTTTGATTTTCAAAATAAAAGGTGACAAACTGAAACAATGTTGGCCAGTGCTGTAACTGTAATGTTTTTTTTTGAGAGGGATTTGTTTAACAGCACAAATCAACTCACCTGATGTAGTTCCACCAAAGTCTACTTTCTAGTCAGATTGTGTTAAAATTAAGATCAGATTATATCTAATTTGAGTAACAGAGCTTCTAACAAAGTAGTGCTTTCAATTAGCTTCACACCCCCAGGAATGTTGATGTCATCTGCTTCAAAGTATCAATAATCTAAATTGCTACTTGACTGTAAATAAAGACTGAAAGTGACAAAACAGTAAAACACTATTTAAATTTGGATCACTTTATTGTTAAAATGTACCAGCTGAAAAACAGATGATTAGGATTTGGAGAAAAAAAATGGTTTCAATCCGACTAAAGGTTATAAAACAGTGCAAACAATGTGAGATGACAAATTTTCACATACCCTTTGACAAACAGGAAATCCTATAAATGTCACCATAATGCCTTTCATTATACGCTGAACATAAGAATTTCTGAACAGTCCATGTTGCCAAAAATACAATTGTAATCTTCAAAAATCAACATGTGGTGCTCTGTCACAAAGTAAAACAAGTAAATCTAAATTTATGTCTTTATATACACACACACACTCAAAAAGATTTTGCAAATTATAATGGAAAATGAAACATCAAAAATCCAGTGAATTTTTGTTACCACGGCAGAACATTTTAGCTGAACAAAGCATTTGGCCTCAGGTTTCACAATCACAGCGTTCAAATCTCCCAGTCTGGAAACACATCCAGTCCCTTTCCATGACAAGACATTAAAAATATCCCACGTTAATTTACATGTTAATGTGTCTGTAATAAAAGGACAAAATTAAAAGGGGAAAGCAGCTACAGTAATTTTTCCTCAGTTCCCAACATATAGGTCAGTTTTTGGCAACTTCATCTACCACACATGACGTCTGCAGTGCTCCACAGCCTGAAAGAAAGACACAAAAGTTTTTACACAATATTTGATCACATTTGATAATGATCACATGTTTATAGTAAGTACCCCTTAAAAGGTGCACTGTGCAACTTTACTGGTGGAGAGTCTGCCACCTGCTCATCTTCATGGAGATATGATTTTTATCTGGAATGCCCCAGTATGACATTAAATGTCATCTTGCATTTACTCAACATGGGTTTTATGGACTTTAAAACTTGCATTTTTCTGTGAGTGGGCTCACTCCTCCACAGATCTGACATGCAACTTGGCGCTGTGGTGCAATGCAATATTGTGGAATATTTGAGGGAATATTTCCCTGGAGAGAAGCAGGTGGCAGACATTCTACCAAAAGTGTAGCAAAGTGCACCTTTAACATGCACTGGTATAACTAATATTTTCAATGATGTAATAAGATAATGAATTATTTTGAGTAGATTTACATCCATCATAAAATGTTTCACTACAGATAATTTTAAAAAATGCTTTGTTACCATAAAGTGTTACTTTAAAATTTCTCTTATTTTCTTCTGAAATTAAAACATAAATGTCATGACATCTTACATTGCAGCGAGTAGCTGTCTCCATGCTCTGGCACCAGAATTTGGGTCCCCAGCTGCACTGCTCTGTCCCCAGCAGTCTCTTCACAGCTTCAGGGCAGGCTCCCACTTTCTGTTAAAAGTGCATGTAACTGTTAAATGCTGGCGTCCAAACAATTTCATTTGTATTCATTCATTTATAGTAAACATATGGCTTGCATGTAGACATGCTGTTCATTCTGTGCTTAATTTCATCAGTTTTAGACAGTTTGGCTGTCAGGATTGGTTACCAGATGAGTCATGGAATTATGCAGCAGCATATCCTCCCAACTTGACACTGGACCATAAACCAGTCTTTAAAAAAGGGGAAAAACTGTTGACTTACCATGCATACAAAGTCAGGGTCCATCATTTGAAGCAGGAGTTCGACAAGCACTGGCTCATACTGCTCAACCAGCTGATTACACTGTTGAGGGGGTTTCAAGTTACAAAACTGAACAAGCAAAGTGTGGTAGTTTGAACTGATTCAAGTGAGACTAACCTCAGGCTGTAAAGAAGCAGGCAGGAAATTGCAAGCCTTCTTCACAGCCTCCTCAATCTGTGCCTCAGTGGCATTCTGCTCCAAAATGCCATCAATATAGTTCACTGCCAGTTTGCACACGTCGCAGTATCCACCAGCCTTGAAACGGGTCTGATCAAGGGCAGCTAAAAGGAGAAGAATAGAACACTATTTGTGAAAACTAGGATGTGGACGTCTTGATCAAAAAGATCTAAGTTGAACATTTACCACTGGAAATGACTGCATCATCACAGCCCAATACTTTGCCAGTGAGTAATTTAATCATTGCCATTCAGTGCACCAAAATGTCAAGTTTATATACTTCAGATGTATATTTAAAGCCAAAATCTTGATTTTTTTTTTTTTAGTATCATCTAGCACTTAATAAAACTATGTTAAGTCAACATCCAACTCATATCAAAAAGACAAAATGAACTTGAGAATGCAATTCCAAAAAAAAAAAAAAAAAAAAAAAAAAAAAAGACAGGCACTTTTGAGAGTCAAGAATATTTTTACTCATGGCATCAATAATTGGGACCTTTTCATCACACACTTTTAACACTTAAATAAATATTGGTAGTGAGAAACATACCGATATATTTGCCGCTGTAGCCAGAGCAGAGTCCCAGGACGCTACAGACAGTTTTGGGGTCTGCCTGCTGCACCAGGAGTTCAATAATGGCCTGGCCGTAAGTCTCAATCATGTCCTTGCACTGTGCGGTCAGAGTGGAGGGCAGAAGCGTGCACACCTTCTCCACAGCCTGAATCACCTCCTCCTGAAGCAAAAACAAAAATTCCTGAATGTCTCTACATCAGTTAGTACGAGTCTATGGCTTGTGCCCGTCACCACCACAGTGACAGAGAGTCAGTCACCAACACAAGCCCTATACAAGCTGTTGGTTGGTGGCAAAATGTCAGCTTCTAAAATAAATAATACTGCTATTGAGCAATACAACTATAAGTGCATAATTGTGTGAGCGCAAGTTAACAGTAACTAAAACCAAATTGCTTTCACCGAATTATTATTTTGTACTAGAGGAAAAAATGAAAAAAAATACAAGGTGGACCTCAAATTTGAATGAAATGTATATATCCTACCTCTGTTGTCTGGTCTTCCAACATCGACTCCAGCTGCTTCATCACAAATTCACAAATGGCACATGAAGGGGAATCACCCACTCTGATCATACGCTGAAACACATTTTTGTTTAAATATAAAATTGATCCCACTGAAAAAATACCATTTAAGAGCTCACCTTTTTGTCCTCTACTTTTGTGGCAGGGAACATGCTGAAAGCCGGGATACTTTTAGCAGCAGGTTTGGTCTTGGCAGGCAGAAGACTCACCATTGGGACAGACTTCTTCATGGAAGGACAGAAACCAACATCGCAACAGATTTCTTTTGGATCCTAAAGAAAAAAAAGAGAAAAGAACAGGATTAAAAAAGACCTAACTTTCTGCACAAGATATCATTTGCACAAAATACAATTGACATACAGTTTCACTACATAGCCACCCATGCAACAGGCTGCTGACTATTAGCTTAGAATCAGCCCTTTTGTTCAAAGCTCTAGCTCTTACTAGACAAGCATTTTAACATGCGCCAACTTACACAATGAGTACATATTCAGACATGAAAACAATATTTGGTAAGTGTAATAGACATACAGATATGGGTTGTGGTTTGGTAGTGGGACGTGGGAGGTAGTAGTAGTAGTAGTAGTAGTAGTAACAACAACAACAACTGGGGTGAAGCGCTTACTTCAGTTGCATCATTAACATGCATGTCTACGCTTGGATAAGTAACACCACGAGTGACGAGCACAAGAAGCAGGAAGTTAGAGGAAGCTACAGGTTTAAAACACACAGACCTACCTTTTCCTTTGAGGGAGGGGGCGCAAACACAACCCAGAGCAGGGGAAAACAGAGCAAGAAACATGAAAGAGGAAGAGAGGAGTGGAAGAAAACAGGTGAAAAGGGGCGTTAAACTGTGGGAACAACTCAATTGGTCACAAGCCAGTAACTTAAATTTTAATTAGCATTAGAGTTTAATTTAAAAAACTGAGTTGTGATCAACAGCCATAGCATCAAAGCTTTAGAACAAATTAAAACAAATTCAGATGTGACAAAAGATGACAGTGGAATAGAGGACTTACCATCGCCACAAACTGCTCAACAACAAGAGGTGCGTACTGGCTAACGTACTGCTTACACTGCAATAAGGAAAAAAGTAAAATTAAAAAATTGCAGATATTCTATGCATGTCTTTTAATTTTTTCCATACTTAATATTTTACTGTTGTTATTCATCATGTTATGTTGTGCCATATTACCAAAGCACATTCCTAGTTAGTAAATTTTGTTCACTGACTTGGAATGAACAATTTTTCTGATTCTTGTAAACTTGTGTTAAAGAGCTCACCAGATCAGACAGTCCAGGTCCCAACAAGTCACACTGCCCCTCAATTTTGGCAATCACGTTGTTGACATATGTGCTGTTGCTTTTGATTTGTGCTTGAGCGTCTGTAATGAACTTGACGCAATCGTCACATACAGCGTCATTATCCTGTAGAAAAGAAGGGAATATAGTTCATAATGATATACTAACCACAGCATATTAAAGAATTTCATTTATTTTATCATGTTTTGTACCCGTTTGGGCGTTTCCTCTTTGGGGCTCTCCTGGGGGTAGAGGAGCTGGGGTACATTGACGAGGAATGGGCTTGCAGCTTGGGACAGATCTACTTTGGGGATTTCGTTGGACTGGAGCTGTTCTTTGGGCTTCATTTGGGCCAGAGCAGCCTCCTCAGAGCGGCACAGTCCCATTGCTCCACACACCACACCAGGATCAGACTATAGCAACAGAACAAGTTATCAAAAACAAAACATTGTCCAAGAGTATTAATGCTACATTTAGAATAGAAAATACTGAGGAAAAGAGAAAACTATTGAGAAGCTGCAAAAATTTTAAACTTTGATGTAACAGTAATCTCTTATAAGCGATACAGTTATTTACAGTAAATTCACATTTATGCAATACTTTAATCTCAACAAGACATTTGCAGATGCATTTTAAAAAAGATTGTGTGCATATAATCTGATTATGATGTCAATTCTTGTCAATGTCACACACCCCTGCCAGCCCGATTTATTTACTCGGTTGCCCCTAACGCTCATTAGTCATTGTACTGAACTTACTGGGGGAAAAAACTGAACCCTGAGTGAGGGATGTTTTTGGGGAATGGGAACAAATGTGATAAGTAAATACAAGACAAATCAGCTCAGTTGAACAATCCCCTTTAATAATGACAGAAAATAAACTTGTGAGGCAATGTAAATGTGCTCAGTCACGGGGTTTAATTACACAGAAGGTACTTTGTTCCCTTTACCAGGGCTCACTTCTGCATCAATAGCTCTTATTCAGCTGCTGCACTTTGCACAGTGTCACTTCTCTTTTACATACTGAGCAGACTGGCAGAAGACTAAATTACTATTGTAAATAGTTTCAAGATGATGCACAACAAGCAAGCTACATTTATTTTATTTTTTAAATCTAGATTTACGGTACAGTAGCAGTTAAGCACTTATTAATTAAAAGACAAGTTTTGGTTGAAAAGGGAATCTTTCATTTTTATTTTTTGGAAAGGTTTTTCCTCAAGTTTGAATACAGGCCACGATCACTGCCTTCAGTCAAGTCAAAATCTAGACTAGTTTATTCCAATAGTCTAATATTTTAGTCAACTTTTCCCCTACTATTGTATATTGATGAAATTATATTATGCTGAAGTAATTAGAAACTTGTGGGTGTTTTGTGCTTACCAGTTCTCCAGTAATGATATCAATCAGGATGGGGTAGTAGCTGTCCACCATCTCTTTGCACTCAGCCGTCAAGCCCTCGTCTGGGATGAGCTGGCAGGCTTTCTCCAGGTATCCAAGAATATCAGTCTTTACATAGAAAAAAAACAGGTGTGTCAATTTCATACTTTGATCACATAACAAAAATAAGCATTTTTTTTTTTTTTTTTTTTTACCTTTGTGGCATTATCCTTCAAAATCTGCTCAACCACAATGATGACTTCTTTGCACAGGTCACATGGTACAGTTTTCTGTAAGAGCAGGATTAAGCATTAAGGCTAATAAAAATGTAGTGTATTGAGGGGTTTGGAACTAGGGTTTGAGTATTAATTAACTGAGTAGTTAGTAAACCTGAGTAATTCTTAATGAACATTTTTCTTTTTTACTAATGAATCAATTCTTGCTTCATGCTTTATCTAGGCCAATCAGGTGCAGTTAAGTATCACAAGATTAAGTGAGCAAATACAAAAACAAAATGGAAAAATAACAAATTAGTCACATACCAGCTGGGGTTTATTCCATATGTTCTGTTGACAATGAGGCACAGCTCCACAGAGAGAGGCAGTCTTTACATTCTGACACCAGTAGGGGGGGCCACGGGCGCACTGCTCTGTTCCCAACAGAGGGCTGGCAACAGCTGTAAACAGACAAGGTATACCTGATGAACTCTCATTCACAAACAAAGTACGAGAACAAACTAATAGCAAACATTCTTGTCTTGAAAGTCTCATGACTATTTCAAACTACCTGATACCAGAGGAAATCTGATAAGAGACTTTCCACAAATGGTTAATGCTAATGCTGCTACAACTTGTCGTCTCTCAAATATATTTGTTTATTCTTAATACAATAAAACGTCTGATAATTTGAGCATAGTGTTGCTGTGTTGCACTTACACAATAAGTGTACAAAAGACATAAGACATATTTTAGTGAAAGTGGGTAATAACATTTAATTGTGTGTTTTGAAAAAGAGCTGGGTGATACGGTGGTTAAGAAAAAAAATAAAATAACCGTGACTCATTTCCTGTGACAATATAAAATTTTAAAATAAATCATATTGTGATTCAGAATGTCTTTTTTCTTGAAAGCGGTTCAGATGGGAACATCAAGTAGCAGATGTCTTTAGTTACCCCTTCATGGCAATATGAAAGACATTAACTTTTACATTAATAATGATACAAATCTAAAAACATCTGATATTTATTTTTAGACATATTGTGCACTCTCATGTTGAAGTAAAGACTTATCTAGCATTTAGCTCCATAAACGTAGGAATTCAGGAAAACTTAAAGCCTGCTGATATTCTACAAATACTTTTAGATAAAACCCTATAGGAGGAAGTTAAGGTCATGCTTGACAAACAATACTCAGCCACTCATATTAAAAGAGTGGAGTGAAACGTCATTACAATTCATTCCAATGGAGTTACAACACAGTCACATGATAACACAACAAGCCATCCTCAGCACAGGCTATAATGTTAGTGAACTGTAGTTAAAGCTTTACAGCGTGTGGCTCTTATTGTGCAAACCCTCCTTTTCAATAATTTTACTAAGCAATGTAACAAAACAGACAGTAGAGCTACACACTTTGACAAAAAAAAGTCATGGGGAAAGATTGCCTTCCATAAAAAATGAAGTGAAAGGTGACAAGTGCAGTCATGTGAACAATACGGAACTGAAGTGAAAAAAGGGGTTAAAATGAAATTGAAAAGAAAAAGCACAGAGTTAAAAGTTTGCAGAGGTTTATAAAAGACAAAATGGAACAAGTAATTGTTCATCTCATGATTAGTACAGAAGTAAAACACAGAAATGAAATCACTTTTAATCTTTAAATAGAGCAAATGCGGAACTAAAACAACAAGTTGACATATTAGAACCACTGGTGATAAAGTTGATAAGGTTGCGAAAGGACAGCATTTAATAAACTGGTCCATTTAGTTAACATTAGCTAGCAGAAGATGAATGCCTTGTACTGTTATTCTGATAGATTCATGCTTGTATTGTATTTAACCAACTAGAGAGAAAGACAGAGGGAGAAAGAAATAACATCATAACATGAAAAGGTTTCAGGTTACAAAACGTAATTTTTTCCCCCCCTCCAAACTGAATTATAAATAGTTTTGATTACTTGTAGCCCATATGTTTATCGTTAGCATTAGCTTTAGCCATAGCATTTGGTAGCTAACACAGACATAACAACACAACACACAGGACAGAATGTGCAAATGTGATTAAAAGATAATGTATGTACAAATCGAAATTAAATAAACTGTAGTCTGAACTGTAATGCTACCTCTCAATTAATGGTATCACAAGTCAAGCAATTTCGACAAATAATCTTTTAACTAGGTTATCTGCTTCCGCGTTGTTATTGTGAAACGCACCTAGTTGTACAGTCAGCTCAGCACTACTGTAAAGGCAAAATTATTTCACTGACAGAATAAAAAACACAGAGGTGCGTAAACTACATGCTGATATTTACCTGAAGACACGAAGAGCAGAGTTAGAAGCAGCATGACTCCGCTGTTTACGCCGTTTGAGTGGAAAGACAACAGCTTGGTTCAGAGGGGAGTGTTTCACTGCAGACTGTGCTCCAGGCCTTTATCATGTCTCAGTCAGCTGACCCAGGACATGTGACTGTGACTCGGCTATGATCAACCAGACAGACAAGCACCAGCAACAACAGGAGAACCTTCAAAACACCACTAAAACGACCACTTAACACTTATAGGCAGTTATAGGGGCAAAGAACAATGCATTTTATAGCTTGACTTCAAGTTACTGAAGAGGCTATGGAACATGTTGTTGAACTGTTTTGTAATGTCCTTTCACATTAAGCTTAAATGCATGCATGAATAATGTACGCTGAATATTGTTGCATTTATCTGCCACATGCAAAGAGAGCACTTTTAAGTAATTCTTTGAATTTCAGACTTCACCCCTCAGTGACTAAACTCCTTCTTTATTGATTTTACTAGATAAGACTTAGACTTAGACTTCATTGATCCACAGGGGAAATGACTTGGACACAGTAGCTCACACATCACATGATATTACAATAACGCAGAGTAAAAAAAAAATAAAAATAAAATTGGTAATGAATTTCAAAGTAAATATGCTAATATGTATTTAATCTGCTAATATGTATTTAATCAAACTGAGAAACAAATACAAGAAGTCTCTATCATTGTAATATTTTGAAAGTACATTTAATGGTGTTCTAATTTTAAATTTAAGAAACATTTTCATGTGTCTTCTTGTGAATTTGTTTCCCCCTTTTTAAAAATGTTTAGCTCATTCCAACACAATAAAGCCCAGTGCTTGGACACACACGTATTGTCTTAACAGTGGTCTCACTAGATCCAATCATTGTTAAACTGTTGTCCCTTGATTCCTTGATACCAGTTAAAAGGTTGGTGTTTCGATCCTTGGGCAAGACACCAACTTTGCCTATATGACGCCTGAGTGATAGGTGATAGTTGAAGAGACCATAAGCAGTCACATTTCTATCCGTCAAGTTCAGAGCATCTGGGGCAACTAAGGTACTTCGTGCTCAATATAAGCATATTTGGAAACATAAAAATTTACAGTACAAATGAAAACAAAATGCACTGGGAATGTGGTATGTAGAAATAATTTATTAGTTAGTGCCACAAAATGGAAAATATAGACAATCCCAGAGCAATCTTCCATAAAGGAGATGGAAATACCTGCAAAAAAAAAAACAACAGTCAGAAAAGTAGAATTTACTAAACTACAGCCAAAACGTTGGGACACCATTGCACCATCATATAGAAATATCTTACACAGGGAAGTAAAAAACATTTGTTAAGTTTACCCCACCCCTCTAAAAACAAGTCAATTCATGCCACCTACAGGAACAAATTGAAATGTCTTGGATATGAGATTTTAATTGTTCAAGTTCACAAAAAATATATATTTTTTTCTCTCACGTTAACGTCAAAATCCACAGCTGCTTTGACTGGAAACCTTTTCGTCCTTCTTGAGCAGCACAGAGGGCCTCACCACATCCACATCTCGATTTAAATGATCCATTAGACTCTTCAAGATGTTGGGAGAAGCATAGAAATCCACAAGAAAGTACGTGCCCTTGTCGTGCTTCTGATTGTGCTTAGACATCTTATAAGGCAGCAGTCTCTCTCCCAGATTCTCCAGATCTCGGACCACGGCGCCTCTGTCCATCAGAGCCTCCACGGTCCGCCGCACAACAGCCGCGGTTTCGGGTCGCTTCAACGCCTTCAGGATGAGCGCTAGTTCGTAACGAGGCATGACGTTGGTGTAAAAACAATATACAGTTTATAAACACGCTTAGTTTAGCAATGATGAGTTGCCATTGCTAATTAAGACAGGTAAAGTCGTTCATAAACAACTCTCCTACGACGAGAGGGCATGCGGGGGGACGCACGGTGATGACGTATGAATCATGTGCCAGCATGCAAAAACATCGTAAAACTTCAACAAACACCTTTACATTAAACATTGTATGGATAGTATGTCGTTATATAACGAGAAATAGAAATAAAACTCTTGTGCGTGTTTTAATGCGTTTTTAATTCAGTTTAATCGATGTGCGCACGCGTCTTTTGCAAACCACGCCTTTCTTTGCTTCCGGTCCTTCCAGAACAAGCGTGGGGAAGATGGCGTCGCAGAAGTCAGTACCGAGCGATTTGTATAAATGCGTTTATTCCTTTTTAGTGGAAAACAAGTTCACTAAGGCGGCTCAGCAGTTTCTGAAACAGACTAAGGTGGTAAGTGCGTCGCTGTACGTAAGTGACAGTCCATGCAGAAAGAACACTCTGTGCCCGCGGTCGGAGTGCCTGAAGTTATGTAGGACCTGCGCACGAGGCGCCTTAAATGTACAGATATGCATGCACGTGGACGGGCACAGGGGTACACTTGCTCTCTCTGCATGTTCTTAATCAAGTAAAAAACAATATTTGTTTAAAGATGTGTTTTATTGACTATAGTGTTGATCCGATTGAAGACCAATTACTACAGTTAAAGTATGTATTTTGATGATATTTTCATAGAATGCTCAGGATCCAAATGAGGAACGTCTTGAAGACATCTACACCTTCTGGGTGAAGTAAGTTAAACATCAGCACATTCACCTTTTATAAGTTAACTAATTATTTCTACTCAGAAATGTAATTTCATTCGTTTCTGTTAAGATCCCCGGAGTCAAAAAAACGAAAAGCACCTGGGAACCAAAGCGAGACTGTAAATGGCCCTTCTGCCAAGAAAGCCAAACCCAGCACTGAGAGCTCCAGCGAGTCAAGCAGTGAGGAAGAGGAGGCTGCTCCTAAAACTACAATTAAAGCAACACCAACTGCTGGTAATATTTAGGAATAATTTATTATTCAGCCACCATTATATGATCTGAGGCATTAAAAGCCCATATTGGTTCACAGTTAAGACTGCACCTGTCAAAACCTCAACAAAAGCAGATCCCAGCAGCAGTGAGGATTCTAGCGATTCTGAGGAGGAAGAGGCACCTGCAAAAGTAAGCTTTTTTTAAATCAAAGCATAATTGTTGAGGAACATATTTTAAAACTGCGCTGTTGTGGTTTAGACCCCTGCTAAAACCCCTCCTGTAAAGCCTGCACCGGCTCCAGCTGCTGTTAATGCTAGAAAGAAGGACACAAGCTCGAGCAGTGAGGAGTCTGAGGAGGAGCCAGCTAAAACCTCAGTGCAAAGTGAGTTTAGTTAGCTGCTACTATTCGCATATATGTGTAACTAGGAAATTTCATAATCTTGTATAATAATATTGAAATTCTGCTAGAAACTAAAGTTGCTGCTGTCACCCCCAAAGCAGCAGCAGTAGCTGCTAAACCTGCTGCCCAGAAGAAGCAGGAGAGCAGCAGCGAGGACAGTTCCTCAGATTCAGAAGATGACAAACCAACCAAGGTTTGTCATTTGGAATACACGTGTTTAGAATACATTTACTCTGAATTAGTTTTTTAATCATATTTGTTAATTATTAGGCTCCAGTCAAACCTGCTCCAGCTGCAGCTGCTGCAGAATCAAGCAGTGAAGAGTCTTCATCTGAAGATGAGGTTCCTCCCAGCAAAAAGCCTAAAGCCGGTATGTGTTAGTTACAATATAACAAAAAACACAGTTTTATTCATGTTTAAAAGTAGATTAGAGTTAACTAACATTTGTTTTGAAGGTGTGTACAGTGCCGTTCCACCTCCCACTTCAGTTCAGCCTACTCCTGCTGCAAACAAGGCACAGAAAGAGGACTCTGACAGCAGTGATGAGAGCAGCGATGAAGATGAAAAGAAAGTAGCTGGTGAGGGCAAAGTCGATATCTTAAACAATATTCTGTTGAACATTGTTTGATTTGATATTTTCTGTCAAAGCTAAACCTACAACAAATGCAGCCACTGCCCCCAAACCTGCAAAGACGCAAGAATCCAGCTCAGACAGTTCAGGTATTGTCATGTTTCCCTCAAGTTATTTTATTATTACTCACATCATCTGCACTTTTAGCCTTATTTCTCTGTAAGAATCTGATGTTTGTTGTTTCTTGGAAGTTATCCTTACTGTTTTCAAAGCCCACATAATCATATATATAAACAGTAGGGCTTCACATTTCTTCCCCCTCATGTTGTTTATCATTTTAACTCAGATTCAAGTTCAGATGAGGATGAACCCCCTGCAACTAAAACAGCAGCCCAAGCCACACCTGCAAAAAAGCCTGTGAAACCTACACCTGCTGCAAAACCAACCACCCCAGCTGCCAAACCGGCCCCTGCTGCAGATAGCAGCTCTGAGTCAAGTTCAGAGGAAGAGGAGGAGCCTCCAAAAAATGCAGCAATGGCCCCCCCGGCTAAAGCTACTCCAGCTAAACCTGCCCCGGCTAAAGCTACTCCAGCTAAAGCTGCTCCGGCTAAAAAGGATGCGTCCTCCAGTTCTGGTAAGGCGAACGGTTAAAGTAGCATTGCAGTGTATCCTTTTCTATTGTTTCCAGTCATTTGTTCTGTTACAGAATCTGACAGCAGCTCTGATGAGGAGGCATCAAAGCCCGTTGCTGCAGTTCCACCAAAACCTGTAGTATCCAAACCACCTGCCAAGAAGGAGGAGAGCAGCTCATCCTCTGAGTCTTCCTCTGAGGATGAGGAGTCTGCCAGTCAGAAACCTGCATCTAAAGCCTCCACTCCAGCAGCAAAACCTGCTGCTCCTGCTGCTAAGGCTGCTCCTGCTGTAGCAGACAGCAGCTCAGAGACTGACTCCTCTGAGGACGAGGAGCCCGCTAAAGCTATTCCTGTCGCAAAGGCTACACCTCCAGCAAAGGCAGCGGACAGTAGTTCAGACTCTGATTCGTCCTCTGAAGATGAAGCACCAGCCAAAGTTAAACCTGCACCTAAACCTACAACATCGGCAACAAAACCTGTCACTGCAGTAACAAAGACAGCAGCTACATCAAAGGCTGAAGAAAGCAGCTCAGATTCTGACTCTTCTGAGGATGAAAAGCCAACTAAATCAAAGCCTGTCACCCCAAAAGTGGCTACACCTGCTGCTAAAACAGCTACACCTAAAGCAGCTACACCTGTGGCTAAAGCGTCAGCGACAAAGACGGCTGACACTAGTTCTGATTCAGATTCATCCTCTGAGGATGAAGAGCCCATCAAGGCCAAACCTGCTACACCTGCGGCTAAAGCTGCTACACCTGCGGCTAAATCTGCTACACCTGTGTCTAAAGCTGCAACAAAAGCAGCAGAGAGTAGTTCTGATTCAGATTCATCCTCTGAGGATGAAGAACCCGCCAAGGCCAAAGTGGCTACACCTGCAGCTAAAACGGCTACACCGAAAGCTGCTACACCTGTAGCTAATGCTGCAGCAAAAGCAGCAGAGAGTAGTTCTGGCTCAGACTCATCCTCTGAGGATGAAGAACCAGCCAAGGCCAAAGTGGCTACACCTGCAGCTAAACCAGTTACACCGAAAGCTGCTAAACCTGTGACTAAAGCTGCAGCAACAAAGACATCTGACAGTAGTTCTGATTCAGACTCATCCTCTGAGGATGAAGAGCCCACCAAGGCCAAACCTTCTACACCTGCAGCTAAAGCAGTCACAGCTAAAGCACCTACACCTGTGGCTAAAGCTGCAGCAAAAGCAGCAGAGAGTAGTTCTGATTCAGACTCATCCTCTGAGGATGAAGAGCCCGCCAAATCAAAACCTGTAACTTCTGCTGTGAAGGGCACTCCTGCTGCTAAAGTGACTCCGGCCAAAGCTCAGGAGAGCAGCTCTGATAGCGACAGCTCTGACTCAGAAACTGAAGTGGCAAAACCTCCAGCAAAGAAGGCTCCTGCTGCTCCTACACCTGGTAAAAAGGCCGCTCCTGTGAAGAAGGCTGAGGAGAGCAGCTCTGACTCAGACAGCTCAGATGAGGAGACCAATAAGACCCCTGCAAAGTCTGCAGTGACCAATGGCAAACCAGTGAAGCCCATAGCGACACCTGCAGCTAAAAGTAAAGAGAGCAGCAGCTCCTCAGACAGTTCAGAGGAAGAGGAGGCAGCACAAAAATCAGCCACAGCCCCCACCACACCCACAGCTAACGGTGAGGCAACTAGTATAATCTGATCTTTGGCTTGTTTTCAGGTCTTAAACATGGTCTCTCTCCTTCTCTTTATTCAGGTACCAAGAGCAAAAGGAAAAAGGATGAAGACGAGTCAGCGGAAGAGGAAACTGAAATAAAAACACCCCAAAACAAAAAGACAAAAATGACAACACCTCAGACATTTCCAAAAGCCAACAAAAAAGTACGTATGCTTCTTTAACTGTTTTGACACATACAGCCCTCCACAATGCAGAGCGCATAAAATAACATAAGTGTAATTATTATGGATTACTTGCTACACACAGTTTATGTAGAAAATAACCAATATTTTGTTATTAGTCTTCCAACGTCCCTTTCCGTAGAATAAAGGACGATGAAATAGAAGTGGATCCTCGTTTAGCAGACAACTCTTTTGATGCAAAGGTGAGTGGAGACAATTATTGAGATATATACATTTTTGTACTAAATGTTTTAGCTAATTTTAATCATAATTCTGACTTCTTCCAGCATGGAGCCAATGGAGACTGGGGTCAAAAAGCGAATGATGTCCTGAGGTACACCAAAGGAAAATCGTTTCGACATGAAAAAACTAAAAAGAAGAGGGGAAGTTACCGCGGCGGTGCCATCTCCACATCAGTCAATTCAATAAAGTTTGACAGTGACTGAGGACACTTTTGGACCATTTCCCTCCACCTTAACTGTAACTGCTACTTTCCTGACTGTTAAACAGGATGAGCTACAGAATGTATACCACTGATGAACTTTGATAGATGCATTTGTGGCATCTCAGTTGACCATCAATTTTTAAAACCAGTGGACAGGAGGCTCTCTGTTGGTAATAGTTGCAAAACATTCTCATTTATAGCCACTAGGTGGCTGGAGGCCATCTATTAAACTTTGTAAACTTGTTTTCTTATGCGACTTAACTTTTGTATCAGTGACAGAAAAGAACTGCGTTTTCTCCTTTTCAATGGTTAATGTGGGTGCTACATTTGCCTGGTGTTCATTTCCCATCTTTTAAGTGTAGAGGGGCTCACTTCTCTTTCAGTACACTTGATTTAGAAAGTGGAAGTTAGTTTTATACTATATTTATTTGAAGGTTTTAGTTTCACTTTGAGTCTCTATGGTTGTTGAATTCTTTGATTCTTTGTCCTACTGTCTCCAGTGATGTAGAACTTGAGAAAAGAGCCATACTTGTCATTTGAAACTTCTGTTTGCAATTTTATTCATGTAATTAAAGAAAAATGTGAGATTAAACACTAAATTAGTAGCTGGTTTTCATGCTAAGCATTTTCTGTTGAGTAATATTTAGTCTCTTGTTTTTGTAGCATTTGTTGAGATGATATAGGGCTAACAAGCTGAATTTTTGGGTGCGAAATTTAGCGTAAAGATGCTCACTGCACGAGTTCCTAAACTTGAGTTACTGCTGTGCAGACACTAGATGGCGTTATTGTATCTGCTCTTAGGAGTTGGTAACTTGATAGACAGTGCAATGGGAAGTGCTATAAACAAGTTAGTAAAATATATTCAGCAGTTGAATTCTCATGTTACTGTTCCATTGTTGCTGTAAGGGTTGACAAGAGCTAACTGTTGATCAGGAGCTGGACGCTCTGACTCTCCTTGTTTCCATCTTTGAGAAATAATGGTATTAATATTTAATCAGCAGTCAGCAACTTTCCAGAAACAGTCTTTTATCGCCTATATAATTAGCTAAAAATCCAATTAGTGTAAATGTTTATCAGCTCTCTGTCAGACTAACTTTAATGAGCTTTTCTTTTGTTTTTTACAATCCTCTAACATTTTCAGCAGATTTTTGAAATATCTTTACAAGACACTAGTTTGGAGTTCTTTCAAGAACAAAGTGCTGTATTGGTACCACTGTGTGCAGTTTTTTTTTAGAAGGCAATGGAGGATGGTTGTCGGTTTTTGTCATGTTGGGGCAGTGATTGCTAGTACATACTTTTGTTGTGTCGTTAGGCAAGACACTTTACTCATAATGCATGAAATTGTAATGCAAGCTTGACTGACTGAAAAAGTTCTATACAAGACAAAGAGGATTGTTATTATTCACTTTATAATACACTGGGTATCACTTATCACTGCAGTAGATAAATGTTAGTAAGTACACTATACTTTATTTGAACAACTACTAAAGCAGTATTTAAAGTACCACTAAATATTCCTGTCCATGAATGTAAGTTAGTCTCAAGTCATTGCAGCACAGAGCAGGTCCAGGAGGCTGCTGGACAATCTTTTAATGTGTGGCCCCAGATGAGGACTCTCATCCCGTCCATTTCAATTAGACAAATCTGCTGACTGCTCAGACTAGAACGATACTACACCACCACACTCAGAGCTAGAGCATGCTATCTGCTGAAATGGTGCACCGTATTTTATTACTCGTGACAAATGTCAAACCCAATGTGCTATAAATTAGTCCTGCTAATTACCCAACGCTTTTCAGCACCCTGTAGAGACTGAAAACATGACAGGACAACAAATCAACTCTGAAGTCAGGTGGAGCAATGATGCATGTGGCCAAGAGGAAATAAAAGATGATCAGAGAGAGAGAGAGAGACACACATACTTAAAAACATCTTTACTGCAGCCTTTTAACATACATCTTACATATTAATTGTTTATAGCAGATTAATAAACAGAAAATACATCTGAAAAGCAACAACACAAGGAGTGTGATCATGGACCAAATGAAAGACAAATTGCAATGACAAAGAAACAAGGTGCAAATGAATACAGTAAGGCCCTTTTCAGAAATCTGATGGTTTGTAATTGTGAACACCCAAACCCAAAACCTGGATTAGACCTGGATTAGACCAGGACTAAAACAGGACTAGAACAGGTCCAAACAAAGTCTATGTAGAATAATTAAACTGGACATATACCAGGACCAAACCAGGACAAGTCTGAATGCACACAATATAAAACAGATATTCTGAAGAACAAACACCACGTAAAAAGTGGTAACAGAAATATTTTGAAAGTCACTGGACCATTTAATATTAACATGGAACTGAATACTAAATCCCTTTTGTCGCTACTAAACAGTTGTATTAATTGCATCATCTACTGGCAACTTTAATGCAAATCTGGTACATTTACAGCTTTGTGTTCAAAAACATCTAAATCTAAGTTCATTTTCCAGAAGTTGGTGACATCACGCAGAGCTGCCCTGATCAAAGACAGGATGTTTCTGATAAAACACCTGGCTGCATGGGCGGAGTTTGAAGTGTGGAGGCCTGTTAGACCAGGAGTGTCAAGTTCAAAATCACAGAGGGCCAAAATTAAAAACTGGGACTAAGTCAAGGGCCAAACTAAATATTTTGTGAAAATTTTCAACAACATTTACATGTTTTTCTCTTCATTCAAGATATGTAATTTTAAATATTTTCTTATTAAAATAAATGTTTAATAATAGTTTTGTTTAAACACTGAATCCAGAACAAGTATAATATAAAATAATAACAACAGTTTAAATAAATAATGTCTCTGTAGTCAGTGGGCAGCTCTAATACATATCTGATATGATCTTGCGGACCACATATAATTACATCATGGGCCAAATTTGGCCCCCGGGCCTGAGTCTGACATGTCTGTTTTAGACCAATCACAGTGCTCCTTATACCTCCAAACCTGACCTCCTCCCCCCTCACTCTCCCCTTTAGTCCTCCAGGTTCTGCTCAGTTTAGCATCTCTATTTGAAATGTGGTTTGGGCAGTGTTTCTGTGTTTAGTCCCACTTTAAGCTGCTTTAAATAAACTTCTTGGGTTCTTTTTAAACACAATACAGTAAAGTGTGTTTACCTTGTTGACATGTTTCGGCTGCTGCTGCAAGACATCTTCAGAAATGTCACTAGCGTTGGTGGTGACGTGTCATATATCAGCTGTTGTTACTTCCTGTAGGCGTGGTCAACCTGATGGACGTGGCACATTACTCACACTGACTACACCTCTCTCATCTCTCAGGTGTGTGAAAGGAGGACCGGTTAATGCTGTCGTGCCTTGTTTCCTGATTTCGAAGGCCTCCCTGATCCAGCGTTTGAACTTGTTGTTTTCCGATCCAATGACGCGTGCTCCGTCCTAATCCATAATGTTTTTTTTTTCTTTCACGGTGGTCTGATATGGCGGATTTTAGGTTTTCTTGCTCCGCTTTGTCTTTCTGTGTTCTGGTGAGTCTCCCTGATGTTTCCTTTTCACATGCTTTATAACAATATTGCCATACTCCCTCAAAACAATGTATTAAAATGTTTTATAAGTTTGACTTTTTGTTTATGATGCTTCCTTTGCTCTCCAGGTTAAGTTCCTCAAGTTCAGAGCAATATCACAACACAATATCACAACACAATAAGGCTGATACAGCTCATCATTATAAAGGTGTTCAAGAAAGCTTCATTTCTGTCCCGTGAATGTGACTTTTTCCCTATCGCTCAGATGAGTATCTAGTTTTGATTCTAGTTTTAATATGAATTATGATTTTCAATACTTTTAACAATCCTACTTTCCACAGATCTGATCTACAATTTGGCCTATGGTGGTGTGCTTATCCCCATGGAGATAAGTTTAATGCCATACCGCGGAAACATTCCTGGCAATAGCATCCCCAAAGAGGTGAGCAGACAAGTTCCACGGTGCAGCTTTAGGATGCAGATGAGCAGGTTCCCAGGTTCTTTCTCTCTGTTCTGTCAGTGAAATATGAGCCCATTGTCTCGAAGCGTCTCAGAGGAGCCGCCCACACAGAGCGTCAGCTGTTTTATCTCATTACGACCGATGCCATGGCAACAAATAAACCTACTATACTCTCCTATAGCCGCCTTCTCTCTCTGAAACCCTATAGCATAAGGAAATGTTGCACAGTGGGGCTTTAACCCTGTGTCCTCCAAAACCAGGAGTAGAACCTTCAACCGTCAGCCTCAGGTGTAGCCCCATCCAAGCTTTTCATTCAGTCCTGATTTAGTCCTGGTTCAGTCTTGGTTTAGGCCTGGTTTAATCTTGTTTTAGTCCTGGTTCAGTCCTGGTTTAGTTCTGGTTAAATACTGGTTCAGGTTTAGTCCTGTTTTGTGTTTATGCTGTTCCGCAGTAGGGCTTTAACCCTGCTGTAGTATAGTGTCCTCCTCAGAAACACCCCAGAGTTGTGTTTTGTTTTATTCACACGTTTCAGTATTTTTAGACTCTGTGCAGCTCACAACACTCTGTCACACCTGGTGATGTCATCAGGTGGAGATCCAGAAATGCTCCTCTAGGTTTTAACACAGGCCTATTCTGCAAAATCAGCTGTTTAGAGCTTTTAAACATGTTAAAGTTGTTCCCTTCTTACCTCTAAATTTGTTTTAGCGTGATTCATGCATGTTTTACTAATCTTTATTCTCCTGCACACTGTCATACACACTTCCCTTTCCAATTAAATTTTTTAAATTAGTGCTATACGTAGGATTCATTGGCGTTCCATGGACATTTTGGCACTTTTTTTAATCCATTGCACTGTGATGTCCAGCTATCCATATGAGGAACTGAGAGGTGCGCTGCGTCAGCTCCCACTGGGCAACTCAGCGGACTTGTTTTCTTTTATTAAATCGTTTAAATGAATATTGTGGTTTAAAATGTCCAAATTATGACACAATGATCCATGGGGGTCATAGATTATAACTATAGAGCAGACAGAAGCACAATATGGGCACTAGGGAGGTAAATAAATAATACAGACGTTTAATTATTGCTATTTAACAAAAAAATTGTCAAATATATTTTCAAACTATAAAATCTGTTCCAAACAACACGATTGACTGTAGACCCCTCAATTATCGTAGACTCAAGCTGATGACTAGTGATTAGAAAGGACAGAATCTCAAATTAAATTTGTATTAATTACTCAGCTACTAGGTTAATATCACATAATAAGACTTTACAAAGACAATCTTTATTGAGCCACAATGGAAAATTTTTAGAATCATAACTAGTAACTGGTAATAACTTACCATCACAATCAAACAGAGCAAACACTACGTCACACACATGATCCGATAGCTCCACTTTGGCCACCGTCCGCGCCACCTGCTTCATGGTCACTAGGAAACAGAAAACAAAAAGAAAAAGAGGAAATTAGAAAATTGTAGAGGAGCATTACTGTGAGTGGGCCCTGAGTCACAGAAGCTAATGTAGTGTGAGTGGATCGATAACAGGCAGCACAGCCATTCACTGGAGACTAATGTGATGGACACGGAGTAAAGGCAGAACATAACAGTGAGGAGGAGGAGAGAGAAACTGGGGCAGAGAGCATCAGAGCTGACCCAAAAAGGACTTCATCACTGTATTAGACACCTGAATAATTGGTCTATTGTTCATCAGCTCTTCAGCCAATCACCTGGCAAGACACTGAATAGATTAAAACAAAAAGCTAACCACGGGTAAGCTTGTCACATTATTGTAACCAAATTTCCAAGTTCCACTGTGTAAAAAGAAAATATTGGCAACTTGTCCTAGAGGCTAACTGGGAACAGATGTGAAGGGACACCAGACTGGGCCGGTACTTGGTAAGGTTTAAAAAAAAAAAAAAAAAAAAAAGCCTTTCCCAATAGATTAGTCTAATTCAGAAACTTCAGTCTGAACATCATCACAACGTGGCAATGGTTGAATTTCAGATGATCATAACTCTATTGACTGACCCATGTTTAATTGAAATGGGGGTCAGGAAAACTTGTTAATCATCAGATTTCAAGGGTGTGTTTTAGCAGAATAATGGACATTAATAAAAATGAACAGGTTCAACATTTGTGGCTTTCCCTTTTGGATATTCTCATGAATGAATCATAAAATGGATACAAGGGGAGTACCCAAGCTGCTCAACTGATGTGTGACACAAACAGAACCTATAGAATCTTGAAACAACAGAGAGTGAAGGCAAATATAATGATGTGCTAAAAAATAACAAAGCACTCTTCCCAGTCCTCACCAGAGCAACTGCATATTGTACTTCAAAGGACAGAGAATAAAGTCCTGAAGAAAATGTTAGAAAATGCACTCTTACAAAACTCATACAAAATGTAAGAGACAGGAAAACTGTCTGGAGAGGCAGGAGGCTCAGCCAGGGGCACAGTGGACTCTGTAAAGCGCACACACCCCGGAGCTTTTCCTGGTGTAGTCAACATGGTCTTTTAAAAACACAGTTGAATTGATATTGCAAGAATTCTTTCAGTATATTTTACAAAACTAGATATTGGCAGCACAATAATTTGATCTCCTATTGGGAGAAAGGAAACTTATGTTATATATATTATTTATTATATAATATTCAATTTCATTCATTTTGATTCATAGTAAATCCAGATATTTTGATAAAAGTGTACATATCATCGGTGTTAATAATTCAGTTTAAAATGTAATTGTTTTTTGAAGTAGTAGTTAACGGTTATAATTTACAATATATTAATTAGCAGTAAAGCTTTATTGTGATAATGGCCTTATGAACCCTGTATTGCACTAACATACACATAAATGTTGTTTGGTTTCCATGCACTATATGGACTTGTATTAAGTTTGCTGGAGAATTATTATAACCTTAAACATAATTACTTCTTAACTTTAACCTTAGCCTTAAGCTCATATGTTTAACCTGAGTTGTGGCTCTGATATTGAAGGATTTACCTCACAGGAATCTGATTTTTGGTCCCTACAAAGTACATGGTTCCCCTGAAATGAGTCTGTACAGATTTCATTCCCCACAATGTGATGAATTCTTGCCCACACACTCTGAGGTTGTTATGGTTTAGGCACAAAGCTCGGCAGCACCTCACGACTCCACCAGCAGCTGGCTTGTCTGCTGATTCAGAACTGAGTGATAGACACAAAACATATGGGGACCTTTGGAGGGGAGCAACCACTGCAATTAATCAATGTAAAGCAATTAAAACAAAGCTGATAATTAAATATCACTTTCAACTTTCAATTATGTCAGTTTGTTAAAAAATTTGATTATAACTTACGGTTTATGGTTTAAATAAAATATTGTAAGCTCTGTGAACCCAATTATATTTTTTTGTAATCTTTTCTTTTACCCTTATTCCTCCAGTGTTCATTTTAGTAATAAGTAATATTTTCCTCTGAGGATTTTCTTGAAAATGAAAAGTCAAAAATTCTAATTGCCACTGGGCTGAATCAAAAGGTACTAATCTGATAATGCAGTGACTTCATTAAAATTTGCACCAGTGTTTCCCACAGCCCTTTATAGTTAGGGCGGCCACCTTGACAACAATTGACCCCCGCCTTGACTATGTCCCTCCAAACCACATGAATCCTCGCAAAACTACAGTTGTCGCGCTCCAGTCCTCACTTTCACCTTTCGCCAGCATGGAATCTCTGCTCTACAATGTGCTTTGGTCAGAGTTTCTCAAATCTTAATAAATTCTGTAATATCGTCTTAATTTGAGAGTGAAGCCATTTTCCAAGGGACTGGTTTAACGTGCTGATGTGGGCTTGTATCAGAGGGCATCAGTGTCCTGGAGTGGTGCCTTCTATGTGAACAGAGGGGGGAGGGGAGAGCTGTCCTCCTGCAGGCCTGAGATCAGACAGTCGATACAGAGATGAAAAATGGCTGAGCTGGAACTGGGAGCACAGCCAAAGGAAAGAAAGACATGTGCTTTAACTGGGGCTGCTGTTAACAGCTCTCCCAGTCAGGACAGGACCAAGGCAGAGGAGGCAAGAGGAGAGGAGGGATCAGCAATTAGAGGGACACACAGAGATGAGAAAGGTCAAATGTACCCAGTATTCACTCTAGACCAGGGGAGAAAATGGCTGGGTTCCACATACTTTTTCAATAACTTTTTAAAAATATAAGACTTGCAAAAAGACTTGTACAGCTGAGTCATAATATTCGCTGGCACTCATGAATTGTACCAAATCAGTTGTATAAGAAATGGTAAAATGTTGTAAGATGTGGAAGTTGACTAATATGTCTGTAATTATGTAATCATTTCAATGCAGTTTCTTTCTTAATATTAATATTAATAATAGTATTCTGATGTAACCAGACTTATATTTGAGAGCATTTCGTCTTCCTCTGACAGACCTGCCTGACATGCTGGTACCTTTATCAATGGAGGCTCCTGCCATGTGGTAAAAGCTCAGCGCTGTATCCACATCATTTACGTTCTTGAGGAATGTGAAGAAGTTCTCCACCTCCTCAAATGTGATGCCCTGTCGAGAAAACAAAAAAAAAACATCACTTTTCTTTTTTTTACAGCCATACATACATCTTTTATCTGGTAGAAAATCTAATAGGAAATCTAGGACAATAAAATCAAAAACTGAATAGTCAGAAATGATTATGTGCATTTCTGCAGCTTGTGGCTATGCTACAATTCTCAGAAATCAGCTAAAAACTGTCAAGTCACAAAGTCCCACTGCAGCAATGTCTTATGGGAAAGCAGCTATGGTGTGACAAAAATGGAAGAGGGAAGTGGGCAGCAACATTGAGCACACATGTGCAGCAGGAGTAGAGAGGAGCAGACAGGGACCAGACGGACACAAACACACATGTCCTCTTATGCACAGGTGCACAACTACATAGATACAGAGCCTCTCATTGGCAGAGAACACAGAGCAGCTGGTCTTGCACAGTAAATAATACATTTGTCACACCACAGGTAACAGTCTGTGTGATTGACTGAGAGAGACAAAACAATGGTGAAAAGTGAGATAATCAGAAAGACAAAGATGCTTGTTGCGTAATATGAATTGATTACATCTATTAACATTTATCTAATGCTGCCCTTTTGGTGGAGAAACTTGACTAATGACACATGTAAATGATGTGCTGCAACAACAACAAAAAAGCCAAAATAAACTTTATTAACTGAACATAACTACCGCAATAGATTAGAGATAGTCCAATATATCAGTTGGTCGATATATTGGTTAGCTGGTATTGCACTTTTTTGTGTATTGGCTATCATCATGGAGATTTAAGGCCTGTATCTTTAGTTTTGGCTCACTTGGTGCTTAAAAATACCCATAAAACTTTATTTGAACACTTTAGTGCAAAGAGACAACTGCTCAAAATGCGACTATACAGCTCTCATTTATGTTTGTGTTAAAAACGGTGCGTGAGTTTTAAGTACATTTAAATAACACCATTTGGGGAAAATAATCTAAATCAGCTCTACATATCAGGCCAAAAATATCAGTTGCTCTGGATTCTGAACAATCGATATCGGCATTAGCCATGAAAAAACCCAAATACAGCCATCTCTAAGCAAGATTATCCATGGAGACAAGTGGGTGGGCATTGCTGCAAAATTGTATAGGATAAAAAACAAAGTCTAATTGAAAATAACTTCACAAAAAGAGCCCATTGCAGTGTATTCTTCCACGCCTTGAGGAGGTTGGTGAATTGTTTTCTTCTTTCTAGTCTAATAGCTGCATTTAAGCATCTCTGAAAGCCTATCTTATCAAAGCACAGACCGACATCAGAAGAGGGTTAACAAACTGAAATCCTGAAATAGGACAGCAACACCTTGGGGACACATGGGAGTGCTTCAGCTCAGTGCATGGTGAGAATCAAAAGTTCAAAGTTGAAACAAAATTCATAAAAAAAAGAGAATTTTGAGTTGCTTGCGAATCTTTCTGTTTGAATGTTGCGTTTTCCCAGCAGAGCTACACTTCACTGGCCTTTAGAGATATTGAAACATTTGCATGAAATAGTGGGGTAAAGAGTAAAAAGTTCAGTTCAGGTCTAGCCATCAGTGTAAGTTAAGTACTCGTGTTATCATTCAATAAAACCATTTGATCCAAAGGGCAGCACCAGGCCCAAGCAGATGGAGATAGAGCTGTAGTCAAGGTGATAGACACCGTGAGCTGCAGAACTCAAAGCCAGAGAGCTGCTAACCGTCTGGCCTGCTCAGTGTTTGGTCACAGAGATACAAGAGGAAAGGATTGGAGAGACTCTAAGCTGCTGGGAGGCTGTTGATAGAGATAAGATGAGCCATATCCTTCTCATTGATGTATCCAAGAGCATCTAAGCACTATTTTCAACCAAAGTACCATCTGTCAAATGGGTCTGCCAATTAGTCAAGAAGTCTTTGCTTAGAGCACTCAATAAAGAGCAGTAATTAGAAACTTTATGGAGCATATTTATATCTTCATGACGATGTTTAGTCTCTACCAAAGAAGTCACATTTTGGATCAGTCTGTTTTAGACGGTTTGTTCTTACAAGTTAGTTAGTAAAAGTACACACATTTAGAAGTACAAAATATTACTGAAGTAAATATAGATAATAAACAATAATATTAGACTAATTTATACCACTGACACAATAATTCTAAAGCAGTCTACTACCACAAAAACTATTCTGTATATTGTATAATATATTTAAAAAGCATGAGAGGCAATACATCAGAATAAAACACTGGTTAGTTTGTACGATTTGTATAGTACAGCAGAATAATGACTGTTCTCCACTAGTACAAAGAAAAAGCAGTCACCAAAAATTGTAAGTCAATATTGTAATTATCGTGACAGGCCTAGTAACATTTAATATTCTTTCCTATTATGAAATAAAATGCCCATAATCATAAGACAATAAAAACATAATATAGTTAGTTGCATTACTTCTTAAGCTCTTTGTAATTAAACAGGGAATTATTACTGTAAAAGTTGTCAGCTTGTCCAAGTAAGGGTGGAAGTAAAAGGCTGGAGATCAACTGAAGAAGTTTATTTATCATCAATAAGACAGGCCCATGGGGACTTGAAAAGTCACCATATGTTCAAAAGTGAACATAGTATGATCTTTGAGTGTTCAAGCCCCTTGACAATGCTTCCAAAGGAGGGGTTTATCTGCGGTTAGACAGCAATATGCCACCATTTAAATAGTGGTATGCCAATGGTGTGCCAAGGGAAGATCATGGTGTAAATATAACTTTTGTGAGGCAACGTTAAACTGAGAAATGTAAGTGGAGGATAAATTACTTAAATTCTCTTACAGTTATGTCTGAAGAAATACACTTGAGAGTGCAGCCTGGGACCTAACACTATAGTATGAGTCACTGCATCCATGTGACAGTGTGATTTACCTGTGCATCTTTAAACATCTTCTTCAATCCCTTTTGCATCAACTTGAGTTTACGAGACTGGACTCCACTGTAGGCCAACAGCATGCCCCCGAACTGTCGCTCTGTGATTCTCCCATCCATTGGGTCATTCCTCTCAAACTGTGGGAAGAGAGACACGTAAGAGCAGGCACTATGCAACAGTAGAGGACAAATTAATAGAAAAAGGGAGATGGGAAACAGTAAATACTAGTGTCAGGTTGAATCATGGATGTGACTGCTGTGGTGACATAAAATCTCTATGAGGTTGTTTTTTACTATGTTGCACCGGAGCATGTCTTAACAGCAATACGCCTTGGCCTGTGTCAGGTCAATCCTGTCGATTTATATCTGAGTGGCTTAGACAGCCTCACCAGAGCTCACTCACTCCTCCTGTAATGTTAATACAGCAGCCTGTTAATATGCGGCGCTCATAACATAGTCAAACTATGCAGGATAGCAAAAAGGCAGTCTCCTAAGAAATAAGTGAATTATTATTTTGTGTCTGTCCCATACTACACTGGTGTTCACCCTCAGATAATATTTGGGATTTCAAATATTTATATTTAACTTAATATCTGTATCCCCCTGTTATTTAAAATATACTTTTTTGTGCATGTGGTGCATCCTATTGTAAGAAAATATATTTTAAAAATTACACTATTATATATACTATTATACGATATTATTTTATCTCATACATATCTTAACACAGTTCAATAAAATATGGCTAAATCATGGCTGCGATACTAGAAGTCTTTGTTAAACCACCACATCAAAACAGTGAATATGTCAAATGTGATGCATAAATGAGTTTCCTTCCTCTGAATGAGCAACAAAACTGTAGCGCTGTAACTAAATAATTTAGTAAAATATACCAAAAATACTCTTGGCGATATATCGATACAGCAGCTCACGATACTGTATCATCACACTGAACAATATGACATATCGATATTTCAATATTTTTGCACACCCCTATATCTTACATCCTATAACTTTACAAATACAAATCAAGACTGAAACTGTGAAATACAATGTAAACCAAAAATTACTACTACTACAAAAAAATTTGACAATATAGAGACACGGCCTGGACAAAACTGTAGTTAATTAGGACAACTACTGCATATAATACAAAAAACCTAAACATGTGTCTTAAAATTAGGGGGCTACGTATATAGTATCACATAAATCTATAGACTCCCAAGTTCCACCCAGGCAAAACATCACAGTTATAATAAATAAAGATTGTTAAGATGAGTAAAACACAATTTAGTCTGAGTCACAAGGACCTACAAGATAAAAGGCCCAACTAAACCGATCTGCAGCTGATGAAATACAGCCTGAGAGAGCTGCAGTCTCAGCAATTAAAGAACCAGAAGAGAAGACAGGGAGTGAGACATATATAAAAAATAGCTTTATTTATTTTAAACTGTGCCGAGATCATCTATCGCGTTGAGATTATACGCCCTCTGATCATGGGGCTATCATTGCAGAATGTAGATGCCACATGTTCAGACTCCAAATCTATTCTTAGAGCAGCTTGTGGCAGTGTCAGAGTATAAGTTAAGCGTGGTGCATGCTAATGACTTCAGTAACAGTGTGCTAAAATCAGTGAGCGTATTCAAGTGGAGAGTGGAGGAAGTGACAAGTCTGCTCACACGTCTAAAGAGTGATATTGAGAAGTGCTGATAGATAAGCCACAAGAAGCATGTGTCAGTCTAACCCTCGGTTTTGTTCACATTGTTCGCCTAACTGTTATTTTTGGTATTTTAATTGTTATATGCAGCTTATCTTATCTGTTTTTATTTTTAACTTTTCCTTTCACTACAAATCAACTTTAATTCAGATTTGTATATTTATATTGATAATGGTAGTTTGGGCTGCACAATAAATGTAAACTGCAATTTGACACATGTGTCAAATTGCAAACACTGTTATTACACAGTTATTTAGGTAATAGAAAGTCCTCTTATGTCCTTGTATTTAAAGGTTGTATAGAGGATTTTCCAAGGAACGAGAAATCCAGCGACTGTTTGTCCTTTTTCAAATGTTGCGCATGCGTGAAACCACCCCCCTCGCCCACAGCTCCCTACGTAGAAACGCCTCCTCCCTCCTCCAGAAACAGGTCTGTTTACAGCCGGTGCGCTGCACATGACTTGTAAACAACTAACTACAGTGTTGGTTAGGCAAGGCGGAGAAGTGAGGAGCGGGTGCGCGGACATTTCGTGTGCGGAAAAGAAGTGAGGAGCAGGGAGAAGAGCGGAGCGGGGAGAGGAGAGAGGAGGGGAGCGGTGCGCGGAGATTCCGTGCGCGGAGTAGAAGTGAGGAGCAGGGGTAAGAGCGGATCGGGCAGCGGGGAGAGGAGCAGGAAAGGGGTGCAGGGAAGGTTGCGCGGAGATTCCGTGCGAATGAACTAGCTACAACACGCAGCAGCAAGCGGACTCTTTCTTTGCCTTGAAAATTACGTTTTCAGACATAGGATATCGCTTTCGTGTCCTGAAAAACGTTTGTCTAGATCTTGGAAATAAAGTATGTTTTCATAATAAGCAGAAGTTACCTGTCCAGGACTAATTTTGCGACCAGTGCGTCAGTCTTTAGACCCTGCGTCTGCTTCAGTTGCACCATCGCTTAAATGAATCTCCAAGAATCACCTTGGTTTGGCTTCGCTGCTTTTCCCCTTGTCTTCTTCTTTCAGCGACCTCAAAAACGGACTTTCTTTTGCGGCTAACTGCTCCTGGATTCTTGTCTGCCATTGCAACAAACTTTGTGCTAACTGCGAGGAAGATATAGGTCAAAAAAGCCACTAAGAACTGTTGCGTTGGTGGAGTAAACAGCGTCTGTGCGTCTGTGGACTGCGTGACAGGCGTACGTAAACCACGTAATGGCAGCGTGCAGGAAAGTCAGTTACGCTAGAAACGTAGGGAGTTTGATTGACAGCCTGTCAGCTAACAGATAACGAGGCAGTGTCGTTATCTATTGGCAAACGTTTAGCCCCACCACGTCCAGAGTTGATGAATTTTTATTCTCTTTTTTTTGGTCATCATAATTACAAGGCTACTGCATCTCTATAATCTATCATTGACAATTTGAAACAAAAAAAAAATCCTCCATACAACCTTTAAGACCTCTACAACTTGTTCTTAACTGTTAAACGAAAGTAAGATTGCCATGTATTTCAGATTTCAGTCTTCTCTCAAATGTTAAGGCTCAAGGATGCATTTAAAATGGTGCATGTCATTATGAACTTAATCCAGATTTGAAAACAAACCACAAATCTCACCTCAATCACAATACTTGTCAGAAAAATCACAAGTAGATATTTTTTCTAAAATTATGTAGCCCTGCTTGTATGATACAGGTATAATTTCTTGTCCCAGTAAGAGACATTGAGGCAGAGGAAATAGAAGTGGTGTCAGGAGCACCAAGAAAGATGATCATTGTAATTTTAAATTGAAAGTGAAAACCAGAGCAGAGTGAGAAAACTTATCTGGACATGAGGAGATTTCTGACCTCAAGTTTGAGCACATCATGCTGCAGCTTCCTCTGAAACTCCAGGAAGCTGCCGATGGTGAGTTTGCCCTTCAGATCCTCTCCAAAGAAGTACGTGGTGAGTGCAGAGCTACAGCCGGCCGTCTTCAGAGTGTTTCCTGTGGTGGAGCGGTCACGATGCCTCATGCCCATACTGGTCTGAGAGCGGATTATACTCTGCACCTATATCATACAGAAACAAAACATCAGAGAAAGTAATGGCTTAACAGACTTTATTTGTTTTAAAATCTTCAAGGTTTTCTGGTAGAGGGTCTGTTTCCTGCTCATCTCCATGGAGATACTTTGCCTGGAATGTTCCACTGTATGGCATTAAACTAAGCGGGACAGTAATATCTCTATGGACAAGCAGATTGCATATTCTCACCAGAAAAGTTACATAGAGCACCTTTCCAGGTTCTCTTACTTAAAGGTGCTCTAAAAATGTTGCATGAGAGTCCTTTAATTGTATGAAACAAGGAATTTTGCTTGTTATTCTTATATAAGTAAGTACTGTATTTTACGGGCTATTAGGCGCTCTGGATTATAAGACACACTGTCATTAAATGGTCTATTTTCAAACTTTTTTCACAAATAAACCTCATCGAAATTTGTTTGACGTGTTCATGGTGACTCTGGGCTTTGTTCACTTGTGGCGTGTAGGGAGGGTGCTGTCTGGGACCTCTGGATTGTCAGCGTGTTCGCAGTGACTCAGTTGTTCAGTTGTGTCTAGAAGTGGCACATTGGACTCGCTTTTTCGGTTCGTTCCTCCGTTCCGTTCCTTGTCGGCGTGGAGTGATGGGTGTGGCTGCGAGTGTGTTTCGCTGCGCGGTCGCTGTCTGCTCTGTGTGTGTTTGATTGCACTGAGGGTGGTGCGGCTTTATAGTTTACTGAATTCGTGCTGGGACATCCGAGTGGATTCATGTATGGGGTGCTCTGAATTGCGGGGCGCGCGGCCGTTTTTTGATGTGGTTAGAGGCTTAAGAGTGCGTCTAATAGCCCGGAAAATACAGTATTATAAAGAATCAAACTGTATATAATAAATCAATATATTGTAATTAATACAAGTCTCACTTTAAATGAAACATTTGAAATGTACTGAAAAATAAGATACAATACACTAATCTGTACAACTGATTTGAAATGATTTACAGGTGTCTAGGGTTTTAACCTGTTCAAACTCCTCCAGATCCACCTCTCCATCCCCATTGAGGTCAAACATCTTGAAGGCGATCTCAAAGTTCCTCTGGGGAGCTGCACAGGACATGAGATGGACAGATACAGAGACAATGCTAGTAAATCAATAGCACCTTTAGATGGAGCACTGTCACACTGCATAAACTACAGTACACAGCCAGCAGTGACAAATACAGATTCACTCATCTCTTCACAGCCTCACAGTGCCCTGAACACATTTAAAAACTGTTAGTCACCCAGCGCAGTGAATCATCCATTTTAATTCAGCCCAGTACTTGAGCCTATTCTATTCATGACTCTATGTTGACAATTTACTTTATTGTTCTACGCCTCCAATCTGGTAACTTCAATCAAAGCATCTTCTAAACAGAATCACTATGACTTATTTGCAAATCTCTGACTCTAAAAAAGAATGTACTATTGTATGCAGTGGTGGTTAAATAGTGGTAAGAGTGCAACTGTGCCTTGGGAATATACAGCCTTCTTCAAGTGTTTTATTCGTCATCCAGTATGACGATTGCCTATTGCGGATCATATTAGAATAGTGTTTTATTACTGGTAAAGTAAGAGATCAAATTTCATGTCACTGAAGTTTGCACTACAATAACCTTGGCAACAGGGAATCCTTTATGACACAGAACTCTTTTTACTTTACACATATTCAATATTAAGTGCATCATTTTCTACAGGCCGATATTTCCCTCTTTATAATCTCATTTGTGTCACTAGACAGTCGGGATGTTCATCTGTTACAGTGTGAATATGTGTCTGTTTTGCCATTTATGCTAAATAAACTGAAAGTAAGCATAAGGCATCCTGCCCTGTCTGCTTAAAAATGACTTGTCCTTGAAAATTTCCCTAGAGACTTTATCCATATGAACGGATTATAATAAATGGTGACGCTAAGCTGAGGATAAAGTTTACTAGCCAGTGGAGAAGGCAGCGTCAGAGTTGGATTTTTATTACAAACTCTGATGCATTCAGAAAACAGGCATTCATCCTAGCCCCCAATCCCTGATCTATTAAAATAAGTTCAAGTTTTAAAAGTGCAAGAAAACTTTTCTGCTCTAATCTTTTTATATTTACAGCACAGATTATTGATGGTCATAAGGCAAGTTATGATCAAGTCTTCAAAATTAAGACCCGTGTAGTCAACACAATTTAATGCAATGGTACCTTCTTCCTTACTTTTTATCTAGAATGGAATAAATGCTCTTGTGAGACAATATTTTTCCATTCTTCCTGAGAGATTTCAACCATTTACTAGCACAAGCAATTAACTAAAAAATGCAAGAGGCTAATTATCTCTCAGCTAAGTTTCTGATACTTGATCCCCAGTGCTGATTATGATAGCAGAATCAACATTAAACATAATTTTTATACAACAGAAAGTAATTTTTAGCCTACATGGTATAACTATTTACAAAACAACAGATTTTTAGTATCTAGTTTCTAGTATCTAGTTTTTTAACAACTCACTGCGTGACAGCTGCACTTTGGTTCCTACTTCTCCTGACATGTTGTCCGAAAGCGTATGAAAGCTGGGATCAAATGCAAAGGACACATTTTCCTACAGAGACACCTAACTTATAACTTATATAATGTTATAAGTTTTTTAAAATTCATTCTATGAGTCCATTCTGGTATTACCCTGTTGTCACCTCTGGTGTCAGCACAGTGTTTGTGCGGAAGTTGTTGTCCCGTTCTCACTGTAATGAGCCTTTGAGTTTGGCTCAGTTTTTGCATCCCCGCTTAGAGAGGGCAGGGACAAGCTGCAGTTGTTATGCCCTGTGTGGGCACTGAAAACCTATATTGCAGCTACGGCAGGTATGAAGCGTTCAGACCAGCTGTTCTTGTGATATGGGGTGCTAAAAAGGGCCGCCCTCTTTCCAGACAGCGCCTTTCACCATGCCTACAGAGTTGTGGGCCGCAACCCTCCATCTGGTGTGAGGGCCCATTCTACTCGAGGCATCTCCACTTCATGGGCAGCTTTGAAGATATATGTTCTGCTGCTGCACATTTGCCAGATTCTACAACATCAATGTGGCCTCTCCTCATCCTATTGGTGGGGTTCTTCATGAATTTCTGGGCTCTTCTCAGTAAGGTATGTGCTCAGGATTCTTCATGACATAGCTGGTATTAGTCATTCAGTGCTTTCAGCACCGCCCTCTGGCGGTCAGCAGGGATGAAATAGAGCAAAAATTACGTATGTACCTACACTTCAATGAATCCTGAATGACCACCAGAAATACCCTGTCACTTGAGAAGATTCTGTAGGAGCAGAATCACGGATGACGAGGGACTATATTATCTCCAGGGCGTCATCTTGGGGCACAGGTGTGACTCAACTGATATTACTACGGGAACCGTGCATGTGCAAAGGGAACATTCAGTGCTTTCAGCACCACCCTCTGGCAGTCATCTGGGATTCATATAATATATAAGGTACATACATTAACTTTCATTTTGAATACATTTATGGCAGATAAAATATTAGTTTTAGACTTGTGTGGACCTTTTTTGAAACAGGAGATTTGATCTAAGTACTTACTGGACAAGACTGTGGTGAGGAAAATGTAGTCTGAGAAGGAGATAAGGCCACACTCCCCCAGTGTGTAAAATATGCTGTCCTCATCTGCAAACTTCTCTCTTTCTTGGGCTATTTTCTGCTCATCCAGGTCGAGAAAAAAGAACAAAACGTATATATTAAAATAGATTTTCCATGATCAGCTCTATAGTTTCTACCAGCTGCCCCAGGTGTGGTGGTGTGAGGGTAGAGAAAGACACTGTACTTCCACACACATTAAAAATACGCAGTGTGTGTAATGATCATTTGCAGAAGACAGTCTAGCACATTCAAATTCATGCAAAATGCCACATACACATGAAAGGTTGAAATAGTAAGAAGTAGTCTTTGGTCAGTTGGTGAACAGTGTTTTTCACCACAGACGGTATACTCACAGGAGACAGCAAAAAAGACAAGGACACAAAGACTGCGAGTACAGAGTGACAGACACACAATCTAATTAACCCCCTTCAACATTAATGACATTTTCCTGTTAACATGTGTTTAGATAGCATTGCATGAAGTCAATGTAAAATCATGCATCCTAAACAGTTAAAGACAATGTCCCTTAAGGAGAGAGCAGACAATTGGACAGAGCATGCCTTGTTTGGGTGGTGTGTGGTTGTGGGAAGGGCTTAGCTGACAAATAAGCCCACGTGAAGTTACCTCCGTCTGAAAAGTGTCCATTTCAAGGAAGAGGAAGAAGGACAAACAACTGTTAGAAAAAACGTGCAGCCTCTGCTGGACTTTAGCAGGGCCTTAAACAACAAGACACACAGGTGCAATCAAAGTGTAACAGTGACAATCCCATAAAATATCACATCATAATAATATCATAAGGAGAATGCCACTCAAAACTAGCTACAATCTTTTGGCAAATATCAAACATTATTTGTGAGATTTAAGTTGAAAACAAACTTTGGTGGCATTCTCCTTAATTTATTTTCGTAATATAAACTCCCTTCTCAAGAGATCTTTTAAATAAAGGCAGTGACAGGCTTTGATATGATAATAAGATTTTGTCAACATGCAAAGCTATTTTGAAGCTATACACTTTTGGCATCTAGAGAAGGGAGTGGGTGTAATCGTGCTAGTAGTAGAATATAAAAGACAAATAAATAAATATCGTTGAAAAGTTGTAGTTTTTATGAGCTAATAAGAACAAAAATACAGAAGATGATGAAATAAGAGAAAGCTTGGTGTTGTCCGCTGCACTCTGAGCTAAAACAGGAAATGGCAAGCAGCCTTAGGTAATCTATGTCAGACAATAAAGCTTAAAAAAAGACACCAGGAAGGGTATTCAAATGAGTAAACTGAAACACCCACACATGCCTACACAGCCACCAACATAAAAGACATACTGGACTTTTAAAATGATCAGATACAAGACCTGGGGCAAATTAGTAACCAGAGTTAAGGACAGCCCCACAGCTTAAATTAAAAAGAAACTAATGACATTGACAGTAATTAGCATAAAAAGCAAAAAGATTACGAAAAAAAAACCATTCACAGACAAAAATATCTATGTCATCTTCTATTTCGGCCTTATTGTATTGCAGGCTAACAATGCTATCAAATCAAATTCCCGACAAAGCTTCAGTTTTCAAAAGCTAAAAGGTCAACGTGAGACTGACAATGATGGAAAACTCTTAAAGTGGAGTTATTGTGATGTATGATACAAAAATTAAATCTCTGCAATCTAATCAGATCATGAAAGATGGCTGCAGAAAAGGGCAGTGACTTACAACAACCACCACGATGCACATCACGCATCAGGAATTAGGCTGGGTCTGGCTATGGTATGATTCACTCAGATGTGAACCAAGAGAAAATACAGTATATGATATCTCAAATAATATGTTTAAGTTATCTAGTAGTTAAACTGTAAAATACACCAATTAGTAAAGATTTAGGGCATGCAGAGTAATAAGAGTAGCATTAATATTTTGCTATACAGTATAACTCTTGCATTTTACGGACTAGACTAGAGAGTACTATAGCTGGGTTTCAGATTACAATATAACATTTTATAGTCCAATTATATTTAATACAGATAGGGGCAGCTAAAATGAATATTGTTAAAATGTAGCAAGTTCTCAGGTCGTCTCTAATGGAAAAGACCATTTTCAACACTGGTGAATTTACCTTTTGGATTTTTATGAGAACACCATGTGATCAGCACGGAAAACTGCCTCGTGCTCTGAGTGTATGACATCATCACGTCATAGATGCTGACAGCTACCAATAGCTTGCATTATTATTAGAGAGTATTTTTTCATAACATATTTCAACATATGGAACAGTCTCTACTCTGACAAATGTTCAAATCTATGCTTCATTTTTTCCGGTAGTTGTGCATTTGACAAGGGTTTTAGTTGCACTCTTTGTAAAATAAACTGTGATGATTATTCATGTTTATATTTCATATTGTGATGTGGCTGCATCCTTGTTGTTTGGCAAAGCACTTTGAATTACTCTGTGTACGAATTGTGCTCTACAATAAAGATGACTTGACTTTACCTCTGGGTACTAAATCAAAGACATTTATTCTTTTCATTTCAACTAAACTCATTAAAAACTTGCTTTCACAGTCATCTATTCACTACACAGCTGCATCTAACATTTCTGAGCTTAATTAAATAAAATTGTCACTGTTGTAATTAGCATTGGGTCCTTCCTGCTAATGTGCGTGTCTCATTAACTGTGTCATCTTTGCAGTTGACCATGAACATAATATGAACATGTCTTATTAAATCTGTGCCTTGGGCTTGTTCATATGTTCGTCCAGATTTGCATGTGTCAGCTACACTACAGCACTACAGCAATGGCCTTTTCTTCATATGACAAAACTAGGCAGGGCTGTGAGCTGAGGCAGAAACAGCGAGCTGCCACAAAAATAGACAGACGGTGTTAAAACTTCAGTCAGGGGTTATCTACTACGTTGCTGGGCTGTAGGGTACGCTTGGAGGAGCAACAGCCAAATTTGAACAAGGCTAAGTTCAACAAATGAGGGTAAAAAGTCAAGCTAATGCTAATGGCTTGGACATGGTAAAGGCGCTGAGGGTCTCTAAGCTCATTTAACACATTTGATTTGAGAATATCTAAATGTAGAAGTGGACCAAAATACACGGATTAAAATTACACAGGGTTCGGTTTAGGTCCTTGTTGCAATGGAAAAGTGAAAATGTTTCTTGGGTCAGTGGAAAGAGAATTTACCCCTCAAGTTTATATATTTATTTTTTTATTGTGAACTTATATTTGAGCTGTTTATCTTTAGTACTGAGAGAAAAGTACCTTGCGTTCTCTCGTTCCTCTAGTTTTGTACTTCAAAGGAATAGATCTATCACTGTGTCTCTTGACTCTCCTGCATTTCTATGGCTATGGCCTACTGTGTCAAACAAAAGCAAAACCTTTATATATGTATATAAAAAAATACTACAACTCCTAAAACTGCATACACAAGAGAGCAGCCCAGACTTGGCCTTGTTGTTCATAAGCAGCTATATTGGCTGCAGTGTTTTGTTATTGATTCTATCTGACCTGATCCAACACTGCAGCAGCACACAGCCTCAGCCCCAACTCAGACACAAAGATAAGAGGAAAAAATCTATGCAACTTTAAATGCTGTATTTTAATGTGCATAAACATGGGATTGTGTCTGGGCCAGAATCACAATTGTCAGCAATAAGAAATGCAAGCATGGGTATAAATAAATGACAACCAGCTGCAAAATCTGCTTTTCTGTTCCTTCATGATATAAAATGCATTTATATTTAATCAAATAAATTGTTTGACAAGGGTGAAATAATGTTGTGTTAGGAATATGTCTCTGGCAACTGAGGCAGTGGTGCGTCTGTTAAATTCGTATTCTAGAGTACAAAGTTACTATGACTGCATATTACTAGATCAAATGAATACTTGGTTTAGCCCTCATTTGTGTAATGAGAATTACTGCATCAAAGACTGTACTTTTAAAAGCCAAATATTTTGAGAAACTTTTTTTTCAAGAATCAGAATTCTGTCACAGTAAAAATAATGGGTGATTAAAATAGCACTGGTACAGTATGAAGAACCATGGTCATTGGAAAACCGAGGTGACGACGCAAACACATTAAAAATGGATCAGTACCTTCATGTCCGCAGTGCCCCCTGTGATGTGCTGTAGCTCTAGGGTTACTGTCACTTTGGCAGGTACAATTGGAAAGAAAAAAATCTACAGAGAATTTTGAATGACATGCTTCAGGCTAAAGTCAGCTCAGGTCCAGGGTTGACATTTGTGAACAGCCATAGACATTTTTGACTATGGGCTACAGCTGGGCTCACAAAGCTGACTTGCTTAATATGAGCCTGCAACCATACAAGACTATTAAGACATGACTTAATTAACAGTTATAGATTTTAATTAACTCGCTCTGGATAAAGGACTATATCAGTGTATACAACACAAAATTGCACAAAAGATCCAAAAGCCTTGGTACAAATGCAAAACTGAAGACTTCTAATACAGACCTAAATTCTCTTTTCAGCTTGCAACTCAAAATAGCACTTCATTCATTATACATGTATGTTGGCAGTGATAAAATATCTGTCCTTGACAATTTCTTATTTTCTACTACAATTACTACTACAAAAGCAAATCTATTTTACAACTAAATCTGCCCTTCGTTGTGCATACCAAACAATCCTAACCACCACTACAATTACCAAGGTCAATAGTAAACATTTCCTGCCACCTTCTGGGTGTGTAGGCATGTGCGTAGGAGGAGGAAAACTAATGCGCTGGCTTTGCTTCCCAGCTCTAGTCCCGTGGGTAACTATGGAGCAGGTGTACTGTTAATAACAGCTAATTATTCAGGGAACACATTCAGAATAATGACTCCTGATGTGGAACACTCAATAAACAAGAGTTGGTCAGAAAGGACCAGCAGCTGCCCCGTAAAAATGGGAGGGGCACTGAACCAGCTGACTGAGTGCAGAGACATACCAACCTTTTAGAATTGACAGACGAGAGAAAACCTGTTGTTAAAGTTAGTTTAAGAACATGGAGGGGTCCAAAGAGAATAAGTAGGAAAGTTGTGTTCACGTTTTGATATAAATCACATTGAGAGCAATGTCCCAAACATAACATGATTTTTTTAGGATAAGCCTTAAGGGACTATATTTACAATAATGTTACTATAGTTACAATAGTTATAGTTACTATAATGATTTTTGTTGACAATAGGTACACTAAACATTTGGCTTTGTTTTGGTGCCATGACGACAGTGCGATTAACTATAAAGTCAAAACATGTGAATGTTTACACAGGCTACCCCTTTTCAATCCATTAGTCTGTACAATGTTGTGGCATCACGGGAACACAACCTATAGGTGTATTGCTAGTAGTATGCTACAGCATAGACAGTATGCTGAAGTATAGAAGTGCCAGTCCATACAGCAGCTGTGAAAGTTTCCTGTGAAATTGAAAGAGTGAACATGACAACAGTTAGTGTGAAGTGGCTCCTCACTCCGTCTGCCAGAGCTGATCCTGTGATGCTATGCACTCGGCAACAGTAAACAGGAAGTACATGTACAGAGCGAGCCCTGCCTCACGTTGTGCTAAACCATGCTCTACAGAGATCATGCAGCACTGACGTCTCAACAACCCAGAGGATGGAGTGGCTCTCAAGCACAACACAGCCTCCACTTTAGCTAACAAGAGCCCCACTATCAAACCAAACCACCCTGAATGCCACCATGCACAGAGAGGGGTGCCCCACCAGATCAGTCTCAGTTAGATACAGGCATAGAGCAGTGCATGCTGGGAGTATACAGCAGAGGAGCCAAGGCGCGTGGAAAGCTTGAGCTGACTTTCCTTGCATGAAAAGATGATAAGAGTTTTGTAAAGTAAAAAGGGGAGAGAACAGGGGAACAGCACTGCGGTTTGGGGATACCCAATAAAGTTTGAATAAAACAAACATAAAACTCAGCTTTGCAGGGCTTATATGCAAGTGAAGTTCACTTTAAGGTACCAACTTAGCCTGTAAATTATGTAGCAGTGCTGCAGTATCATTTAATAATACCTGTATTCACTGTTAATAATTTAGCAGCAAAGGCAGAGCAAGCATCTGCGTATGTCCAGGCCCATATTCAAAGGGCACAGCGTGTCCAGTATCCGCAGAATGAGTTTGCATATTTTAGACACACAAAGCAGGGTGTGTACATATGCAGCCCCCCCTTAAGTACACACACACTTAACCAGCAGCAACCTGCCCTTTGATACAGTTGGACTAATCACTAATAGATAAGGCCTATAGGTTAAAGTGTGTTCACAAAAAAACACTTCAGACCTCAAACTATGCATCTGAAACTTTTTTTTTTTTACAGAAAAGGGTTCTGCTAAAGATCTAATATAACAATCGCGAGCAGCTTAGTAAAAGCACACAACTAAAAAGACAATAGAAGCACAATTTGTATTTTGTAAAGCAATGTGCTGTGTTGTCTGCAGGTGGCGCATAACACTTTAACAGACGATTAAATGCCAGAGGAATCCCAATTTATTTTAGTCTTGGCTCGCATAAATTTACTAAGGCTAAACACTAGCCAAAAAGCAACATACACTGCATAATTTGATTAAAATTGCTATATATATATATATATATATATATATATATATATATATATATATATATATATATATATATATATATATATATATATATATATATATATATATATATATATATATATATATATATATACATATACATACATATTTTATTTTATTTTTTTTTTTTTTTCCAACTATGAAAATAAAATGTTATGCAAAAAGATTGTAGTATTGCTCTCACAGCCCACAAATGTTCAAATATTGAAGCTGAGGTGTAAAACAGTCTTACTTGGCTGTTCCCCTGGACTAACTGCAGTGAATAGACCCCTCACATTAGTATGAAGGACTGAAAGGATAAAAAGAGGAATGAGAAACTAAAGTCACTTAAATAAAATTAGAGGTAGTAAAGTTGAGGGCACAGTGAGTACAAGGTGCGGTTTAATTTCATACAGGTGCATTCATGCTGCTCAGCATACACCCCATACCTGCCAGAAGTCCTGCAGAGAGGGATTTTGTGGGAATGGTTGGGGAGGACACAGGGAAAAGTGGAGGGAGATGGCCATGACGGTTATTCACGAGAAACAGGGAGAAAGAGAACATGGCGGGGGATTACTTGTGATTGGGTACAATTAAATATGGCCACACATGTAATCACATTGACATACAGAAGTTATCACGGCATCTGAAAGCATATTAGACCAGGGTAGTGAAAACAAACATGATAACATGTGAATTTAATAACAAATGTACACAATCTGGATCATATCACATTTCATTAACACAGGACATGAGCAGTTAATAGGGTAAAGCCGCTATAGCAAAATAAGGATGGGTGTTTAAGTGCCTGTTTATAATTAGTATTAATCTAGAAGGATTACCAAATTGTATTTTCCTTTTAAAACTACGAATAATTTGATATTGAAAAAAAATATGAAGCTTTCTATTCCATGTTCACAGATTTCAAGTAATACTTTAGTTATCAATTATCTAACTATACTAAACCATATATATGTATAGTCAACATAGTCATTATACCAGCATGTATTGTATGTACTGTATATATAATACCCCAAGGTTAGTACAAATGAGTGTCAGCAGGTGTGGGCGTGCGTGGAGAGGCCTGTTGTTTGAGCTTTTGGACACATACATGGTTATAATGCGGCCAAACACGACGCCAGGTGACAAATAGCTTACGTAGATGAGCTATTTAAAAACATGGTAGAGGGAGGTGATCTGCTCATCTCATGTTACAAACAAGGCTTAATATTCCGCTATTGACCTAAGCTTTAGTTTACTACTGACACCCCACTGCACAGCGTCCATCAACTCAAAATGATTTACACGTGCTACTTTATATTGCAGTATATTACTCTGTGCGCTGTGCCGGCCTCAGGAGGGCTAACTCACTGCAGCTTCGAGTGAACTGGATTTCATGGTTTCTTGGCAGGGGACACGGAGGGCTTTTTTCTTGTTCCAACTATCTAGAGGTGCCCATTAAGCCAATGAGCAGAAAGCACGTGTCTCTAGGCAAAAAAATGAGCTGAGAGGGAGAGGAGGCTGCCCTGACTATAGCCACAAAATCTCAAGGGACAACCAAAGCTAAATACAGCATATCAAACTGATGCAACCAGATTTAACAGGCAAATAGAGGAACATGGCGCCTGCGGATAGAATTTACATAATCAAATGATGGACTCTATAACACTATTCTTCGTACTAATGGGGTTTGGTTATCTCATGATGTGTCAAAGCAAGCAGCACTAGATCAGTTTATTCATGTTTATATTGAGCTGATAGAGGTCATTACAACATGTGGATTACTGTGTTTAATCCTGCATTATAAAAAATTATACGTATCTCTTCACACTTTTCACCTGACTTAAACTATTAACTGTTAAAGTTGCATTGTGCAAGTTTTCTGGTGGAGGGTCTGCCAGATGCTTTTCTCTGTGGAGATGTTATTGCTTTTTCTGGATTGTTCTACAGTATGATATTAAACCTTTCTATCTTCATGGAGGCCAAACCGGACCAAGTTACAGGTCAGATCTATGGAGAGGCGACCTCGCTCACAGTCAGAATGCCTGTTTTTTTTTTTCATTCCAGGCAGAGCAATTACATGTCCACAGAAACAAACAGGTGACGGACCTCCAACCAAAAAAGTTACACAGTGCACCTTTAAATTGTGTTCTGTCACATTGATAGGTTAAAGTAACATATAATGATAAAATATTTTGCTTTAAATTTAAATTAAGTCAAGGGTTGTAAAATGCAAGTCTACTACTACTAATATAATGTACATGGAAAAAGCAGAAATTCCTACAGGTAAATGTTTATGTTTCATGATTAAAGTTAAAAGTTGAATACGTTTTAGGGCTAAATGTAGGAAATTCTACTGTATATGCTGAGAGTACACAGCAGTATAGATGGGCAACACTTAATGCAAATTGCAAAGTTAGAAGGCCAAAGGTTTCTTACAAGGTTCGACAGACTTTTAAATGCTGCTTAAATTAGACGACTGGCTATATTGGTCATCATTAGCTGTGGTGCCTACAGGCTGGTGGTGGCGTAATGAGGGTGGAAACTATAATCAACACACTGATAATTAAGTGAATAAATGAGTTTGGTTTATACTTCCTGGGATCATCAGATGCTGTGGTCACTAATCAATATCAAGAAATGGACCAATATAATGGATAATGAACTGAGTCATCGCAGCTTGGGGTTTTCACGTGATGAAATTATTAAAATGGACAATATTATGAGTAAAGGCTAAAACTAAAATATAAAACTGCGCATGTAAAACTCATCAACACCCAATTCTAGCATCTTTCCAATGTATTAGCTCTCTGTAGACATTAATGATTGTCTATTTTTAGATGACGTAAATCTATCATTGAACCTTGTTTGCTTTGGTTTTATTTTTTGTTTGTTATTGCAGATACAGTTTATGGTATATTGATCATTTTCACCTCAATTACTTTTGCCCATTTGGTGCTGTGGGAATAACCTCTATAAAGATCAACACCGTAAAATAGTTGCCTAGAGAAATGTGCAATGATGTCATTAGGGAAAAGTTAATTATCTTTAGTAAACTGAGCATTTGTTTGTTAATTTTATGAACCTGTGTTAACAATTCAATGGACAATTCAATTCATTATCTGTGCTGCCTCTATTCAGTCTGACCTCTCTGACCGGACACTAATTTAATTCAGAAGTTGAAGTTATTTATTTCTTACCTTGCCATCATAGCGCTTTACAATGAATTGATCCAAGCCAAGGTCTGAAAAACAAGATGAAACAGTGTGACAAAGAAGACCAAGTGGACCGAGGAGCTTTTATTATAAATTATCACTGGATTGTAGCTAATCAAATTATGAGCACTAAAGACTGATAATGGCTATTAGCAACTCATTTCCAGTTTGCCATTTATTATGATAAACAATTACAAGCAAATATCTCCATAATTTATACAAAAAGTAACATTAGTGCATGAAGTGACTAGATAAGACCGTTGCTGATTACTGTTGGTTCTTGAAACAGCTTTAATTTGTTGCATTATTACATTGCATGCTTTTTGTATCAGGAAATTAATCTCTTTCATCAAAACTTGTCATTTTGATCTAATCGTTTGCTAATACATGTTGTTTTATTACTTATAATTAACCAGTTTGTAATTTTGTTGGATTTCACTTGCTACTAAGCTATCAAGACCAACAAGAAATTTCAGTCACTGATCATTGTGCCATTTCAGAGCCTAGGTGTGAATAAAGGAGAGGATTAAAAAACGTGCTCAATGTAAACTATGGGGGGTGTTCTGTGCTTTCCCAAATGGAAAAGCTTTCTGAAGCCGTTAATAGAACTGAAATTGACTTAAGGTACAAACCACTAAGGTGGAAAAGCCAAACAGTCTGCATGTGGGAACATTAAATAAGAGAAGTGGTGACGAACACGAAAAGTGACACTGCTGCTGATAGCCACTAAAAGTCCCTCAAAACTCCACAATACACTGTCTAGAGTTATTTTATTAATCATTCACAATTGTACACACATGAAAATTATGACTAAACTGACTGGGACCAACAGACCTAAACCTGGACAAGATCATGACCAAACCCCCCAGACTAGAGCGGTTGCAGTGATCAAACTAAACGAAGACAAATGTGAACGCAGCTCAATACTGTTAAGACACAAAAGTCAGGGCTTAGATCAACAACAAAATGCCAGATCTTCTTTAAATAAATGTGGTTTATTGTTAAACCAGTCACAGCTGACACACACTATGCCAGTCTAAGCCCTCTGCCATCCCAGTCCTCCTGTCGTGCAGGGATCACATATCTCACAGAGCTGCTGCATGCAATGCTTAAGATCTGCTCCAGTTTGGACGTGTTAATTGATACACCAACTGCTGTGTTGTGATTTCCTGGGCTCAGCAGCACTCTCCCTTCTCCATCTCTCCGACTCTCTCTCTCTCTCTCTCTCTCTCTCTCTCTCCTGTATCTCTCTCCCTGTATCTCTCTCCCTGTATCTCTCTCCCTGTATCTCTCTCTCTCTCCTGTATCTCTCTCCCTGTATCTCTCTCCCTGTATCTCTCTCCCTGTATCTCTCTCCCTGTATCTCTCTCCCTGTATCTCTCTCCCTGTATCTCAGACATTGCCTATAATAAAAAAAAAAAGATTAGTCTTTTGTGCAAGATTTGAACCCTAACCAAGATATTTACAGGCATATTTGTAATGGACTGTGAAACTATTATCTGATTATCATTATTATTACAAAAAAGGAGACATTTGTTTTTATCAACATCGCTCCACCCCTTGCATAACAGGAAAAATTAAGAAGACGCCTGGGTAAATGGTAAAATGTCACTTGAAGGCCCAGTCAAATGAATTGAAATTATCACACTTAAGAAAATACAGATTGTTATTGGAGCAGAAGACAGCTGTAAATGAATTAATCAATATATTGACAGCAAAAAGCTTACAATTGAGACAACTATGACAGCCAGGCAGGGATAAGATATAGCACACCATCTGTCTTGTGCTGGTGGTAGTTTTTGTTATGATCTCAGACTCATAACATCTCACTCAGCATTCAAACTCAGTGAACTCAGATCTGCAACTTTTCCTAATAAATACAGCAGCAGCTTGTCTGTTGGGTTAGATCATAGAGACCAGCCTCCACTCACCATGTGGGCTACTGGTTTTCTGATCACTTGTTCTTTTAGACAGATACTGACCACTGCACAACAAGAACTGCAGTTTTGAAGATGATGCATCTAGCATCACAATTTTTCCTTATCTAACCAAATTCTTAAATACCCAAAACATGCCCATTATCCTGCTTCAAAAATACACATACTTTTAAGGAGATATTTTTCACCTGATGTTTTGGCTTGCAGACTATGGACATGACAAAGCTGTGGTGTTAAGAATGAGGAGACACATTCAACAGGTTGTTGCGAGTCAGGAATCAATCTTACAAACTGAGGTCGGTGTTAATCTCGTATTGATCAAACACAATTTTCAATTTGATTTTGACTTTTAATCACTGCCGTTTAAACACAAAAAATGAATCTAAAAAAAAAATGCTTTCACTGATGGAGGGCTGGCTGTGGACCTCTCAGTTAAAAAGACCAAAAGATGATTAGTAATGGGTGAATCTTCATCTAAAAAAAATTGGATTAATTGCACAGCCTTATATTCAGTTCACCTGGTCCTGCCAAATGGTGGTATAATTGGTTTTATACCAAGAGCAGTTAATAGGGTTGAGACCAAACTACTCACTCTCGGGCTGCTTCTCATTGGGCGTGATGGAGCGGATGAAGTCCTGTGGCGTCATGTAGACCTCGGCATCTCCGTGTTCGCTGATGACCTTCAGAGTGGCAAAGTACCGGAAAATCTTGTCTGGTGTCGAGTACGCCCTTATTCTGTTCTCGTACTCCATCACCTGCAAGGCAACACGGCCAATTGATCTCACCAGTCAAACAGTGCAAATTATCCTTGTCCTTTATGCAATGTCACTAAAGAAAATTGTTTACTTCTGCAGGTTGCAATAGGAACTAAATCTAGGAATGGGCAATATTTAAATATCAGTATAAGCCGATATCAGACGGGTTTTAGAATTTGACTTTTTAGACTTTAACAAAAAAGTTGTGATCTTTAATTCAATTTAAGATAAAGTGAATATCAGTTATTGGCCACAGCAGCAAGCCAAATATCGGAAGGGCAATATTGGCGGAACTTGGGGGTGAAAAGTAGGGTGGGTAATATGCAAAAAAATACTTTCACATTTTTCTAAGATCACAGTTTTCATTTCAGCATGATTTGTGTATTGTATCTTCATACAGTATAAATAAGGTAATTTGTTTCTTGGTTAAATCTACCTGTCAGTCACTCAATGCCAAGGAGCATTGCCAAGGCTGCCCAGTGGGAGGAGTGGGTTAGAAAAGGTGTCTTTGAACATTTAAGAGGTTTACAGTTTATTTGTTGAATCATAATATGGCAATTTTACAAAAAAAAAAATGGTCACACAAATGAGATCACATTCGCTTTTTAACACAGCAAAGGTGAAAAAGAAACTCGAATAAGTGAGAAATGCAAGCTGTCGGTGTTAAATAAATGTGTGTTAGCCTTGTGACTCACCTAGGTCCTCTAGTGTTTTAGGGATGAATGTGGCTGACAGGTTAACAAGATAAAGTCTATTGAAGTGTCACTTTGAGAACAACGAAGAGAGAAAATCATGTTGAGGAGAGAACTGCATTCAAATCTGGTAAAATTTTTTATGTGAGATTTGAGTGGCATAGTATATCAATTACAAGATCAGTAGTGTCGAAAAAAATATTTTCCAAATAAACTAATTTGTGTATATATTTCTCAAAAGAATGTAGCACTTACTGGAAAATGTCAAATTTACATTGTAAAATTTACATTTACCAGTAAGGGCTACATTCTGTTGAGATTTAAATTTAACCCTTGTAGAGCACCTGTTCTGCTATTTTTTTTTTTTACTTTTTTATGACCCAGTGAAACTCTACCTCTTCTCCTCATCTTATGTATGCATTTATAGTTTATTTGATAGGGGCAGATACAACATTAACAGCATGTAATGTTCCAACCTTACAAACAAGTTTATACATGATACCATTCAAACCAACCGATATACATGTTTTTTGATGGATTGCAAACTTTAATTTGAGATATGTTATTGAGAGAAAAAAACAATAATAGAATTGACAATATAGTCAACTCTGCAATTACACAGATACGATTCACTGGTCAGCACAGTTTTAGCATTAGCCTTGTCACAGTTTACCTTGACTGTCATATTCGCTATGTGCAGCACAAAGATGTGAATAGATGAAGCGAAGCCAAGGAGATGACAGATCTGTGTCTGTTTGCGGCTGAGCTCAGCCCTTCTGCTCCAGAGGTGACTGTGTGACTCAGGGCGACAGTGAGGGATAGTGGACACACGCTCCCACAAGGTCCAACGCAGGACATTTTTATTTTGTGAGCTATATCAGCTTAAAAAAACACTGTGTAACTTTCTGAGGCAGGCCCGTGAGATCCATGAAAATATTACATATTATACAGTTCTCTCCATGAAGAGAGATATAGTTTGCATACTTTGTAATATATCTGTTTGAAACCCAAAAGAGACAAACAGGTGTAGGCCCTCCTCTGAGACAAATAAGAGGTTTGGGTGTTGCAAGCCCGCTCAGAGTATGGGCACATGTTTTCCAACATTTTTCAATGCTACAAAAACATCCACTCAGGATAGACTTAAACTGAACTCAACTGTCAAGATTTGATTAAAAATAACATGGTATAACATAGCAACATTTAGGAGGCTAGACTAGTGTTGTCACAATACTACAATTTTTTTTATTTCAATATAAGGCTGAGGCATGACACTGACTTGATACCACAGTGATAATAAAAAGTTACACAAACACGGAATAGTAGCTTCAATAATATTAACATGTGGTCTTATATTAGTTCATACATATCAAGATAAATCTATCTCTATTCAGGAGGTCAAATTTTGTTCAACTGATGTATTTTTAGCATTGACACTTGATGTAGTTTTCAACCCTGGGCTAGAGTAAGATTGTGTTTTGTTGTTGTTGTTTTTTTTCTTTGTAAGTAAGTATAAGAAATACTTTGTGCTTCAGAGTTCAGAGTTGGTGGAATTGGCCTTTTACTGGAGTTGGGGAGCATCCTAGAGCTTGTCCCCAGTTGAGGCGGATAACAGTGCACGGATGAGAGGTTACAAGACAGTTTTGTGGAAAGGCAAAAGTCTTGAAAAGTGATGAAAAGTCTAGGTGCCTATACTGTCAGCTCTTTTTGGCAATCATTTTCTGCTTTGTACCACCAACTGATCTTGCCCTTACCCACTCTGAAACAGTCGGGGTCGTTTAAATGGGTGTTAAAAGGTTTTCGCAAACGCTTCTATCTTCAAACATACTTCTAAACTCCTGGGCACCAGGATTTAAGAAGCCATCAGAAGCCAGGAGAATTAGTGTACTACAGTTCGAAAACCTTAATTAAGAACCATTTTAGATGTTTGGTTAACTAGTACAGAGTCTACAAACCCAAGAAGCTGAAATATACCAAAGATGTATAAATATTTTTCACATCAAAGGCCATTGTTTGGCATTCAGGACACTACATCATTAACTACATAAAAGGAAAAGATCTGAATTTTAAATACATCCCCACTTTCATTGGACTCTATATTAGTTGCATGGAAGCCAAAGACCTCCCTTTAAATATCTCATCATGCACAGAATACACAAAAAGGACTGTACAAGGCAATTGTATCTTTTGTTTGTTTTACCATGTATAAGCTGCTTAGTGTCTCTTCAGTGGCCTCTTACTATCTCCACAGCCAGCAAACAAAAATACTGAGTTTCAGCATTATTTAATCAAATCTATTTTTGCTGTCATTATCTTTGTTTTTCCAGTAGTAATATGAAAAGCTACACATCAAACACACAAGCTCACACAAGTTCTCCAATTACAGCAGAAAAGGCATCTTTTGTATGTCAACAGAAGTGTTCATGGTCAGATATTTGATTGAGTGCAACATTTGGAGTTAATATTCCTCTACTAATTAAAAAGGACTAATTAAGGACAATATAAAGTTACTTCTATATATTTACACATTTGTAAATAACAAGCAAAAAGTGTAATTTTTTAGTACTATTCCTTAAGTTGTTTTAAGACTATGCGGACAAAAATTTAACTATTCAGGACCAACATCGTTTCCTCTAATAACGGGAAACAGAGATTAGTTGTTTGCATATGACATTGATGAAAATGGCTTTCAAAATCAAGGTGAATTGATCAGGAAAATGTGTGACTGCTGGGATGTACATATATTGATTACCTTGCGGTCACGAAATCCTGAGCGCTGTTTTTTCTTTCTCCCTCCTTCGCCCTCCTCCTTTGACTCCTCATCTCCAGAGCTGGCCTCCACAGACTGATCTGACTCTGCCACAGACTGTGCTTCATTCACAAAGTCGGCTTCCTCTTTCCTCTGTGGCTCTGTGTGTTGGACTGAGGGCCCAGCATCTGCATAAGCCCTGGTGTTAACATAAGCAAAAATCAACATCAGGGTCAGATATTCCACAAGTAAGGTAACTAGAAATGTATACAAGGGTTGGGCGATATGGCAAAATGATCAAAACATTTTCTTGATATTGATCGATCACAAGTTGTGCTTTTTTTTTTTTTTTTAATCTATGAACATCAAATCAGATTATGTATAAAAAAATTATGAAAACCTTTTTTTCGTGATATCGATCAATCAAAATTTGCACTATGATTTTCTTTTTTTTCTTGAACATGTATAAATAAGAGTGTTGGCTGCTCTCAATTACAAGACCCAAGCTGATCAGTAACAGGTAGAAATGATCTGATCTCACTTTGATTGAAATGTTTTAATTGCCCAGCCCTGTAAATCCAGTTCTGCTCCAAATAATTGGCTTTTGAAAAGGTTTTGTCGCTGTGGAGGGTTGCAGGCTGCCATGTCACTGATTGTAAAAGTCTGTTCTGAAAAACTGAGAGAAGATGTTTGCACTCATATTCTTTTATCACCTTTGTGAAAATGTTTGGGATAGTTGCAATTGCAGTGCCGTCCAGTTTAGCTCACAGGCAAGCTTCTACATACAAAAATGACAGGAACTTGGCACTAGGCTTACCACCCACACATCCTTTATGAACTGGCCTTTAATGAAATATTTGGTTGTTTTTTTTTCATTAAATGTAAAGATACTGTATGTATATAGTCAGAATATCTACACAGTATTTGGTGTTTAATGGATTGTATTGTACAGTAAAGCTTAAAACAGTATCAAATGAATACAGACACTGCTTATGGTTGTGCAATATGGAGAAGTGCCAGAATTGCAGTCTAAATTGTAAACTGGCATAATGATAATAACTAGCTGGGTGCATTCAAGGTGGGCTGGGTAATTCACTTTAATAGGAAAAGAGATGAGGTGAAGGCTGAAGCACATCATCGGATCAGTCTCGTCTCCGTGGTCTCATCCATCACTTGTGGTCCCACTGGTCTGACCCTCTCTCCCCAAAGACCGCTTATGGCAACGCCCTTTCACACTTTCGCTTAGCCATATATCTGCCACCTTAGCAACAAAGGACACGCAACACAAGACCAGGAACACAATGGAGGTATTCACCTGTGGGAGCCGGAATTGTACGGCCAGCCTGTGGGCCACGGGATATGACTGCTCTATCAACAACCTTTATGTCGGGAGCGGGATTCGACCCACCAATCTTTGAAATAGTGGATGAGCACTCTATCAACTGAATTACTGCATCCCCATATTACACTGTGATATTTTATTATACAGTATTTGGAAGAAGGATGCTGGGTCAAAGCTGCCAGAGGACCAAAGATTTGATTTGGAGATGCAGTGAGGAAAAAAGTTTGTTGATGTGAGACACGTAAAAGGCAGTAAGCTTGTGGTAAATTATTCAGTATAAACATACAAAAACAGCCAAAAGCACAACAGTGAGATACAATATATACAAACATATTTTTCAATACATATGACAGCTTATGTGCACAAATCGATCTAACTCTATGAAGTTAGGTATACACAGTGTTTTCTTTGTCATAGAACAATATTACTGAAACTCAAATACCTTTTCCACATAAGTCCTGCACTGACAGAGGCTCCAGTGACTCCTGCCAGAGCCGCCAGCATTAGCTTGCGCCTCCCCACCCCCCGGCCTGCCCCGCTGTGATAACGCCGGGACAGCTGTGCCAGGCCAAACGACGCCGCTGACAACGCCCGCAAGCGGTACATCCTACAACAAAAAGAGGAAAGATATACGACCATGATTCATGAAGCACAACAAAAAGAAAGAAAGAATTTGTAACCAACATAAATTACTACAGTCCCTGACAAAAGTCTTGTCGCTTATCCATTTTGTAGAAACAAAAGCTTATAACCTGACTTTAAATTAATCGATTGGTTTTAGAAATGTCTCATATGAAAGCTAAAACCCTCCCAAATTATGCTCAATAAACTAAAATAAATTTGCTTCACTGAAGAAAGATTGATCATTTAATGAACACAGAAAGGTCAGATTTTGGCAAGACAAAAGTTTTGTCGCCTACAGAAAATTGAACAAATAATTTACTTCAAATACAAAAATATGTTGCATAACGCCAGTGAATTAAGTAGTGGTGCTGTGAGATCCACATTTAATATCTTGTATGACTTCCATGAGCTTGAAGGACTGCATCCATGCGGTTCAACAATGATTCATACAATTTGTTGATGAAGTCATCAGGAATAGCAAAGAAAGCAGTCTTACATGCCTCCCAGAGTTCATCAAGATTCTTTGGTTTTGCCTTCCATGCTTCCTCTTTCATTCTACCCCAGACATGCTCAATGATGTTCATGTCTGGTGACTGGGCCAGCCAGTCCTGGAGCACCTTGATCTTCTTCGCCTTGAGAAACTTTGATGTAGAGATAGAAGTATGCGATGGAGCACCATCCTGCTGCAAAATGTGACCCCTTTTATGGTTGGGAATGTAAGAGGTAGCTAATACTTCTTGATATTTTAGGCTATTGATATTGCCTTCCACCCTGCAAATGTCTCACACACCCCCATACTGGATGTAACCCCAGACCATGATTTTTTCGCCACCAAACTTAACTGTTTTCTGGATGAATCTTGGATCCATGCGGGCTCCAGTAGGTCTCCTGCAATATTTGTGGTGGCTGTGATGTAATTCAACCAAGGATTCATCTGAGAAATCCACCTTCTGCCACTTTTCCAGTGTCCATCCTTTTAGCAGGCTGTGGGCCTTGGCAAATGCCACACGGTTTTTTAATTGCCTTTTGTTTAGTGCTGGTTTCTGTGCACTGATTCGACCATGGAGGCCATTTCGAGACAGAATTCTACAAACTGTTCTGGTTGACACAGGGACTTGAGGTGACCAGGCCTGGTGGAGCTCTGCTGCAGTGGAAAAGGGGCTGGCCGTGGATTTTTGAATCAACAAACGGTCCTCCCGAGCAGTTGTCTTGCAGGGTCTGCCGGACCTGGGCTTGTCAAAAACATCTCCAGTCATTTTAGATCTTTTTGTTATTCTTTGTACTTGACGCTGAGACACATTGAAGGTGTCAGCCACCGCAGCAGTGGATCTGGTCTTCAGCCTCTTGATAATTAATGCTTTGGTCTCAGGATGGATCTTAGGCATGTTGTCAGAGGTCAAGTTGCAGTTGATGTGAAGGTCTGGTGTGCTGGGGTTCTTTTTATACACACCCACTAATTGATAGATCAGTAACTGATCACAGGTGAGGCTGTAATCTAGGATTGGGTGCATCATATGACAAGGCGACAAGACTTTTGTCTTGCCAAAATCTGACCTTTCTGTGTTCATTAAATGATCAATCTTTCTTCAGTGAAGCAAATTTATTTTAGTTTATTGAGCATAATTTGGGAGGGTTTTAGCTTTCATATGAGACATTTCTAAAACCAATCGATTAATTTAAAGTCAGGTGATAAGCTTTTGTTTCTACAAAATGGATAAGCGACAAGACTTTTGTCAGGGACTGTACACTGAAATAAGACTGCAAATGTACAACTATCAGAATATTAATACTAATTTGTGTATGCGTGCATGTGTGCGGTTGTTAGTGAAAGTATCATTTAAAAACATAAAATAAGAACAAAATGTCAAAATACTGATTTATTTGTATAAAAGGTATGTTATATCTGCATGATCACAATTAGAAAATCGCAAAGGCTGCAGTTATCTGTTATTTTTTCCTCTGCAAACAGCAATTCTTTCTTCATGGAGTTGGATTATGTGTAAAACATGTGCAGGTTAGACCTCTACAACCAATTACAATTTTCACTTTCAATTTTATCTCAAATGTTAATAATTAGATTAGATTAATAGACTGATAGATTGATAGATAGATAAATAACTTTGTTGTCTGTCCCTGCTGATGACAGATTTTTTTCTTTGCCAAGCCACAACAGTCATCATAAGACACATAATTATGCTTGTGTGCAGAATTATTAGGCAAGTTGTATTTAGGAGGATTAATTTTAAAACAGACTATAACTATAGTGCTCTGGGTCGATCCAAAATGTTAATAAACCGCAAACCTGAATATTTAAGAAAGTAAAAGTGAAGTTTTGGTTTTCTTATTAGAAAATCTAAGTGCGCACAATTATTGGGCAACTATTCATGTGCAGAATTATTAAGCAACTAAATGACTTAACACTTGTTTATTTTCATTTGTCAGAATTGTAAACAACTCAAAATTTACAAATAAACATTTCTGACATAAAAAAAAAAATTAGTGACCAATATAGTCGCCCTTCTTCTCAATATTGGCCTTAGGCGTTCCGATTATAGAGTCTGTTGGCGATCAACTTTTTGTGCAGCAGCAACCACAGCCTCCCAGACACTGTTCAGAAAGGTGGACTGTTTTCCTTCACCATAAATCTCCCATTTATGAAGGGCCCACAAGTTCTCAATAGGGTTTATGTCAGGTGAGAAAGAGGACATAACATTATTTTTTCATCTTTAAGGCCTTTACTGGGTGGTCACGCAGTGGAGTACTTCAATTCTTGCGATGGAGCATTTCCTGGTGTAAAAATCATGGTCCTCTTGAAAGATGTGGACTTTTCCTTGTAACAATGCTGGAAGAAAGTGTCTTCTAAAAACTGGCAGTAGGTTTTGGAGTTCATTTTGAGTTCATCTTCAACCCAAAAAGCTCATCTTTAATAATACCAGCCCATATCAGTACCCCACCTCCACCTTGCTAGCATCTGAGTCAAAGTGGAGTTCTGTGCCCATTACTGATCTAGCCACAAACCCATCCTGATTCGTCAAGAGTGACACTCATCTCATCAGTCCATAAAACCTTTGAAAAATCTGTCTTCACAGGATTTCTTGGCCCAGTTTTGACGTTTCTTGTCCAGTGATGGTTGGGTTTCAGTCTTCCTCACCTTGGTCATGTCTCTGAGCACTGACCACCTTGCACTTTTGGATACTCCAGGTAGGTTGCAGGTCTGAAATATGACAGCGCTGGAGGATAATGGGTTCCTGGTAGTTTCATGTTTGATTCTTTTCAAATCTCTTAAAGTTAATTTGCATTTTTTTCTCAACATGTTTCTTGCTACACTGTTGACTATTTACAACAAAACGTTTGATAGCTCTGTGATCACGTTCCAATATCTTTGCAGTTATAAGAGTGGTGCATCCCTCTGAAAGACTTTTTAATCATTTTTGACCTTTCAGAGTCAGTTATATTTGGTTTTTGGCCCATTTTGCCTGAGGTAAAGAAGCTGCCAAATAATTCTGCACATCTTGATATACAGTGTTGATCTCTTTAGGCCACACCCTCCCTCATTAGACATACATCACCTAATATGCTTAAATCCAATAAGAATTCAAGTTTATACAGCTTGGAGTTGGAGGAGTTTTTGTATATCTTCGTGTTTTCAGGATGTGTTTATAATGTGCACTGTGAACTGAAATTTCATATTTAAATTTTACAGTCTGAAAGATTAAATTTAATTTTTCTCATTCATAATGAACTAATCTTGTGTTTCATTTTGTAGAAATGAATTTGTGGCTCATTTTATTCAAAGAGAAAGTTATTGTTATGCTAATGCTAACAAACTAAAATAGCTGTAATGAAACAACTGGCATCAACACATCAATAATGTGACACATTAGAACACACATTCACATTTCTACAGCCAAAAACTAAATTTGGAAAAGCATAAAGGTAATTAAAATTAATTATTCTTAACTGATATTCAGAATTCATTATTCAGATTAAAAAGGATAAAATTATGGCCTTTACAAGGTCAGGAATATTCAGTTACCTCAATGAATAAAAAACAGAATGATCAAAGCTGGATACAGAAACACTGCCCAATAACACTGCAGATGAGCCCAGAATAAAATTGTGCTCACACTGTTGGGTTTTCCAATTCAGTGATGTTTGGGAGTGATATGTTGAGTAAGAGATTATTTGTCCTTTACTGTAAAGAGTAGTTCTGTGAAATGAAAGCAGAAGGTGCACTTAGTCCAATTTGGGTTTTGCAGTTGCATGGATAATTTTAGTGAGTTTTGAGCTAACACCTGGTAATGCTTACACCATTATGGAGCATTTTGGGGAATAAAATAATGAAGACAAATAACATTCTTCTGAAGTAATTTTGTTCACCTGGAACATTTCCAACTCATATTAGGTATAGTTTCTAGGGCTAATTAGTTGTAAAGGTAAAGGTAAGGTAAAGGGTAAGGTAAAGTACATTTTCTGACTCTTAATGTCACATTAACTTTGCTTTATCATTCTGAAACTGTAATTTAATGAAGCTGGTTACATTCTGAAGAAAATATTATTGACGATTGGAGAATGTATATTGTGCATGCAAATAAATGACAAAAATACACATTTTGCATGTGATGTCACCAGTCATCATTGCAGTGGACATGAACACTAACTATGGGAAATTGGTAAAAATTTACAGTCTTTTCCTATCACTGAATTAACTCTACATGATTATTACATGCCCTGCAGATAAAGTCTAGTATCTTCCACTTCATTGTCATTGTCTGAAGTACGTATTCTGTTTAAACTAGTTAACTTTTGGCAGAGGACCCAAAGCCCAAACTAGTGTGCAGATTGTTACTGGCCAAGTCAATACCATTTCCAGGTACAGCCCGAGTAATCTTTCTTTTATAACAATTCGCAAAGCATGCGTTCTTCAGTGACAAAATATACGCTTGATTTCCGTTTTTTCTGTTAATAATGACATGCTCATTTTTTTTCTTTAATTCATACGCATTCAGTTTATTTGTAGATGACAGCTAATGCTAACTCAAGCTAGCGCTTCACACCAGACGTGACTTGCGCTGGATGGACGCTGCTGTTCAATCTCTGCGACGCACAGTTTCATTTTAAACCCTCGTGTCACACATTAAACACCATTACTTACGTAAAAGACTTTCGAAACCCTTGTTAGTCCGATATAGTGCTGTCCCGGTCGTACAGAGTGGATCCGCGGTGTACGCAGGGCAGATGGGCTGTAAACAGTTCCGTGTTGCTCGGTGCATCTGCGGGTGGGGTCACAGCTCTCACTCCGCCCCCTGTGCGTCCTGACTGGTTCACAGGACACCAGACATGACCACACAACTCTCTGCATTCCTCTGTGCCACATAGCCCAATGATAATGTACATGTTTTTAGTCCATTAGGCTATAGGCTACAACTGATTAAAACAGGGGTCTAAATGAACTTTGTAGCCTTCGTTAAAGGTGCAAATAAATTCTCTAGTGTAAGACACAGACTGTATAAAAAAGTCTATGGAGGAAGATCAGCCATTTGCTTGCTTGGAATCCTCCACACAATGTTTAACTATTGTATCTATGCTTATCAATTAGGCTAAAGATGCTGTGTTGCTAAATAAAATATTGAAAATACATTCTTCATAGATGACCTCTAACTTAGTGGTGCCATCATCAACCAATTTTTGAGTGAGATTTGGAGATTTAATGCCAAAAGGATGGCAAAGTAACAGACCCTTCACCACAAAAGAGCCCATGGTGTAGCCTAGTCATTTGCACCACAGGCCTATTTTATTCTCTTGCACAGCCATTCTGATATGGTGGATTAACAGAGTATGACAATGGTTAGGTGAATAACTGGTAGTCATGGTAGTCTACAATACTTGCTTTGTTGTAGCCTCAATAAGATTGAGATAGTTAGCCTACAACAGCAGCAATAGAAAAAAAATTTTTTTATGGAAATTAATGAGGCCATAAGTGGCATAAATGTGCAGGCTATAGACTTATAAGTTAAAGATGCCCCTTGTTTATGAACCATTGTTACAAATTCTAAACAGTAGCCTATATAGACATAGACTCATTTCAAAGAAATTATTTGGTTTAAACCTTTTGTAAGTCATTTAAAAGTTACAGTTAAGTTATTTTTACATACAAATATGACTCCCTGTCCGATACTTTGACTTTGGCCTAAAAATTTTATCAGATTTTAACCAGATATTACTCCTCAGTGCACTTGAACCGTCTGCATGAAACAGAAACAATCTTTCTTGCTTCAGCGAAAATGTAATTTCAAATTTGGAGAGGAAAGGATGATTGCTGGTTGCACATAATCACATTGAACAATGGGACAGCAAAACCATGATTATAACAATCATGGTTTTATCAACAGTTATTTTATGCAGCAATTAAGTCAGTTTGTTGCAGTGGCCACACCATATGGTCTACTGCAAAAGGAAATATTAAATAGTTAGATACATTTGGGGAGCCTGCTGCTATAATAGAAGTGCTTTTAGATAGTGATAAAGGCATCTTGACATGGTACTTGAAGCTGTCTCAAACCCACCAGTATAATAATGCAAAATCAATTGGATCATTACAGTAACTAATGGCACATTGTCAAAGGGTTAAGGTATCACAGGCGGTTTTCATGTCAATATGTACTTCAATTTTAACCATGGATTTTACAAAAGGGGACCGTTATATTTTCAGTCCTGTCTGACCTTATTTCTAAAAAAAAAAGCGGCTTATATTTGCACATTGCAATATGAAATCTGTGCCCCCGGTCGCACTTCCAAATTCTTTCTACTTACCAACTTTTCACTGGAGAGACACTAATGCTGCATTTGAGTCACAATTCTGTTAGTATCAAATTAACACACATCATGTATTTGACTCTTAGTGTTGTTGTGAGTAAAGTGAAGAAAATCCAGATATGTTTCAATGTGATCAAGAGTTATTTCAACTATTGACAGTGCTGTAGAGTAAATAAGTAGTTGTTGGTTCACAGTGTTGATATAAAATGAGTAGTTGGTGATTCACAGTGTAAACGTCAATCACTCAGAAATTGTCTATTTTGAATAGTACACTACATCAGTGTTGGGCTTTTATAAGGTTTCCAGGGGAAGAGCTACAGTCTGAGAGACAAGCACATTTCACCGTCTGAAGCTAAACTAAGCTAAGAGCTAATAGCGTAAAGCTAACAGCTAATAGCGTGTTTTTTTCAGCAGAACTGAACTCAACGAGCCTCAAGTCCAACCACCTGAGCTCTCACGTGCCCCGTGTCAGATTACTTTACCTTTTTAGGACACTCTGCAGTTAATTTAATTCATAAAAATACTAAATATATTTGGTCTATTACTAGTAGTAGTATTGAGTAGTAGTAAGCTAACTAACTTCGCTGTGACAGTCAATGTTGCTGTCACTGATGTCCGTGAAAATTAGGTAAAATCGCCACAAATTGTACTAAATTAAGAGTAACATTACTTCAAAAAATATTTCTCAAGTCTAAGTAAAAAGTAGAAGTCCAAAAAATGTGTTAAGTAGCTAAGAGTAAAACTATTCGGGAAACTACTCAACAAGTCACTTAAGTTAAACGTAACTGGACGAAACATCTGATTTGTCATTTAAAGTTAATGCCGTTGCGAGAATGAAAAATGAAACAGTACTCATGTCTGGTATTTTCATAATGGGAAGAAAGTACAATATTTGTAAATAGTGACTCAAGTAAATGTATTAGGTCATAACGCATTAGGTCATTGTAATGCTTGTGACACCTGCCCTACACTCAGTGTATGTAACACGATGATTTAGGACAGTTTTGAGCTATTTATGAGCTACTTCAAGGGGTTAATACAAAAATGTTGGTGGTAAAATAATGTCTCCTGCGTTTATTTCATTGTTGTCACCTGTTGTCCGGGTTTTACATGGTTTTACATGGTTTTTGCATGGTTTTAGAGCGCCTCTCTCCTCAAATGAAATTAAAGTTAAATCAAAATATGTTTAATGATTCTGCTACTTGAACACAAAAAAAATCTATTTGCTTTTGCCGTATTTTGTCGTAGAGCAGCCCTCAAAGCCCCGTGACAAGTGTCCGGCTCTTCACTTTCCGGACCGGGTTACGGCGCAGCGGCGCACTGCCTTTAGCGGGACTGGAGAGCGCTCTCAGCGGCTACACTGCAGCTGACTCTCTGAGGGGAGCTGCCGGGATTCACGGTGTTTCTTCAGGCTGTACACGCTCCGTAGCCTGGAGTGGAACCCGCATTTGACCAGGTCTAACCCGACACCCACATACGCCTAAACCAGGTGAGTCCCGCTCTGCCTCAGCTCCGTTTCGAGGAGACCGCAAACAGTTGGTCCACGATCTCACGCAGCCCCGATTCAAACGCCCTCACACGGCCTTATGTCTGCCTGCACCCGGTACCGACTCAAACGAAAATCTAATTGCCCCGACACGGACTCTCGATCTATACTGAAGTGAAGGGCAGGTTAGCATTCGTTAGCTTAGCTTTTCCGAGTTTTCACCGTGTTTTTCACATTTTGAGGCGCGCATTCATTCGCTGTACACACTTTTGTGTGTTGTGTTGAGGTAGGATATTGTACCAAGTGGAAAGTTATTAAAATTATTTAAATCAAAAGGTTAGTAGTATTCTGTAAAAATTAAATATCTTCAAGTATGATGTCTTACCCAATGCAATGTCTTAACATGCTATTAACTTTTAGTCAAAAAGAGTAATGATACTTTCTTTTTCTCTGTATTTTCTTTAGGGTGAGTGTCTTGCTGCTGGTTGACCATGCATCCCCAGCTCCTAAAGGTTACAGTGGAAAGATGAAGGCTCAAGCCAATAACCATCTCATCAGATTTGCAGGTAGGTCATGAAATGGTTAAATGTAGAACTGAAATGTAACCTCACCAATAATTTCGTAATTGACTAATTGAATTTTTTATGTGTGCTAAATAGTTGTAATTTTTTGCCTTGATCTCATTCTATTTTCGTGATTAATGGCATTTAGGTGTTTAGTTTTTGTTGTTTGTGTTGTTTGTGTTTGTTCTTGTGGGTCTTGCATTTAAAAATAATTTTTTTCTAAGGGGCTAAATTTTTTCAAATTACCCTTCAAGTTATTTATTTGAATGGTTCCTGTATACATAAACATACAGCTCATGCAACAGAATACCCTGCTTAATAGGAATAAACAAATAACGATATATAAACCATAATATATTTACTATATATTTACTTTTAAATTTTTATTCATGGCTCATTAAATATTGCATAGTCTGTTTTGCGAGGTGGTTACTTGAATATGTTATATTTATTCTATTCTATATTTTATTTTACAGATTGGTATGGACACATTTCTTGCTGGTTGAATCTGGACGGCCTTTCTACCTGTGACTGAAGTGGGAAGGACAAATGTTTTTTATGTCATTGTTGACCTGACTACATTTGGTGATCCTTTAAGGCATTTTGGCAACGCTCTTGCGGTCTGTGGAGACTAGTTCGAGGGCTGCAGGCTTCGCTTCATCAGAGGACCCTGGTGATAACGGGACTGTGACATCATCATTTTCCAAAAGCTGCGGTTTGCTCGTCCACATGAAAACGCGACCCCAGAGTTTTCAGATTTCTCTACTCTGGAACCCGTTCTCAAAAAACTCAGTTTACATCCACCCGAAATGCTGGCTCGATTTACTACAAGAGGGGAGCGCTGTGGCATGTTTAACAATAATTTTCAGATTGTGTCATATTGTGTGGTGAAGATGAAATATCCGTTACCACTTGTGGATATTGTGGTGGCCCTTACATGCTGATTTAGGCACGCTGCAATTGTGGGGGTGAAAATGTGGCACACGAGATAAGGCAGGTCCAACTGTTGACGCTGCATGAAGACACTGTTACTAGCACAGTTTTGTAAAATAGTGGAGTGTCATTTTACATTAAATAAAGAATGCTTCTATCGTAACAACAGTTTGTATCTGTCCCATGTTATCCTTTGACCCAATTTGTAAAATGACAGTGACTATGAAACTTGAGCCCCATGCTGTGTCATTATAAAGGTGAAGAACAGTTCAGGCCACTACAGACAAATATAGTAGCATCAATAACAAGATATAACACTTGTATAGCACTTGACATGAACACAAGGACAAGAACAAACAGAGGAAACAAAAAAGTTAATGAAAGGAGAGAGAAAAATGAAAGAGATGGATTTTCATGACTTTTATTAAAGGAGCACTGTGTGATTTTTCTGGTGGAGGGTCCGTCATCTGCATGGCTTCATGGTAATGTTACTGCTTTGCCTGAGATGTTCCACAACAAATACATATTGTATTTATTCAATTACAGGTATTTTTATTTCTCAAAACCACCACAAAGACATGCATTCTCACTGTAAGCAAGCCCACTTCTCCACAAATCTGACCTAGTTAAAGACATAGTTAAATTAAATACCATACTGTAGAACATATTCAGGAAAAACTATAACATCTACATTGAGTTAGTAGACCCTCTATTCCAGTTCCAGAGGGTTCCAGAGTTCCAGAGGGCCGGGACAGCAGTGGAGAAGGCCCTGTCCCCCCAGGTCTTGTGGGCAGGTTGCCATGAGCTGAACAGAAAGCACGGGTGAGGGTGTGATGGTGAAGGAGCTCAGAGAGGTAACCAGAGTTATGGAGGGATTTATACACAATGGTGAGGAGCTTGAATTGGATGTAAGTAACAACACAGCAGACAAAAGTAGCTTACACCTATTTTGTCATATGCTTTTACATAAGTTGAAGCTTGTTATGTGATTGTTTTGATAAAATATCACACCCATTTTGAACATAACCTTTTATAGTCTTTTGACATGTGACTTTTGACTCATGTATGGACAGGCAAGGCATGCAAACACACCTTTCAATTGAGCAATGTACAAACCATCCATCTGTGAGCAATCAAGATACTGAGTGTTTGAAAGAAGACTATCCCTCTCTTTTTTAGAGTCAAGATGTGTAAAAAAGCTTCACATCACCCAAGATTAGATCGGAATAATACAATCACTTGAATTAATTATAGTTCTTAAAAAGAGAATTATGTTTTGTTATGTTGTTGTTGCACAGTGTTGTTTTTAACAATAAGGATGACTTCACACTTATTGTGTAGTGAATAATATGTATTTATGCATCATGAATTTGATAATAAGTTATCACACTGATTGTAAAATGCCATTCATTTATTCAGGCACAAAATATGTAAACTGCAGCAAAAACATGTATAATACAGCTAAAATGCAGGGTTAAGGTATATGCCAGACAATGCTTAGTACTATTTGGCACCAAACAAGGACTCGCTTTGGTGAATCAATGCAGCCTATGGGGCCTGGGGCAGGTCCTTGTCCGTGGATGACAATTTGCATTTAAATTGCATCTCCCACACTCAGTGATGCCCAGAACCTGAGCAAGAACTGGGATGACTTCACAATTAAGATTTCATAGGCAAACATAAAAGTATGACATATATATTGCTATATGTAATGTGTGTATATGTTTAAGACAAAAAGGCTACAAGATACCTCTCTGCAGGGAAAGTCACAAAATGCATTTAGCCTTAAAATCAATAATTCAGTAGCTGCTCATTGCTTGCCAGTTTCAAGTGTCCAATGCAGGTGTGGCTGACAGTATTATGGCTGTGTCTTGGTCAAAGTTTAAGCAGAACAGGTTACATTCCTCTAAAGGGAGTCTCCCTAACATTCATTGACCAAAACAGCTCATTACAGCTCATATTCGGTATATTAACCCTGGCTGACTGACGCTGAGGAAAACAGTCTGGGTTCTGGGGATTTAAAATGCAAATAACTATAAGCATACCGAGTATATATAGGCTACTGCCTTATAGTCAAGAGATAGGTTAAATTATTCCTGATTCTTCATGGTAAAGGTTATTATGCTATGCTCTTTTGGGACATGGACACAAGAGTGAATGAAGGGCATGCTAATATTAGACTCATTCACAGAAAGTGTGCCAAAACCATTAGAAAGATATCTCAAGAATGCTATGGGACATTTTTAAACTTGAAGCGACTGTTTATCAAAATGTCTGTAACTGTAATGTTTTCTAAAAAGTGTGTTTTTGTCAATCACAAGGAAAAGGCCTATTTGTTTCTATTGATTACAAATCTATACAATAACGCTTTAAATCCCCAACTTAAGATATTTGCATGTTTTAGGTTTAGCCTCTTCTGACAGGCCAGTCAATAAATAGATCCACTCTGCTGCTACCACCTTGTGCAAACAGTGCCTGCATTGTAGGTTCTCATGACACCTGAGAAATCTAATTATTGTTGGCATATTTCATTACATTGCACTAATGCGACAAATTAAATACAGTCCATTATGCTGTGTGAATTAGCTCACAAATCCAGTATTGTATTAGCTGTGTGTGTTTGCATAGTGGTGCAGCACTGGGCATGTGTGCAGCCGTAGTCCGGCCCTGCACCCCGCCCACCTCCCTCCCTCTTCCCCTCGGTGCGTCTCGGTCCGCCCGCAGCAGTCTCCTTCCCGGCGAGGTTCACTCCAGAGATGGCTGCGAAAGTGTGCAGATCAGTCCTCCTGTTGTCCCGGAGCAGCGGAGCGGTGGCCGGCAGCCTACCCGCACTTGTTGTCTCATCACAGCGGCACCATCAGCACATAAGACCGGTAAGTCCCAGGACGGTACGGCTGTGTGCGCGGAGAGAGAGAGTAGAACCGGGGGGAGAGCAAGAAGACAGTGGAGCTACTGCTGCTGCCGTGGTGGCTGGGCTGGCTAAGGAAGTAATGCTAACTAGCCTTCAAGATTTGCCAGTCTTGACTTGTAATAACACCTAGTGGGGATGTGAAGCGTGAAATGAGCTATTATGTCTGTCCTAACCTGGCCTCTTGTGTGCTTGTTTAATTCACAATGGGACGCCTAGCTTTGGCAATGGCAATGCAGTTTTTTGGAGCGCTTTGCTGAAGCCCATCAACACCCCCTGGCGCTGCCCCACCGTTTACTGTAACTGGCCTGGACACGGTGTCGCTGTCATTTAGCCTAATATCGAGTGTCCAGCCTCTCCCGCCTTGTCCTTCAACTTTGCAGCGAGCGCAGCGTGTCGGACAGAGCCAGTGTCTTGGAGGTGTCGGATAATCTCGCGGTTTGTGTGGTTCTGCAGCAGATGTTGGGGCTGGGTGCATAGCTCCAGTCGGATGAGTGTCTTGTTTTAGAGCATTAAGGATCTAACCTGTAGCCTAAGCTTGTCTGCAGGTTTAGAGGCTGTGCTATGGCCGATGCTCCCTTCGTTTCTTCCGTGAAGTGTAAAATGCAGCATCTGCGTGCTGGTGGTGCAGCAAACTCAGAATAATGAATGTGCCCATAGCAGAAGGAAACTACAGTGCGCGTGTGTGGAGTGATCTGGGCACATACGCACGAGAGTTCACAGGAACATTGAGTGATGTCAGACTCTCCAGCCTACTGCTGCCCTGTCCCCTCCCTGCGGGTGTTTCCCGTTCAGCTGGGAGACCCTGGGTTTTCCTGGGAGCTGATGCAGGACCTTTGCATCCACTGCTGCGTTACATACAGACTCACAGGGCTGTGCTTACTATAGCAGAAATATAATTTGTGATTACCACACTGTTACTATAGTGCTGTGTGATATAGTTGCACATCTTGTTCCTGCCTGCACGCCCCACTCCCTGTCTGAGGAGGAGGAGGCTGCAGTTCACTTTGAAAGAATGAGGAAGTGAAGGCACTTCCAGCACTGGCCTTTCTCAGTTACTACAACCACAGCTACACAGTCTTTACAGTAGCACAAACAGATATTATATCCTATTCATATTATATTTCCTTCCCTATTCTGAAAAGTCGCCTTGATCTGATTTGATTAAGTTGTTGCTGAACACATATAGGCATAGACAGTGAATCTATAAAGACGCAGGGGCCATGTGCAGTGGTTCACCTCATGTAGGACAGAACAGCCTATAGTGAGATATAGAGCTGTTAGAGGCACGCTTGGTCAATGCTCATAGTGACCTCCACTACTCCCACCACTGTGAGCCATTACATTACTGCACAGTTACCCAGTGGGAAAGAAATATTCCTCCCTTTAAAATAAGTGGAGGTCTATTTTGCACGGTTGATTCTCTTGTCAGTTTTTCCTGCCTCAGCAGAGTTGGTCCTAATATGTTCTTTATTTTATTCCAGTCATTTTATTTCAGTTTGTCTGTTTGTCTTTGCCTTAATGAATGAAGTGAATCTACAGCAGCCCCAAACCCACTCCTGTCAATGTGTGACAGCTAGCCCCCTGTTCTCATCTGGACCACTCCACTGCAGTGAGGACTCTCATCTCTCCTGTTGTTTCTAATAAAGATCTCTCTCTCAGTCAGAGCATCTACAGAGATTTTGACATAATGATTCATAAAAGCTGTCACGTTTAAACTGTGTATGGTTTTCATTTTCTATAGGTCAGGCAAAAGTATATGAATTATGGGCAATAGCTTTTTTGTTCAAGTAATTCAGAATACCATTTCTGCTTTTGTAATATTGTGCATAGTAATAAAATAGTAGTAGTTGTTGTACTAGTTTTTGCACTAGTAATTTGCACCACTAATACAGAATGAATACTGCAGTAATAGTGTTGATACTACAAAGTTACTAATGGCGATCGTCTTCTTTATGTATGTATTTAAGAAGACAGTGTTGTGATAGAACTGTTAGGCAAATATAAAGAACTATTATAAGTGCCCATGTTTCAGAAATAGCAGAAAATGGGCACTAGTGGGTCACATTTTAACCTAATTTACTACTGAGTCAGCTTGAGTCACAGTACACATTTAACTATTTGCTATGGGCAACTGCCTATCATTGTAATGGAATCAGGATTCAGAGTGGAATGAGTTAGTGCTCCCAGGGGCTATCCTAAATTGAGACCCCACCTGAGTTCTGTGAATCAGTGCTGCTTGTTTAGCCCTTCTTACTATAGTGTGACAGCATAATAAACCCAAATTCATAGTTGCGATAACACATTAACAAAACCATTGAAAGTGCCCAAATGCATCTCTATAACAGTCTAGTCCTCTTATTTGACAGAATTGTACTGTATCTGGTGTGTCTGGGCTAGGAGCTTTATATAATATGATAAAAGCTAAAATTGTAATTAAAATGAGCTAGATTCAAAGATGTTTTTGTAAAAAAATAAATAAATCTAAAGATATTCTTAAGTAAATGTCACCAATCATTCTGCAACATAGTTATCATTTATGTCTCAGGCTGACTATAATAGATCTTTTAACCATATAGTCTGATCTTAGGTTGCTGCAGTGTGGTGTTGAGGCCAAAAGGTTGCCGCTCAGTTCTTCAGTTTAATCCAATCATTGTAGGAGTAAACTAATTTATTCTCTCCGTCTCACCACTGAAGTTATCCGGATTAGTGTGATAACAAAGTGACTGTGGGTCTGTTGTGAGATGGTAAAATTGCTGAATGATTGATCAACCTGTCCTTAATGCAGTTTTACTAATATTATGGCATACTCCATCTCTATTTATGACCTCACATTTACCTGTGGCAAAGGGGAGAGGGAAAACAATTTGACCTTAATATTAATGAAATGTCACAATGGCTGTCATGCAAGAAGATTATGCTAATCCAACTTACTTATACATTCAGATGGAGTTGATTGATGGATAACTTATCATTACTTCATTGCCATTGCCATTACCAGGGCATCTTATCCTATGCTTTGAATGTTAACTGTTATCGCTTTTTCTGTGTCCATGATACCCCTGCAATCTATCCTCACTGATATTATAACTGTGCACAGAAGCAGTAGTTTGGATTTAATGAATTTTCTTTGATGGGTAGATACATTGATCAAAGATTTCTTAAAGATCTTTGCTTAGGATAATATAAGAATTGAGGCATTTTTGTTTTGCATTATGATTTAGTAATATTAAAACTGGAAATTTTATAAAATATTGTGATTTCAAAATTCAGTGGTGAACCCCTTGAAAGGCCATGGATGATGTTTGTTAATTGGAGTCAGCAAGAGATTCTCTACAGGGATACTGAAAGCATCAAGATTATCACCAACATAAGCCTGATCATGTTGTTGTTGTGTTACCTTTTGCCTTTGTAATGTACATGTTATGTATAGAGCTGATTTAATACAATTGCAATATGCCACATTTTACACCACAGTTTGTGTCATGCATCATACATTTCTTTTTATCCTCTATAGGTTTCATAGAGTTGCTTTTTGTGCCATCATAGATATGATTTAGGCTGCGGCATCAGAGCAGAGGCTTCAGAAGAGAGCTGTTACTTAACTCTTCCCTTTTAACAGCTGCTGGTTGTCTGGGTTCGTACTAAGTGACAGGCATTGCCCTTTTAGAGGTCATTGGAAAACAGAAACACTCGAGTGAGAGTGTTGTTATGTTGCTTATCCTTATATGCTTTGTTTGTAAAACAGAGCCTGTTCATGTGTAAAACTGTTGTTTGCTCTTCTGCATGCAGGTCAAAGGTGACTATTGAAAAAACAAAGATGGCATATTTATGCTAGCTTTTTTTTTGCCAAATCCAGAAATATCAATGATTATGAGCCGTCATTTTATTATAAATCTTAGCCTGAGATCTGCAGTGTCCAGCTGGACCCTTGTAAGATGAAGCACTTCTGTTCTGCACAGCACATGTCTGAAATGCTTCTGTTTTCTGTTCTGAACCTCAGCAGCTCTCCCCACATGTCGTTGTGTTTTACTGTCTCAAGTGACTAGTACAGTATACATTTTCACAGCTGAGCTACTACAGCTTTGGTATTTTTTACACACTTCAGGAAAAGTGAATATTTGACACTAGCTTTGCACTTTTGAGAAAACTGGTTATTACATGAAAGCACGCTCTTCACACTCCATAGACCATATTTTTTGTGTTGTTGTGTTTCTGTTGGATACACCAATCCACATCACATATCTCACAGCTGTCTGACCTGCAGTGCTTTGAACAGAGAGGTGAAGAGTTCAGCCTAAGCCTGACTCAGTTTTGTTTTAGCTTTAGGGACACACAGATAAAGTTACTTCAGAAGTGTCTTTTCTAAACATCAGCTCTTGATTATGAGAGTGTTGTAGCGCTCTAATGGATGAGACCATAGTGATGGACAAAGTCCTTATTAGCACTCGAGAAGGGATTTCACCCTTGGTGTACTAAATGACTGCTGAACCTCTGCTGTTGGCATAGACTAATTAGCTGCTTCACATGTTTCAGTGTGGCCCAGCATGTCTCTGCAGCTCTGAAAGGACATTAAATCGGTCCTGTGTGTGTAATGTGATGATGGATGGAAGTAACGCTTGGTTAGTCCCTCTCATCGTCCGGATGTCTGGTTGGTGGCATCCTGTGCCAGCGGGCAGGTGAGAGTCTGAAGGTCACCCCCAAACCCCCATGCCACACAATCAGGTTTGGGACAGGGTCAGAGCGCAACAGCCAAACTAATCTGTGGCAATTTATGGGCCCCAGTGAGAGCTGCAAATGAAAGCAGGGCAGGGTTAGTTTGTATGAAGGTCGATGATGTCCAAATCTGTCACACAGACTTAAACAATTATGTGAAAGCATTTCCCCGTCGTGGTGTTGTGCTGTCATTCAGAGAGACTTGACTCAGCACCATGGCACCAGTCGCCCTGTTTACATAGAGGCTTATATTCTAGTTTTGCCTGCTGCTGTAAAAGAGCATTGCATTACTGCTAAGACGTGAGTGGAGGTAAATCTAAATGGCTTTATATAAGGCTTTTTATAATCCTGTTTGTGATCTGCTTATTAGAGTGCTAATTTGTGTTCTGAGGTGTTACATAAAAGTGTGTTTTAATTATTTTGCATTAATAATGAAATGCAGATTTACATAAAACGACAAAACATCAGAGAGTTAAGCAGAACTAAAACAAGGACAACTTCAGTCCATTACCTCTGGAAACTCAAATGCTATTAGACGTGGTCTGACTTTGGATTAACCTTTTTCTATGAAGGTGTGTGGCAAAGCTTTCCTAAATGAGGAACCCCACTCGGAGTTGTGCTGACTGCCATTGTATATTTCCTTAGGCAAGATATCTACTTGGTTTCAGAGTCTATGTGCATTGGTGTATGAATAAATGTGTGCTGGGGTGAGAGCAAAAACAGCATTTCTGTGAATAATATGAGGAGAATACTATGATGTGTTTGTGGTTTAACGAAAGAAGTGCACCTTTTTGTCTCAAGTGCACCATTTAAAAGTGCAGCTGTAATTTTACAACCTAATTATAAACATTCCCACTTCTAACACCTAAATATTAATGGCCTCACAAAGTTTGAAATCCATAAACCAGGAAACAAACTACAATGAAAAAATAAATAATAAATATGTTCACTTTCAGAGCCACAGATTGGAATAGTGTGACTGGAATGGGTAATGGGAACTGTAAAATGTTTTGTCCTAACAAGACAAGACTTGGCTAAATTGATTAGGTGGAAATTGAACTGCCAACCTTTTTTCTTATTTTCTTAATTCTCTGCCTGCTTAATGTAATATGTGTGTAAGATTGCACCTACAAACAATGCATTAAATGTTTTCTATTGGTTTAGTGAAATTGCTTTTGTTTGGGTTGGGCTGAACTTCGTCTTATGCAATAACAATATCCTCCATATGCAGCCCATTAGAGAGCTGGAAGGTGGGGCCGACCTCTCCTTCAGGAGGTATTGATTGCTTATACCCTTATTAGTACAAGTTCAGTGTGAATCACTAACAAAACCGAGCAGGAGTAACACTGGTTTGGAAGTACAATGAAAGACAATGAGACAATAAGCTTCTTTCTGCTTCTTGTTTAGAATTTATTATACCATTCATATTTTTCTTTTTGATATTATAGTATATTGTGATGTGTGAGCTACTGTGTCCAAATATATATATTTTTTTGTGGAATCAATAAAGTTTGTCTAAGTCTAATACAAGAGAATTACTCATTAGAATCAAAATTTTATTTAGATTTCTGTGTACTGAACCATTATGCCAATTTGAAAAGGATTGGGTGAGTTTTATTAGACTGTGGACAATGAATTATGACCTAGCACATATAATTGAAAAGAAAAGTCAGTAAGGTCAGAAACATCCATTCTACATTTGAGCAGAAATGGTTAAAGCGGCCAACCATACAAAGACAGTAGTTATTATGAATGAGTGCTATGTTACTAATGCTTGTTGAAATGAGGAGTTCCCTGTCCTTAGACTCACCCCACATTGAAAGAAAACTAGGGCTGCGTCCAATTACTGCGCTGCCATGTCATGCTTCACAAGAAAAAAGAGAAAGTGCATACTTCAAATTACACAATATTTTTGCTCTAAATTGTATTTTGTATTCAGAAACATTGTTGGTTTGTTTCTTGTAGAATGAATTGCTATACACAAATGGAAAAATCCATTCAACTGTTAAACCATTTTCTTTTTTAGCCTGGTACTGCAGTGGCTAACTTGGGTCTACGTTTTTAATGAGGACAGATGGTGCATTGTATTGCATAGCATTCATTATCAGTGACAATAGCTTCCATCACATTATTATATGTTTAATTATTTAGCATGTGTGCGGATCTTTTTCGTAAGCATTGTACTGCAGCATGTTAGCATATTATAACCATGTTACTTGTACTTGTACATTGCTCATTTGTCTATGCATTCATACAGTGCAGCTAGGCCTGTCACCAGAACAAATTTTGAAGTGTGATATATTGCTGAAGTAAATATAAATGATAAATGATAATATTGAAACTTACGCCAGTGACACAGTAAACAAAGTGCAGATTTGCAAAAAATGTTCTAAATGTCCAGTACTGTTAAAACATGAGCTGCAACACATGAATAGCAGAATGAAACACTTTAGTACTTAGTTTGCATCTGTAATGAGTTATAGAAGTTATTCATTCAACCTTTTTTCAACCTCATCAAAAAGACCAAAAATAACCACAAATATCTCAGTAAGAAAAATTTACACACAATAAATATTGACCCCCCCTAAAATATTGTTTCAGTGATCATATATGAGCGATAAGTCGATATAGTCATTATCGTGACACTTTAATGTACATGCACACTTGGACAATCAGTATATTTGTGTATATTTATAATTGAATAGATCTTTCTTTTCACATTGAGGAAATTTGAGTTTTTATCATTATTACCCAGGTAATGCTTGCTTACCCGTCTTTCTGAAAGCATTGTCTGTCTAATTTCTTTGGTACTATTATGTGGCAGACAGGTTTCTGCAGAGGTCATTGTTGGAGGGACCCTTCCATAGACAACAAGGCTAATGGCGCTCTAATCACTTTGCAGCTCATAAGTAGTCCTTTTGTTCCCGCTGGATCGATGTGCAAGGTTAACGAGATGAAGCCTTGACATTTCCGAGTTTGTTATACCTGTTTTCTCCTGGTGATTTCAGAGTTTGAAAAAAGGAAAACAAAGTCCATTTTCACTTGCACTTTGGAGTATACTTTGTTTAAAAACTAAATAAATTATGAGGACCATAGTAGATTAAACTATGACAAAAATACATTGAAACAAATACTACAACACAGCTAAACCAGGTCAAAAATTAGGTTTAAACCAGGTTTAAATCAGTATTACCTATTGTTAACGCTCTATTTTTTTCAGTCTGTGCTTCATCCTGTCATTTTGCTGTTTGTATGTTGTGGTGAAAACAGTCTGTAGTGACTGATTTTTTGCCTAAGAATCCCTTGAAAAATAGGTGAATAATTACAGTTGGAATTTTATTAAATAAGTGTAAAAAGCAAAAAAAAAAAAAAAAAAAAAAACTAAGGTAAACTAACCTTATGCAAGTTACATAATGAACTGCACTAGGTTTGTAAATGAGAATACAGAATATCTTTGCATACTAACAGTGTTATCTTATGCACAGATTGAGAACCACTGCAGCGTGGTATGGCAGCTCTTGTAGACCTTATCTGTAGCAGACTTGTAAATGCACTGTAACATGCTGGTGTAATGTTACCAGGGAAATGAGGGCTGCTTCGGTCATGGCTAAACAAGATCTCATGAAAGTGGTGAGACCATTTCTGTTGGAGGTCATTCTGGGTGGGAGTGAGTGGTCGGTCCACAGCAGGGGTCAGTAAGACGCAGCGTCAGACTCTGTTACTGCAGCTGCTATGATTATTTATACTGTAGAATAGTAGACTCACTTAGCATGTTTCTTACCCCGGGTGGTTTTCTTTGCATTAGTTCCACATGTCATAATAAGGGCTTGTTACTAGCTTGTCACCCACTATTTCTGGCGTGAGGGTAAAGGGGCACACGATGTCCAATAATGACATGTTAAATAAATAGCCCAGAATAAATGAATGTGAGTTGTAGCTGGTTTTGCCATAAGCCTAAGAAATACTTAATGGAATGGATTGGAAAGGAATAAATTAATGTTTGTTGTTTTATGTGTGTTGTGTATTGGCAAGTGGGTATTTTATAGTACTGTACATTTTCTAGTTATGTTATATCTTCTGTACTACAGTTTCACTAATATTAACATCTTGAAATTGCTGAATAAGTCTATTGTATAGTTTTACATCATTTGTTTATCTTAGAGGCTGCTCCTTATTCCCTCCTGTATGAAGAGCAGTAAAGCAACTGAATAATAAGATACTACTTTAATACTTGCCTTTATAATGTCTTTAAGGAAGCAGCGGGGATTACTGTATCACAAACAGTGGAAAATGAAAAATATTTTTGTCGTTGCTGGTCACATATTTTACAGGCAGAGAGGCAGTTATTTGACAATTGCTCAGGAAAAAAATACAAAAAATATTCAAACCAGAAGGTCACATCATGAAAATCTGTCATTCAGTACCAATTGTACCACCAAGCATCTAGTACATTCTCAAATATCTTATTGTCTCAATCTGTTGTTCCCAGTATCACAGGAGGCCTGTGTGGAACGATATGAGCTGTCTGCGTTTGTGAATGACATTTGTGACAGCCTAATTACACCAGCACAAGTATGGCCTGAGCCTTAGCAGAGACTGATCCTCCTCTGAGCCCGTCCAGGGAGTCAATGAGCTCCAGAAACACAGAGCTCTTCTTCAGCCCAGTTTGTTTGCTGAGTAATTATTCAGATTGTAGTGGTGCCCTGGCAGACACACAGGCAGGGATGTCACCAAGGAGAAAACAAACACACCTCGCAGACAATGGACTTAGTTTGAATGACTGGAAGTACCAGATTTTTTTTATTGCATTGGAAAACACCCAGTACATTTTTCCATCAGAACTGAATAAGGATGATAAGCAACATCTTTCTTGGAATTAAATTAGTGGTTTTATAATTTTTTTTATTGTAGCATCTGTAACAGTAAAACGGATTAGTTCTTTTTTCCATACAGATTTTTATTATTTGTACGAATTAAAAGTACTGGTCAGACAGGTCTTTCAACTTTCTCATGTCTGAACATGCTAATTGTAATCTAAGTTTAGCCATTGTCTGACTTGTTCAGGACTTGAGTGGAATAGTGTGTTGCAGTTGCCAAGAAGCCAGCCTCCTTTGTCCACTTAACGGCCAGTTTTAAATGGATTGTGTGGCCTGAGTCTTACACCCTGTCTCTTTTAATTAACCCCTATATCAAATGGATCAATGGTAGGAGACATATGTGAAAAAGGCATGGCCTGACCAGTGCATGTGGGTGCTAAAGGGAAAGAGAGAGAGAGCTGGGGTCAAGTGTATTCTGCCTGGGCATATAGCAGGGTTAAGGAGCTTTTTTGCCATCTCAGCGCATTTCAACTGCATACACTCACTTTTCAAGTCGTTTAATGCTATTCTATATTTCTGTGTGGACCAGAGGTTTTGACCAGATAATCCTATTACAGCAGCTGTGTGGGAATGTACACCCAGGAAGAAATTACATTTTTATTATAACACGCAGAGATTCATTTTCAACACAGTTGGCTAAATGTTGACATATACATTGCATTTAGATTAGCATATTTCAATCCTAAATATGTATAGCGTCAATAGGGGAATTGTTGAGACCCCTATAGGACCCCAAAACTCTTCGCCTAATCTAGCCTAATATTTATACTTTCAGGATCCTAAAACATTTCCAAAGCAAATCTTTTCAACAACCTAGTATGACTAGAGCAATTACATAATAAATTGACATATAATTTATACCAGATGCCCTTCCTATCCTTTAATTTGTACTCAGGTCAGGTACAAAAATTACACAGTGTCAAAGGATTGTATCTGTTCATTGAGCAAATATGCACTATATTTCACCCATGTCTCCTACCTGAATGTAATCATATGACATGACCATGCCTTTATTTATCGACTGGCAATGTCAAGCTCTGATATAAATTTCTGAAATCTGATATACGTTCCATCCCCAGAAAACTACTTTAATAAATGCTCTTTGACACAATGTCTGTAAATCTAATATTGCCATAAAGCAGTCCACCACTGTGATTTACAATAATGACACAACCAGAGATATGTCGGCATTTAATTATAAGGGATGGAAAAGTTGCTAAAGCTATCAGCGGTTGTATCGGCTGCATTCACTGTGGCTGTGTTAATAATTTACATTTGGACCCACTTCATGCCTCTATCATAAACCAAATGTAATAGGCTTTGTATGTGTGTGCACCTGCATATTGAATTTCCATACACACTTGTATTTGGTGTATTCTGATACAGTGAGGAGTGCACAGGGAGTAAACATAGATACACAATCTGGTGTCTGCTCAAAGGCACCTCATAGAAACAGGGCAGCCAGTAAATTGCTTATGTAAATGGCCCATGTTGCTGTAATCTATTGATGATGAGATCTTGGATGCAGGGTGCAAAAGAAAAATCAAAGCACTTACCGGTTTAGTGCACTTCTTTTTAACAACAGGTCTTTAATGTTACACACTTAGGTAGAGGAGGAGTTGAAAATTATGAACCTGCAGAGCAATGGGCATCTGTTCTGGAAAATAAAAGTCCTAATGCATTCTTCTTTCAGTCATGGAGAAAACAGCTCTGTTTGTTTGTGCTTTTATAGTGCTGATATTAATAAGCATGACACGCACTGTGGCTAACGCTAATTACAAGGATCCACATGATCGGAGGGTTTTCCCGTGGGCCCTGACAGTGTTATTGCACTGTGACTTTCACTTTTGAGATAATCCCTCCTCACTTCCATGGAGAAGCTTGTGGATTTTGATCCCTTTTCTTATTGAATTATAATAATATATTATATACATTTTATTTATTAGGCACCTTTTTGCACTCCAGGTGATCACAACAGCATGCATGTTGATGTGAGGACTTCTCAACTTCAAAAGACATGCTATACTGTGCATGAATAACAAAATATATTATCCCTTTCTAGTAGAGCTGTGCAATTAATCAAATTTGAATCAAGATCAAGATTCAGTCATTTGTACTCGTCAAGGATATGGCTGTTGCTTTTTAATCGAGAAGTTCACATCCAATCTTCTGTCAGTGAAAGCATGTTACTTGCAGCAAACTCTGAAGTAAGAAATTTGACTATAAGACTAAAAGTCTGTAATGGTTAAGTTCAGGAAATTTCACAAAATTGCCCAGTCCTACCTTCTAGTAAATATTTGTGTCAATCCAACCGAAACTCTGGAGTTGTTGATATAGTCCCATTAAGGAATCTGAAATTATGTCATGGTTTATTTGGTCTATATATGAAATGAGAAATCACTTCTTTACTTACAAATAAGAGCATTAAACTATTACATTAACACAAGAAGACACTACATTTCCTTTGTAATTATATTTGCTTAATTTGTTTTCTTAATCAAACCATTTCACTTCTTCAAAACTTAAATATTGAAATCCGCCTCTGGAGAAAACCTGTGCTGTCTGGCCAAGTGACTTTGCAAATGCCATCTTTATTTTCTTCACCACTTGCCTGACTGTGCACTCAACTCACTCCCACTCAGAGCTCTGCGAACATTAAAGAAAAAGTCTGTTGACCTTAAGATGCCAGTTGTTGTGATCATCTTTATTCCACACACGAAGAGACCAGATCCAAACATGAACCAAAGACCAAAAACCTTCATCTGTAGCAAGCAAACTATGACCTGCTGCCCACTGTCTGCTTTGGAGAATTAGCATAACCCTGAAGCCATGCAGCTTCACATATACTTATCGTGCCTTTGCTTCTTGCACGACTGGAGATATTGGATAAAAAGCTGGTTGTTTGCATGTGGGCTTGTTCAAAAAATATATCCTTTATTTTGAGATAAAGCTGTGCGGGTGATGCAGACGTGGAGGAGAGGTGGAGATACTAGATATTTCCATTCTCATAGTGCTACTCATTCTACGCCAGCAGGCTTCAATAGGCTATAAATAGGATGCAAGAGGACATGGTGGAGGTAGAGAGATCTTTGTTGAAGCACGAATTTCCATGGTGACTGTCTGCACTGGGCCTTGGATGGGCTTTACAAAGACTTGTGACTTTACTTTGACGCATATCTTTTCATTCATATCTATGATTCAGCACTATAGGACCATAGTAGCAGTGTTTTTTTTCAGCTCGCCCAATGGGAAGCTTTTGCAGCAGTCACTGATGTTCTGTTATTATCTGTCCAGATGTCACTGTTCACAAGTTTCTATGGTTACTTATCTGTCAGTGTTGTTATGTTAGCCACGACTATTATATTACTAAATATTATGCTTCACGTTCATTGTACATCCATCAATTTTCTTCCACTTATCCGGGGCCGGGTCATGGGGGCAGCAGGCTAAGCAGGGACTCCCGGACTTCCTTCACCCCAGACACTTCTTCCAGCTCCTCGGGGAGGACCCCAAGGTGTTCTCAGGCCTGCCGAGAGACATAGACCCTCCAGCGTGTCCTGGGTCTTCCCCTTGGCCTCCTTCCGGTGAGACATGCCCAGAACGTTCAAATACTTAAAGCTTATATTTTTTCTGACATTTTAGTCAAATTAAAACTCATTTACAGTTACAAAAATATAGTTTTTAGTGCAAAAACAAATAAATAAAGATAAATTAAAAATGTTGGACAGAAAATAATAATAGCGTGATTATTTGTCATCCTTTGGTAGCTCATGCCATTTATTTTTTTATATTTTAGTACATTAGTTACACAGTGGATTTTGTTGGACAAAAATGCACAACAAAGCTACTACAACAGACTATGTAATGATGTTGTATTTGGCAAACATGTGCGGCAATATTTGCCAGTTTTGATTTCATAAATGATTAACAAGGCTGAGCTGATTCAAATCACTGTATAATGAATACAGATCTACAATAATTGGGTGATTTGATGTGGTTGAAATGATTGACAATTGAGCAATGAGCATAGCTATGACTATCATAATTTAAAAAAAAGGTTTGTTTAGTGAACCATATCTTTGAAACAGCATTCTTGTTGTGAAGCTATGTTTTTCCAAATATAAAAGTTTAACACAACATTTCCCTAAAAATGACTTCATGCTCTGTGACAGGGATGGGGGGCTGTAAGCAAATGTAAAATGTTGGCCATATGCAAAGCTTCAGTGTGGAGTGTGGACAGAGATGACAAACATTTTTGTGACGCTTGGATCGTGAATACAGCACCAGTGGCTACAGTCAGTTTGTTTCTGATGTTCCTCTTCAGGCATTTGGTCACATGCACAGCACATGGCTCTGATAGCAGCTGATGAAGTTATTCAGATGGTTGGTTTCAGCTGTTTACTTGTTGGGAAGAGACAGTTGCAGAGTTACTGAAGTATTGATCTTGAGTATGGAGCCTCAGCTGTTCCCAACGGATCACAATATAAAGGTGTGTTCTCTCTGAGGCAATGATGCAAGACTTTAACATAAGGGAGCTATACGCGTCATTTTATGTTTTCTATAGGCGTTGTATATAGTGCAGCTTGACATTTGGTATAGTATGTGACTATTGCCAAAACTGAATACTAATGCTTCAGGAATCAGAACACACATTACCCTTTTAGTACAGTAAATCACACCTAAATATATTGTTTTTATGTTTTTATGCTTATAACATTTTTGATCAGGGCTGCATTTGATTATTTTGACTTTAAAGGTTCACTGTGTAACTTTTTGTAGTGTTTTGCCACCAGTCTTTTGGAGAGGTGTTTGCTTTACCTGAAATGTTCCATAGTATGACATTAAAACAATCAATTCATTCAGGTGTTTTTATTGCTAAAAAGGTTGCATTCTTATTCAGCATGGTAGGCTTTCCTATAAATTGGCCTAGTTGTATCACTTGTTTGTCTCCATAGAAATATATTCCACAAGAAAAGTTAAATATTGCACCTTTAATATTACTCTACTCTGCTGTAATAATTGCACCTATACTATATACTTATCATTGTCAAAGAACAAGTGAAAGTTAAAGTATAGGCCACAAAACTGGAGATCGATTCAGCCCTTTGTGTACCTCCAGCTGAGCTTTCAAGTCTCTCTGCCAAAGACTTTACAGGCCCAGGTCCGGAGGGCATCCCTGGGGAGGCGCTGCACTGGACGCAGGCTGCTGGAGGAGGTAGTCATGGAGGAAGAAGAATAGCAGGTATTACATGTGCTTATGGGACGTGGCATAACAGCTAGCCTATCCAAAACATTTTACTTCACACCACACTTAGGCCTGTGTCCCGAGGCGGTGGGTATACTGTTGAAATTGCATTGAGCCATCTTGTAAATTCAGACTTTTTTACATTAAAGCTAACAGGATGTGAAGAAGCAGGGTCAGGATGCTAGATTTGAATTGACAGGCATGGCAGCCAGGTGTACAAGTTCACAACCTTGGCATTAATGTTGCATGAATACCTATCAAAATGTTTTAAGTCATTTTTATAATATGACAAATAGCGACTATAGTGACTAAAAGGCACGGTACCTGATTTTTACTGTCTTTAAAAACATGAAAACCTAAACTAGGTCATTTTAAATGTTTTGCATTCGTCCAATATTATTGCTCACTTACTTTTTGCATTCCGACCGTCCTTATTTACTGTGATGAGTTTATAACTGCGTTTCACAACTCTGAGAGCAGAGCAGAGTTTTACTGTAACAGAAGCTAACAACAACTAGCACTTCATGATTACTTGACAATAAAATTCTTCTTAATTAGATGCAAACAACATGCAGTAGACATATTTTTACCTCAAGAGCTGCTTATACAATACATCTGTCCTGGGGGAAGACAATTTTTGCTCAAATACATGGGAAAAAAACAGTTACATTAATAAATGACATGAGGTTGTATGTCTTTGGTGTACCCAGGCAAATACTCACAGTTTGTAAGATGCAATGAGGTCAGACACATACTGAAACCAGATATACTATGTAAATCTAGACAGCTTCAACTGCAAGGAATATTGTGAAAGGCACAAGGCTCAAGAAAGTGTGGGGGGTACTATATTAAAACTGACAGTGGAAGCAACTAGGTAAATAGACTAGATTCAAGAGATGTTTTTTTCATTTCAAAAGCCTTGAAATCACTGTTGCCTGGTAACTCTTTGCTCTCCAAAATGTCCTCCTGCTCACAGAGAACTGAAGGCTACCTGTCTTTATAAGCTGGCTCTGTTGCCATTCTATCTTTTGTGTCTTAGGCTTCAAAACATTTTTTCCACACACAACAATGGAAGCAATGCAGACAAAGTATAGATCGCATCTGTTGGTGTACTGCCCTGCCCTAGACCCTTTATATCCCACTGTTGAGCCAGGAATAAATATGTAACGCTACATTGCACAGGAAGTTGCAGCCCTTGAATTATTAAATTGGTTGGGGGGCTTCTTTCACATTTACGCGTCCTTTTAAACACATTATTGAATATAAATCTTTATTAGATCAAATAATGTCAGGAACCATTGTGTGACTTTTCTCCAGGGTCTTCTAATGCCTTCTGGTTAATTCACTTGGCAACTTATAAAAAGAAAATTATTACCAGGGAGCAACCGCAGATGTGATGAAGGTAGTAAAAGTACTACATTTTATGCTGTTGAAATACTAGAATTGGTCCATTTCAGAGATATTTTTGTTAGGTGTAAGGCATATTTGTTGACATTTAAAACCTTGGATAATATCATCCTTGAACCAGAATAAGCTATCATGTACACTGTAAACGTATTCTTACTCGCCCATAAAACCTGAGAATATAGGCCTGTAGTCATAAGTCAAGTTTCCTATAGCGGCTTCACTATAAAAGCTCTGCAGTATTCTCCTAATGGAAAACTTTTGGGCATGATGCAGCAGCCCCAAACTGTTGACTTTGCATTAAAACTATAGTACAACATAAACTAGCCTATGAGCTCATTATTGCGGGTCAGTGCGGTCACTTCCTGGTACTACGAACCAGTGGAATCGTCTAAAAGCTCCTAGCAGTGTCACAGAGAAACTGCAATAATGAGCCACCTCAGAAAGGCCATGTTGTGTCGACGGGTGAACATGCCCCGTGGTCAAAATGGCAGAAAAATTGAATATAAAAGATAATTGATGTGCTCAGTCAGCCTGTAAACAAGGTAGTAAAAGACGTTGATGGATAGCAAGGTGCTGCCCATGTGATCATTAGTAGAGGTGCACGGAAAAATACCTTACTCTGCGTTTTGAATCTGACTTGAATGACAAATGACATGCTAGAGCTAGTTAATGCATTGACCCAGTGATTCCTGGTGTAGAATATATGAGGGTACCGGTGGCCCTTACTGTATGAAAGATATCTTTGTTTGTCATACTGTAATTTATACATGTAGTACAAGTCATGGCAGTTACAGAAAGAAAGGAATAGCTCGAGCAGCATCTCAGTGAATAAATTCAACAAGACAAGGTTAGAGCCATCACATTTTTCTTGCATTTTAAAATAATATTTCATACACAGATATTCAATAAATTCATTATATTGTATAGTTTTTGTCATATTTGTCATATTCAGGGTACATTATGTGCTTGTCTCCATGTTTTCTAGCATTTATTTCATTGTGGCTGTTTTTATTGCTCAAAAATACCTTGAAAAACATTCTCACTGTGAGCACAGATCTGACCTGTAAAGCCTTTTTGTGCCTCCTGCTTGTCTCCATGGAGATGGCTAAGTTTTAATACTGGGGTGCATTCCAGGTAAGCAATAACATCTGCAAGGAGACAGACATGTGGCTTACCTAGTTCACCAGAAAAGTTGTACAGTGCACATTTAATTTAATTACATATATATGCAAACAGTTTTATTGAAGTTTTTGTGGTAGACTGACGTTGGTTGCCATTTTTATGTAATATGACATGCCAGGCACCAGTTGGTTGAGATGATTAATTATATAACATTATTTAAATCATGTATAAGATCATGTATTTAGTTCGATAAAGTTAATTTTACGGCGAGGATAAAAATTAGATTATGGATGGCCGGCACTTTAGATGTATTGATTTACCAGTTAGCTGTGTTCTGAGCCATTCTATATTCAGCCTGTGTAATGGGCTCAAGTGTACACCAATGCCCACAGAAGCCCCTGATGACCCCATCCTATGCCTGACGTCATTGGAGACATATGACAGAGACCTATGTGATTGATGCTTTTCTAGAGTTACAGACCACATAATGCTAGAGTGCTAAGTCTTTTGAAGCTAGTGTACTTACCCTCTTCAAGTTATGTATCTTCTATAACATCTTGTGTGGTCTTTTTAAGGTTGAACTGTGCTTTAACTGTAAGCGTAACTTATGTTGGAAAACCCAATATGTAAACAAGCCTGAAGTGTCTTACTGTAGGCAGGGCAGAATCATTTCTAACACCGTCTGTGAATTGTATAAACGCTACATTTTGGCATTGGCAGCTCTGTTTTAAATATTTACAACATGCCTGCTCGTCTTCCAGTAATACAGTCTGGGAAATGTCGGCCGTTCATGATGTCTCTATGCTATTTGTGGCTTTGACTGATGCTAAAAGTCTACACTTGGTATCACTGTTTGGCTAATACACAGCGACAAAGCGACACACATAAGACAGAGATTTTGTGTTTTTTTTTCCTCACTTCTTAGCTTCCCTCCTCCACACGCCCACACTCCACTCTGCTCCACTGAACGCTGCCTTCATCTCCCTGGTTCTAAGAGATGTGGTTCTTGTATGAGGCAGCAAAAAGTGCCACTATTATTTCAAAGTATCGAAGAAAAATAGCCATTTAAACACTAACAAACAAAAAAAACAACAACAATTGAAATATAGATGAAAGATGTTTTTGTCATAAGACATAGTCATATATTATTAGAGATGCACAGATCCAGCTTTTTTTTTTTTTTCCTTTTATTGATTCTGATACTGTAGATTTAACTATACCCGAATAAAAACAACATTTATTTTCTTAAAACAAAAATAAAATAGGACAGAACTGATCCAAATGTGTTATGTTGTTGTTATTTATCTGTCAAGGAAGCACAGAACAGCTTTGTGTAAATAGAAATTCAAACACCAATTTTTTCTGGGCTAACTAACTAACTAACTACCAACAGTAAATAGTCTTATTACAACAATCCAGCAATTTTTTTCAGTATTTGTGCTGACATCCAACACACACATTGCAAAACCTGTTCCATTGTGTTTTATCTGTAGCCAGAATTTTAAACTAAATAAAAAAAAAAAAAAATGATGTCTGCCTAGTATTGATGCAATTGGACACTCAATATATAAGCAAATGTTTTTATTTGTCTACCCTAGAGACAACCCTACTACTACCCTATAAAAAACAAAACATATACACGATTAATACTATACTTTTTTCAAACTTGCCAAAAAATTGCAATTTGAAAGTAAAAATCTTGTGTGTAAAAGTAAAAAGTAAATTACTCCACTCATTTTTACACGCTGGGCCCACCGTAATATTAGCCATAAATTTTACGGCCCTTTCTTGACCTTTCAAATTCCATTAAGCCTGTATCAGTTTATGGCCTCTGTGAACAGAGACTGGTTTTAAAATGTGATAAACTTTGTATTGTTTATTCTGACATTTCCAGAACACACAGGATTCCTTGTAATGTTTTCATGTTTCTCTGCTTGCCCTTCAGATCCCACTTGCAGAACACCTGGGCCCATAAATCAGGAGAAAAGCATTATATAAGAAAGATGTACAACTATTTCTTGGATGTGTCAGGCTTTTGCGTAGCCTCCATTTTGTCCCGTATAGTCTCCACTGCTTACCTTCCTTTGTTTGCATTCATAGAGGCCTGCACACCTGGGATGGGACCGCTTTGTTGTGTGTTCCATTATGAATGAAGGCAGTTCTCTGGCTGCTCGTTCATCTCTGCTGCACTTAAGGCACAGTGCTATCCAACTCATTTAGTGCACTCCTGAAACCTCATGACCCTGATTAAGTGTGGATCCCTAAATACTAAAGGATTTTGCATAAAGAACAATTGGTAGGAACATTTTAGTGTTTTCCTGTTCCCACAAAAGCTACTGTTGTGAAGGTCCAGTTGTCTAGCTAGCCATCACATATTGGCCATTGTCAAAATTTTAAATAGATTTAGAAAAGGATTGAATACTCGAAAGTAATCAGATTAACACACAGTAACACATCCATTATTGATATAAAAGTCCCAATAAAATAGTAATTATTTTTCAGAATACAAATGGATATTAACATTTCCTGTCTGCTCTGTTATCAAATAGGGCAGCAGAATAAATTTTTGAGATGTTTGAAAATGTTCCTTGTTGATATGAGCTTTGTCTGCATGTTTTTACCTTATCTGTTTTGATTTATCTGAAAAGAAAAATAGAAATGGTGATGTATGAAGTTGTCTATTTTCATAATCCCCTTGATGTCCAAGATGGATTCTGCCAATTGGAGACAATAAAGGCTTATCCAGGACCTATTTATTTTGATTAGTGGAGTAATACAAAAAGAGAAAAAGTTAAATAGTCTTTGGCATGGTGCTTTAAATACTGATACAATAATGATAAAGAGATAGGGCATTTAAATAGCTTCCCTAATGATTAATGTTTTGGTCTACTCTGTCTTGGACTTGGAACTGAGAATTGTGTGCTTGGAGGGTTCTGTATCCAATATACCTTTTATACTTACCAACTCTCTTGTGATGGTATATTAGATACATTCAATTCAGGTGTCAGGACATCCCTTACAGCAGCCTCTCATGTGATAAATGCCCTGCTGTATTTAGTCTGTTCCATATCGGCGCCTGCAGCATGCCAAGGCAATTTCTCCATCCTTTCAGCAGCAGAGACCAGTGTCTGCACAGCCCTCTCCCCTCCATGCCCTTGACTGAGCTCTCTGACAATGGGGCTCTCTGCTAATGTCACTGTGTGTCACAGTCTCGTTCAGTCCAGGCTGTTCCTCTGGGCTGTACCTGGACACACTATTACCAACAGCCTGTTAAGTCTCCTGTCCACAGCATACCAGCAAGTTGTTTAGGTCTAACAATATGCTTTATAGTGTTTGGAAAGGAAAAGTTGCTCATAGATTTTCTGTCAAGTTTAACTAGGACTAAACCAGGACTAAACCAGGGCTTTGACGCTGGACTCTTTCTTTAGTATTCATACATTTAGGCTAAATCTGGTATAAAATTCACTAATCCAGGTCAAAACTGGTTCTTATCCAAGTGTACATCAGGACTACCCAGGTCTAAACCAGTACTATGGATTAACTTTTCCTATATATATCTATTAAAAAAAAAAAAAAAAAACATGTTCATTGGACTGTGGTCACTCAGCATCCCCTATACATTTCTTGACTATAGTGCAGGCTCTGGGGTTTGTGCCTAATGTGTTGGAAATTTCATTTAACTGTCCTCCCCCTTATCGCCCTATCTCTCTCCCTCTCTTCTCTCTCTCCTCTCTCTGTGGCTGTGATGTGCGCTTGTGATTGCCTGCAGCCTCCCCAGTACTCTACACTCATCTTACTTCTCCTCCTGCTCTCCCTCTTTTGCTGCCGGGGGCGTGATCCAGCTTTTTCCTCCACTTGGGAAATGAAAATGGGTGAATGGGCAAGGCAGACAGAACAAAGACAAAACCAGATGAGAATTTTGCATCAGTTTGATAAATAGAAGCAGATATTTGTGTTTACCACACATCAGTAAATATTTTGGTTGAAAAGATTTGGTATAAGAAATGCTTACCCAACCAGGCCCTTTTTGGATGGGCTGGGGGACTTGAGTTTGTTCATATAAATGACAAATCAAAATTTCCTCTATATATTATATATTGAACATATACAAAAAGGCTGCTGTGTATCTAACAGTAAACATTTGATCGATCACAAACGCAGAACAAAGCCTGATACCTGGTTTAAAAGTCACGCACGCTTTAAATATAAAATAAAAAATCTAGTCTCTCTGCTCTTATTAAGTAATTTTCCTTTTTTTGGACTTAGCATATGAGCCTGAAGGAGGACTATACATCTGTGTCTTTGCTTATCCTTGCCTGCATTACCCGGACCATCTGCTGTGGTGTTTAACTCACTTAACTGAGAACAAATCACATTCTCGTTCATTTGTTCGCTATTGCCTCACAGTAGCTCTGCCTCCTGAGTCAGCTGGAGCAATCTAAGAATCTGCTCTGTGACACCTGCCCGACCTCGTCTGTCATGTGACTGCTATAACCAACGCTGTTAAAAGATCTGCCCCTGCTCACAGTTTTATGAGTCACCTCTGGGCTCTCACTACATCAAGACCAGTTTAAGACCTTAAATGGAGAGAAGATTACACAGTGTGGCATTATCTCATTGGCCCTTACATCCACTTGAATTATTGTTTAATTATTTTCTTATGGTTAAATCAGAGAGTCAAGATAGTGAATAATTGAAATATGTGCATAATAACAGGTTAGAATGAGTCACCAGAGCTTTGTTCATGTTTAGATCCTCATTAGGACACACTAAATATTTGATAGCTGGTTTTATCGAGGTGGATTAAAAAAAGTTGCAGTAAAAAGTGTTGCTTATGACAATATGAGCCAATTCACCTGGAAGCCTAAGGGTCAAGAAAAAATGGTCTGATGGCCTCATTTGGCCCTCTGGGCCAAAACTGTACTTGTACAGTTTTTACATTTTATTCAGCAATGGAAAATTGTGTCGCGACTTTCTAATTAGAAGTACAAATTAATGATAATGAATGCTTGGATGTTATCTTTGACCTATTTAATTGCACCTTCTTCAAGAGTGGCTTTCACTATCTTGATACTTAAACTGTGATATCTGTGATGATTAACTTGTACTTATTACTTTGGGAAATGTTATTTAGGCAAGAATGGAAGTCATGTTCTTGAATAGGTTAAATTTGTGGTAAATAGTTTGATTGGTGCTAAACGTCACTTTTGAATTTAGGCTTATGCATTCACACCTTTACATTTAATATTTGTGGCGTGGATGGCTACATCAAAAGTTTAAAAACCAATGGATTATGTGCCAAAGTCAAAGAAGACCTATTCTATTGCACCCTCTTTCCTATGTGGCCTCCTAAAGTGGCATATATGCATCTCAGATTAACCATTAGGATATGATCCTTTTATAGATACAGGAATCCCCCATCTTCTTGCTTACAATCCGTTTCCTGTAATCAATGCTGCCAATGAAACTAAACCTGGACTGTGCAAAGTGACAAACACTGGACTGTGGCCCAGACAGAATGCTTTCTCTTTGTAATATCACTCACTAGTCAAATGCTTAACTGCAGGATCAGGTAACACTCAGACTCCTATAGCACATGAAGCATGACCAACATAGCAGTGCTGTGGTTAGAGATATGGCTGAAATATTAAGCTATTTTTCTGACAAGCATTGCAGCTGAGATCAGATTTGTTTTATGTTTTAATAATGCTATTCTATTCAAAGGCACATTCTAAACCTGTTCCAGGACAGGAGCATTAACATTTGAGAAAAGCCTGAAATCAGAACTGCTGAACTAATAGTAGATGTCATGCATTTCAGAACATGTTTGTAGAGGTCTAAACTACAGGCATAGACATGATTTGACACAGTATTTTGCTGTTTTGTGTTGTCTTTGTGATTTGCTTTTTGCGACCATTCAAATTGCAATTTTATTTACAATATGCGATCTTACAGCCCAGTTAGAGATGTGGTAGTACTGGGACTTCTGGCTGTGCGGCAGGCAGAGTGACTGGTAGAGTTTACACCTGACATTTGTGTGATCTGTGGAGATTGCTCCCTGAACAGCAGCAGCAGCAGCAGAGAGCTCATAACAGACCGCGCCATAAGTCAATCAACAAATCAATACATGGCAGCCAATGGTAGCTTATTTTCTCCCACTGACAACAATGAAGCACTTTCTATCCTCTATGCTGGTGGTGGCACACATGATGATATAAGGGAAGTCAGGACACACACCATTGTGCATTGTCTAATTATCTGTATTGACTTTGATGTGAGGAGAAAGGAGAACAAGAGTTAGAAAGCACATACTAATGACCTCAATTGCACTTACTTGTTTTTTGTTTAAAGAAAGCAGAAAGTGGTCTATTTTTACTTTTATGTTTATTTCGCACTCATTAGCAGTTGCTACCAAGCGTTTGAATCATCAACCAATTTAGTTTTTTCATAGTGCAAACTAGAGGGACTTGGAGCAGCATTAGCCCAGTATCTTATTGGTCTCAAGACTTACAAAACATTATTTTGAGCAATCCCCTTTTTTTTTTTTTTTTTTTTTTTTTTTTTTCTGACGCGCTATTGCAAAAACAAAAGATAGTACTTTCTCCATTCAAAAATAGCCCAGACCAACTAACCTAAGGTATTCACACTTGAACATACAACAATTCAGAGTTGTGATTAGCCAGAAATAGACCTGTACTACGTAATGACTAAACCAAGACTGGAACAGGATTACCTAAGACTACATTCGGACTAAACTGTAATTAAACCAGAACAAATATGAAAGCAACCTTAGTAAGTAATCTAATTTTTTTTTTTTTCATGTTGTGTTTCTTCACAGTGGCATGATTATTGTCAAAGTTATTGTTTGAACCTGAAGACCGTAGACCAGAACAGGTTATACTCTATCCTTTGGCAAGTGTAACCTCTCTGCTCTCACTACTTGCTTGAATTCCCAGTTGTCATTACCACTGAGCACGGATTCATAGCGTGAAGAGTATGAAGCCTTGACATGTTCACCCTGTGATGTTTCTTAATCAACTGAGAGAGCCACTAAGTCCATGCGGCACTATTGTATTGTAACTAAGGCTGGGAATCACTGAGTCCCACAAGATTTGATATGATTCACAAATACATGGAACACTAATATGACAGTAATGATACTGCAATAATATCACAGTATGGTGTCTGGAAAGTACTGTGATAGTCAATATGTTGCACATTTTTAAATACCGGTACATTGAATATTTTAACTGCATTGCAAGTTTCATTTCTCTAATAATAATAATAGTCCAACCATTTTAGTGCTGTCACAACATGTTTTTAGGACATGTACCCAAAATACTACAGCCCAAAAAATATTGCATCACACTATAGCAATGTTTCTATATTTTCTTATCCCTTTAATTGTTACAGCTCTTTGTAATACCCGACTACTGTGACCAGCTCTCTAAAATCCATTGTAAGTGTTAGCATTTTTGTTTTGTTTGTACGTTGTAAATTAGCTTGTGTAGTTTCATCCATTGTGCTATGTATTCTCTTAGGGGGTATAGCCAGCAGGGGCCTTTTGTACCAAGAGAAAAGGCAGTGGATGATGCTAGCTAGTTTGTTGAGTAGGTATCTAGTGAGAGCAGCTGTTGTCCTCTATGGCAATCCAATCAACAGAAATAGACTCACCTCAGTGGGCTGTGGGCATGAAGGAGAGGTCAAAGCAGTCGTACTGAAAACACATCCAAGCTGCAGCTAAAACAAGTGCGATTGTTCTAATGTTTATGGGGCTCAAACATCTGTTGTGCCTTAAGGATGGTGGGAAAACACGCAATACCGGCGGTTACATTGGGACTATAGAAAATGCCACATTGCGCACAGTGGTGGCACGAACTTACTAAGGATGGTATATCAATGCTCAAAACATACCCATGTAGAAAAGGAAACAAATATGAAAACATGAAACAATCTGGACAATAAGCTGCTGTTATACTTCACAGTATAGTGACCAGTGTTCCTCAAACTTCAGCAAACTTCCTCAAACTTCCTCAGACATGCTCACTTCTTGTCAGAACTTGTCTTTTTATAAATTGTGAACTTAAAGATGGTTGGGGGTCCGTCCGTCACCTCCTTGTTTCTCTACCTTTACATTTATTCAATTACAGGTGGTTTTATAGCTCATAAATACTTGGTCTGGTTTGGATAAAAAGGTTTAATACCATACTGTGAAACCTTCCAGACAAAGCAATAACATCTACACGAAGAAAAGCATTTGACGGACCCTCTCCCGACTGTATGTGTGAATAGTTTATAAATGAGACCTCTGGTTTCTGAACTGAACTCATCTGAGCGTCATTTCTTCTTCACTGAAAAGATTTGGGCCTTAAATAGACAGAAGCTTTCGGTAACAATAAAGGAAACATTTAGTTAACTGCCTTTTACCTCTATAAAACATTTGGATGTTACAAAGACAAGAACATTATGGTTGTATATTGTGGTATATATGGGCTGTTCTTATCCTAAACTCCTTAAACCAGTATTGGAATGTAAAGCATTGTTAAAAGGCTCATATTACGCTATTTTCTGATCTGTAATAATGGTGCTTCCTCATCACAAACGTACCTGGAGTTGTGTTTTGTTTCATTCACACATTTCATACACAATCTGCATATTTAGGCAAGTTCTTATCTCAAACTGAAAATACTTTCCACCTTGTGATTTTATACGGAAAGTGCTCCTCTGTGTTTTAAACTCCATACACCTAAGAATAATTTAGTTGATTTCAGCCCTGGAATTTCCCATCTTTGCCGAACTTACGGTAAGAAGTAGCTGTTAACTTGAAATCCACCACTTCATAACATCACAAAGTGGCACAGGGCATTGGTTTGGAGATGGATTACTCAAATGTGCGTAAATGAAACAAAACACGACTCCAGATATGTTTTTGAGGGGGTAAAAAAAAACAACATTATAACATGGCTTAAAGATCACAAGAGTCAATTTTGTGTATCGTAGGACCTTTAAAAACAGTATTGTCTAGTGTTTATTGAGCCTGTGGGGATCTCATTATTGTGACGGGAGCTTGATTTGTCGTAGCCTTCACAAAGTCAAACAAAAATCTCAAGCAAAATATTGAACTCATCAGGGAGCGGACAAATATTTGCAAGGATTTATGCAGAGTTCCAATGTGACTTTTTAACACTCGTCAGCTGCAATTACTTCCCCTAAAATGTCTCAGCAGGATTTGTCATTGTAACTCTCAAGAGCTTAATTAGAACTTTGAAATCTATTGACCAAATGAATAGAGATTGCTAGCCTGTACTGCAGAGTGGCTGGCACAGTTTAGTCAAGTTACAGTGCTGTCTAATCTGAATGGGTCCAATGACTGAATGGCCTATGTGTAGGGATGGGCTGATGTGAAGATATCATTTGAATAGTGTGCTGTCTCGTAGTGGAAATGTGAACTCATCCCTGTGACAATAAGCTCTTTCAGTGACATTTTCAGATCAGTGGAATATTCTAGGCAAAGAAATTACATCTACATAGATACAAGCAGGTAGCAGACCCTCCACCAGAAAAGTGACACAGTGTGCCTTTAACATTTTAGAACATTTTTGTAGAGGTTAAAGAGTTTTCTGTTTAAAAAAAAAGCACATTTTATTATCTAGAGAGGATATTCTCTCATCTGAATAATCATCTTTTGTGATTTTTTTTTTGTAATTTAAATTCCATTGCAATATATTATGGAGCCCTAGCCTGCATGTTTCCATAATATTTCAATGTGATAGAGTAAAATCGATGTGAAAGTGGAATATTGTTGGTGAGTGCATGGCTATTTATGGTGTAACCTGCTCATGAGCCATAGATGCTCTCAAAGGCCTCTCCATCTTTAAACACTTCTGGGCATAGAGGTATTACGGCAGAGATATTTCACTTTTCCTTAGTAAAAATGACTCTGTCCGATTCCTGACATTGGCTTATTGCTTTAGTAAATATATTTTACATTGCATAGTCAATAGCTGGACAAATTCCATTCACCCTCTGCACTAGCTGACTGGTAAAACTCCTCTGCCAGTTCCCATACATCCTTTTTATAGTTTAGTTTGCGTAGTCCCTTCAAATGCCCCTCCTTTGGTTTCCTGCCTGACTTGTTGTAGATAAGCAACAAGCATTAATCCTTCTGCAAACTGCTATCTTCGTGCTAAGGTCCATTGCGTATCGGCCGAGGACACGTCTAGTGAGTGATATTGTTGCTTAAGCTTCGTTGCGCGCTCCTGTCTGTGACGTGAAGGGTGGTCAGCCATGTACCTCTAATACTCCACTATGCTTTTAGAAACTGTATTGTGAATGGGTTGCCTCAAATGGCTCCCAATCCCTCAATAATCTTGCGTGAATTATTACAAAACAAGAAAAGAACTAGCCAGTGTGGAACCTATCAAGACTGCTGGCATTTGGTCCCCAGGGGTGCTGCTCTTTGAGTGTGCTGGTTCTTACATACTAAGAAAGCAAAATTTCAACCAATTAAAATGCAACTTTAATCTTGTGCATTCATCTAAAAGTGTCCCCAGTGTGGCAGTTGCCTCTGAAGTGATAAAACTGGTTCAAATGGGCATAACATAAGCCGTGCCCTTGACTGTCTAAAGCACATTGGATGCTAGTTAGATGAAGGCTAATTGTGTGTGTAATACATGCTGGGTGAATTGGTATCAAACTGGCATCTCCGTTTGGTGATGCGATAATGGGAGAAGACACATCGGAGACTTTGTCATTAGAGGATTGCTGAAATGTCTTATTGCAGGCTGGTGCAATGATTAATATTGATTAGTGTGTGTGGAGCGAGGTTACATGGTCAATGCTCAGCTGGGCTCCAAGGCCACCTGTGGTCTTAACGTGTGTGTTAAACTTGTGAAAGGGGTATAGTTTGAAGATGGACTCACACTATTAAGCTTTGCAGCACTGCTTCAGAAAATACTTGAAATAGCACAATGTTTGCACTACTAAATGTAAGCGAAATGTAAACCAGGAAATGTAATCAGATCTAAACAGTATCTTTAGTAAGCTGGGCAAATAATCAGATTTCAAATCATGATCACTGCTCTTATCAGTTAAAAGTAATGATGTAATGATATTTAACTGTAGTCTGAAAAGAAAGCAAAACTTGGAAGAAAGCCACAGGTCAATCTAGAGACTTTTAAAACATGAATCACCAAAGACTACTCATTAATAATACATCTATTCTTACTTTTATGATTCACTTTTCACAGTACAGTATTGTTTTGAACAGTTGTGATTTTAATTTAATTTAATCCTATCCTAATGCTATCCAAATGTCACTGTAGGATATTTTCACGATTTACATCTCAAGGTTCAGTATTTATTGTGATATTTTGTGAAGGCTAACAAAATTGTGGATATGCTACTTTTTCCTCTTAAATTGTCTTGACAAGACTTAAGCCAAAGAACTAAGACATAAAAGTGCTTAGTACTGCTATTTCTTCATGTAGCAGAGGATCCTGGTCGATGTAGTTCCCTCTGTTTTTTTATCTATTGCTGCACCATAACAATGAATTTAAGATAAGAAAATTGTAATTCGATATATTGTGATGGCCCACAGTATTACTGAGAGACTTTTGATGATACAATATAACAATATTTCGGTTATTGTTACACCCCTAGTGCTTCCCTATCTTTAGCAAACCACACAGACTTATTTTTTAATGACTAGAAACATATTCAAGATTAAAAGTCTAAACCAAGTTGAGAGTTAAGAGTAAATGTGCACTAAGCAACTCATCTTATTCCAATTTATGCAGTGGGCTTCACTGAGCCTAGTGAAAATAATCCTTTGCCCACACCACAGTGCTGACTTTGAATATGAACGCTAAACTACCTTACACGTGAACTCTGGATGACCATGTTTATGTATTTTGCAGCTCATTTATTTCATGTTTGATCAGGCTACTTCAAAGTCTAGTGCTGGAGATAATTATTTAAACACACACAGTTTCTCTGAGTTTAAAACATTCATGCTAATAAGTACTCTGACTGCTTTCATAATGTGGTGTTTGAATTTGTGTCTAAGAATAAAACACAAAATGTCAAGGCTTATCACATTTAATCCAATTCACCAGTTTTTCTAGACACTCTGCAAAACAAGCACGTTTATGGAACGAAATATTTCACTCATTATTATTTTGTAGACAATAAAACATGCACACAATTTACAGATAATGCTGGTAAACAAGGACAGGAACAAGGACTACAGTTTCATACTAATATTACATGATAATTAAGTTGGAGAGTGACAAAATACATTTAGATCACAGTTCATCAGTATTGCATATATTATATTGCGCTGATTCATATTTCACAGATAACCATTGCATTTTAACAAGGTGCCATTGTAGATAAAATAAGTAGTGCAAATGTACAACTTTTTAACATGTTGTAATTGTATTCTACTACGACTACGGAACCAACATCGAACTGACATCCAAATTCATGATAAGATATATATTTTTATCTAATTCACAAGTCTTGGTACACAACTTGGTAATACGCTTTGGTCTGCTGTTGCTTAAGGATGAACGGACAATAATTTTATTTCTTCATTTCTTCATTAAATGTGTGTGGCCCCTTTAATCCGTGTATCATTCGTTCATTCGTTTTTCAATATACCCTTTGTCTCACTCAAAACTTATTTTCCAATGATGGCACACAGAAAACAACTCTCTCAGTGTGAAGAAATGACAAGCACTTTCATGCCTCATTATTTTGAGTCACTTTTCAGGCACAATGGAGATCTGATGGTGTCTGATGAGTATCTTATTAACATGTGTGTTATAGTTATGTCGCTCACATTATAAAATACATTGATTTGGATGATTCAGGGATGGCTACTGGCTGGAGGAGCAAAACACTGATCTTTTTCATCATTATTCAAAAACAAACAGTAATAGGTAGTAACTAAACATATTCTCTTATTAACTTTAATTTAGTTTAATTTGAGCTGAGTAAAAACTTTGTCATAAAAGTTTTACCAGGACTAAACTTATAGGCTTATTTCATAGGTTGAGAGATTTCACACTGTAAATATTGTGCTTGTTTCAGCAGGAGGTACTGTCTGCTCCTCTCTCTCGTCAGAGCATCAGGAGAGCACATGGTCTGCGGCCCCACTCCACACTGTTCAGCCAGCCCCCCACTGCCCTGTCTCCACAGGTGAGTGAGCACCAGCCTGCTCTCCACAGAGCAGAGGAAGGAGTTTGTCTCTACTGCTGCTGTGAGGCTCAAACCTTTGAAGTCAAGTACCAACTTGGAATAAAAATATTGCAGTTTAAATGAAAAAAAAAAACATCTCATGCAAAGTTTGGTCAGAGCTAATTAGTTGGAGGATTAGTCAATTATTAGTTTACCTGGGGCTAGTGCAGAATGATTTTGGAAAAATATGCAATTTTCACACAAATTTTGCAATTGAGATTCCGTTCGAATTTAATTTTAAAAAGTGGGGTTCTGTTCAAAGTGCAAAGACTGGGTGAAAACTGATATCAATACACAGAATCACTGTCATTTCAGAACATGTTTGTAGATGTCAAAACTACACAATAAGAGTGGATATTTAACTGTTAAGAACTTCTGGACAGGAGAGTAAACCCCGACCTAAACAAGGACTTGGTCAAATCAATAACTTAACTCTAAACTCAGTCTAAACTTTCAAGATAAACTTCAAAGTAAATCTTATTTCGTAGATCACGATTTTAACTGCACTAGGCTCTTAAGTAACATTAGGATCCTGCCTCACACTTTGAGAAGCACTGATCTATTATCTTTGGGCCCAGGACCAGATCCATATTTATTAGGTCAGCTGTGTGTTTGCCTCATTGACAGAAAAGTCTCTTGCTTCTCACTGTATCGACAGCCACAGCAACACCGTCAGCACTCTCCACACCACTGGCCCCACCGCAGTTTTTAAAAGTCATTTCAAAGGTCAATCAGGAAATGGTTATTACATCAAACATGCCAAGATTCCAGAGTTTCAGATGCGCATCGGTCAATATGGGCCAAATGGATCCCTGCAGTCAATATAAAGTGTCTGATAATCTCTGCATCTCTTAGCTCAATACTGTGGTGCGATGTTATATCCTGAAAATACAATGGACACGATTATGATTGGAGATTATGTGATAGTTTTGTAACCGCAAATTCAAAATCAATAATTTTGACACCTGCTATTGCCTGCAATTTTAACACCTGTTTTATTGGTCAATTGTCACTATAAACATGTTCTTAATTATATCCATTATCTTCTGCACCTCTTTTTGTATAGGGAATACTGAGCAATAGAAAGTAAAGGTGTTTTTATTGCTGATGATTTGGAGAGAATTAGTGACTGTAAGGATTTGAGGATAGTAGGAGAGTCTTTAAAACTGCAGCTCTGATGGTGTGTTCCCAGAGGTCATCTATCTCTGTGGTCCACTAATTATGTATATTAGCTCATGCATGTGATATATGTTACTGGCCCCAAATGTCTCGTAATGTTAGAAATTGTATTATTATACAAAGTTGTCCTTTAGCTGCTTGAAGGGCATATAACAGTTGCATAACAAATGTGAAAGTTTTATTATAGGTTATTTGGAACTGCATGCTATTTTTAGTTCCTGCTCTGGTATGAGTTGATAGCGGGTACTGGCAGATCCTTAAAGTAAATAGTATCGTAATCGGGATGGGCGCATTCCTGCTGTAGATTTAAATTTGAATAGGCTATTCTGTCATACATAGTATGTTTCACTTGTGTGACTTAGTGGAGTTGAAATTTTTCTTTTATAAAGCACTAGAGCATGTGAATAAAAAGATATGTGGAGTAAATGTAGAGCATTTTCTTTGACTGTCTGTCAAAGCAAACTTATGGCACTGTCTTATCAGGTTTGACTAAAGCAGAGCATTGTGGGTAATGCAGAAATCTGTTTGTGTACACAAACACTGGCATGAAAGTCATTTGTGACTCTTACTGTTGACAGTAACATGCTCAAGTCTCCAGTAACTATGATACAGTGCCTTTTATACGGTTTATAGATTTTGTATTCAGTATAATATTAATCAATGTCTCTGCCTCTGTTGTGATATAACAGGAGATTAATTTCACTCCTTGTTTACACTTGATGGATCAGCCCATATGTTTACATTATCGAATAATTTACAGTGGTATTGATGCTTTTCATATGATGTTCCATCAAACATACATTTTTACCATTCCCTGGTTTCTCATGGGTTACAGTCTACTCAATCATAGGGCAAAGTAAGGAAGTATCATAAACACATTTGAGAGTTTTTAGTAATATAAACGCCTTTAGTATATGACAGCTTATTGTTTTAGTCTCTAAAGACAATGATGAACAAAAAAACTGTGAAAAAAGTATACTGCAAGCATTTAAGTATTTTTTACTTTTATTCAATGGAATGGAGTTGAAATGGAGTATTTATTGCTTAATTACATTTGCCTGAACTTCATATAATGTGTATGGAAATATAGTAGGCCCACCAAAAAACTTTATGTCCAATTTTCCTTAGCTGTCTCTCCAGTGTATTGAATAGTATTTTAAAAAGAACAGCTAAAGTCACTCCCATTTAATATTAACAGTGTGTTGTTCTTTGCATTGTTTGGTTATAATACAGGTCACTGCTTTGTACTTCTGCTTTTGTAATGTCATAAGAAGTCTCATCGGAGCACCAGACACTATTATATTAGGAGACCACTAGTTCAAGGTTAAGTGTGTGTCGATTTCAACAGGAAGTCCTTCACCCTAAGATACACTGATGAAAATTTTATGACGAGAACATGATGATAAGTTTCTTGAGTGCATGTAGAGGTTTAAACTACAGCCAATGTCACAAGCTTTGTCTAAGGCTGTTAGCTCATGTCTTCTTTATTTTATGATTGTCTGTTGTATGTGTTATTTGTGCTGTTTTGTTTGTCTTTCTTGTGCATTTGTCAGTGGACTATGTGAAATGAAGAGGCAAAGGCAGGCCTAGGGTTTACATAGCACTGGTGGGGGCTGGTGAAAAATGATCTTCGGGTGGCTTCCCTTGGACTGTTTACATTTGACTGCGGCAGGCCAGTCCTAGGGGCGGAGTGTGTGTGTGTGTAGTATGGGTGGGGGGAGGGTGGGTACTAGTAGAAGAGAAACGGGGGAATATACATTACTGCTGCTGGGAAGTAAAAATATCATTGTGGGTCATAGTAGCACTGCCTTGTGATACAACGGAAATGTAGTCAATATTCTTCAAGTGGGTTTGTAGATAATAATATGAAGGACTTTTAGCACTTTGAAGTTTATTTTCTGTGCTCTCTCTAACCTAGCTGAGAGTTGTCTGATTTGATATAAATAGGACATCTACCCTACATCTAGATTTTATCCATAACACACTCTACATTTGCACATAATTCTCAGTGTTTAACATACACTATATGATGATATTTCAATCTACTCAGCAAAACTTGCATATTAAAGGTCCTATATTATGCAAAAAATACTCCTGTGAGCTTTAAGTCATTTTGTAATGTTGTTACGTCCTCAAAAAAACATATATTGAGTTGTTTTTTTGTTTCATTTACACATGTTTGAGTAATCCTTTATTATTAGTCTGTCTTTTCTTGTTATTTCCAAAGCTTAAAATGCTCTTTTCCACTTTGAGATGTCATGAAGTGGTAGTTTTCAAACAGTTTTCAGCTACCTTTTACCTTTATTTCAGTAGAGATAGTCAATTCCAGGGCTGAAAGTATTCAAATTATTGTAAAGAAGTTGTATAGTGTTTTAACACAATGGAGCACTTTCTGTATTACCACATGACATCGCAAATTGGAACAGAGTGTTTTCAGCTGGAAGAAGAAGAACTAAATATGCAAACAAATCACAATTCCAGCTATGTTTTTGCTGAGGAAACAACATTATAACATAGAATAGAAAGCAATATAGGCTCTTTAATTACTGTGAAAGTATGAGTCAACTTGAGGTCTAAATATATAACGTAAATCTCTGTGACCTTTATGAATTAAACACCACACTGATTAAGTTGTACACCAGCTTCTTAATAATGTATTTCATATTTGCTCTTGACAGAAATAAGCAATATATTTTTCAACCTGTCTTGAAAAGATCCAGTCAATAGTCCCATATGGCTGCTGTCTCTATAGGGCCTGTGTTTGTTCAGAGGGTGGGAGACAGGAGAAGAAATGGAATATTTGCTTTACCTGCCGTCTGCTGAATGCTGCTCTGGATAACACTGAGAGAATGATACATCAGCGAAACAGTGACAGCGCAGACAAACTTCCACAGGGTGCTTGTACTTGTTAACCTTGCTAACATAAGCTCAAACAGCTACTCCCCACTGTTTTAGGCTACACCTGTTTCATCTTCGGCTCCACTTCATTGAGATTCCCCCATTGCTTCTCCTCCTGCATTGCTGCGGTAAAGGCTCAGGTCTCTGTTGTATCTTCTTGGCATCCGTCAGTTTAGCTGCAGAGTCCCGTGAGGCTGCCGGGGTCATGGGCACACAATATACACACGCAAACACACACAGATACACACACATTGCGGCACCGTTCATGCATAGAGCTCTCGACCCATCTGTGTCTTCACTTTTGCAAGATATGTGAGCTGATTTTGAGAAGTTGTCGCAATGTCTGTTGCGAGAAAATAAGGAAAGAGAATAGATTTAGTTTCTCAATGACTGCATGGCAATACAAATCATAATACTCAAAAATGTTAAGCTTTGGGTCATGTGTACATAAAAAAGTAGTCATGATGCAAACTGATGATGCACAAATTATGAAAACTCAGGATCAAATGTCAAAAACTTTGATTGAAAAACCCAATTAGCTGCAGGTCACTACTGGTAAATACATACAAATACATCACACTGTGTCAGAATACTTCTAAATAAAAGGTATAAATGTAGTATTTAACAACTTAAAATCTCCATTGTTTTACCTGAAAAATCTATGAGGTGTGACTGTACAATCTGATCTATATACGGAAAAATCCTCAAGAAAGTAAAAACTATGCTGATAATGATGTTTTAAAATGATCTTTACTGTATTTCTATACCCTTTATAAGGTTAACCCGGGTTGGGGCCTGCAAATTAGTCCGGGAGTATAGAAGTCATCAATTTCTTAGCAATGTGTACAGTATTTAGTCTGTCCCTATTAAAAATATTGATTAAATAAATAATTAAAGCAAATCATTTTTAAAGACTGTTAAAGGTGGTAGTAATGTGGTGGTTATGATTCAGTGTATTTACATTCGTGCAGATCGTACACTTGCTGCTTTATAAACTTGTAATGCTATGAGCAAGCCTATTCCTCAGTAGCTCATCAATCAAACTTAGAAAGTTCATACCTGCACCGTGTATTTTATAATAAACATAGATATTCTATTCAGTAATACTGGGGTGTCAGAAGTCTTGCTAATAAAGATAAAGTGAAAGTTGTCTCAGTCAACAAGCTGCTTTGAACATATTCCCAGCTTCACAGTGTCTCGACTCCTAATGTGTTTCCTCAAGGCAGAGACGACATTGGTCATTAAACATGCAACGCCGTGTGGTCTCTCACTCTGTTTATTACATCTCCCTATTCCCTTCTCTCCGTTTTCCTTGGTCGATGAGCTAAAGTGATCTAGCATTGTCCAATAGTTGGCACAGACAGCCAAAATACACCACCTGCGTCTCTGCGTCAAGGAGTTGGACAGTTTCCCATTTCTAATAACAAAAGATGTTTTCTACAAGAGGCATGGGCAAGGATGTGGGAGTTTGTCCTATTTAAAGATGCACTATTTAACTTTTTTGGTAGAAGGTCCACCACCTGCTGACTTTCATTTTATGGAGATAGATTATGTTTAAAGGTCCCATATTAGACTGTTTTTTGATCTATGTTATAAAGTTTTTCCTCATCACAGACATCCCTGAAATTTTGTTTTGTTTCATTTACACATTTTTTACACATAAACCCTACATATTTAAGATATGTACTTCTCTCACACAGAAAACACTCTGTTCCACCTTGTGAGGTCATTCCATACAGATTTACTGGAATTGGCCATCTCCACTAAACAAAAGATAAAAGGTAGTTTAAAAAGGTAGCTGAAAACTTGAAAACTACCACTACATGACATCATAGCCATAGGTTTTGACAAGCCGGCCTGATCCCATGAGATCTCAGAAGCTCAGCAAGGCCAGGCCTGGGTACTTGGGTGGGAGACCACTGGAAATTCTAGGTGCCACAGTTGGGCGCCATTTGCAAAACCTGTTGTTGTGTCCTTAGGCAAGGCACTTCACCCACATTTACTGTTATGAAAGTGGTGTGTGTGTGAGTGATGGTGGTGGTCAGAGGGGCCAACAGTGCAGACTGGTCCAGGTATGTTTTTGAGGAGGTAACAGCATTATAACATGGATTAAAGCTCACAAGAGTCAATTTTGCGTGATATGGAACCTTTAATGAACTAAGGTCCAGTCTTTGGAAAGGTTACTCTGCTTATAATATGATAAATATTGTCTATCAATAGAATTAATAAATGTAAGAAAGATGAATTTAATGCAATATTATGGAGGAGTGGGTGTTGTACCATTCACCAGAAAAGTTACATAGTTTAAATATTTAAACTTAAAGTTAGTTTAAATATTGAACTCCTGGGACACACTTTCAAATCTTTTTTGAAGCAAGAATCATTTTAATAGAGATTCATAAATCAGACACAGCATTTTAACCACTGGCACTGGCATCTCTTCACTTTGGCTCATGAGATGGGATATATTTTGTTGATGTTTTAGCTGCTGAAAATAGGCGATAGTGGGAATTTTAACAAGAGCCAGATTATGATGGCTGGGTTAACCGTTTCATAGCATCTCGAAAATTGCAGGTCATATGTTGTCCTTCTGCACTGGCCAATATCTGTCAAATTGCCCTATAAAAGTCTACAAAAGCTGCAGTTAGGATTGCTTTTTTTCAGTGCTAGTTTGTCCCATGTCGTAAGGTACATGTGGCTCCACTTCCTGTCCTGTTGTTACTGCGAGTCTTTGGTCTACTGTCTACTGCTCAAACTCAGAGCTTCAAACAGTGCACTTTGTCTAGAGATATTTACTGCTATTTCTGTAACAAGCTTTAAAACACAGGCACACTTCCCCACAGACACTTCACTCTTTCTTGCAGTGACAACCATTTTCATTCTGCAGTACATCTCTTCCCTCAATCTACATTCACTTAGGCTGACTGTCAGACTGATAAAAAAGTGTTCCCTTTGCTATGAAAGCTATTTCTTTGGGTTATCAGAATTGCTTCAGGATTTACAAGATCAAATCAAATTACATCTGGGTTTAAATTAATGACAAAAGAATATGCAGAAAAAATTGGTGACATACTCTGCAGCAGTGGCTGACTTTAAAACTTATCTGGGAAATGGTTGAAACAGGGCAACAAAGTGAAGGAAAAGTCCAAGGTTGTAACTGAAAACTATTATATTACATGTCAGCTAGACTTACACTAAAGTTTAGACTCACTCTCCCATTCAATGTTTTTTCTATATGTTTACTACTTTCTACATTTTAGATGCATGCGGAAGAACTCAAATATATGAAGGAAGATATATGGAATTATTTAGTAAAGAAAAAGTAAAATAACTCAACAAACCAAGTGGAGAGTTGTTAAAAAAAAAAACATAATTTCATGTATCTTTCATGTATCTTACTTCATATATTTGAGGTCTTCTGTATGTATATCAAATGTAGAAAGTTGTAATCATATAGAAAAAACATTGAATGAGATGTGTCCAAACATACGACTTGGTAAGAGATTTGGTTATTTACTGGCCTGTTTGTAGGTGTATGGTAGGCTACGATTATTTAGGTGATGGAACATCCTTTGCAAAGACCAAAATATCTGGAGTCTTTATAGAAAAATACAAACATGTTCTGACATTCATAGGGAAAAAAAGAACAAAAAGAAAAGAAAAGCACAGTTCATTATTTATTTTTACTTCTTTTCAAAATCATGATCTGTATGGGAAAACGGAAATATGGTGACCTCTTTGTCAGGACACAGAGCGAACTAAAGTTGTGGGTCTGAGCTGAAACTCAATTCTGCTGCTGCTCACACGGTTTCACCTAAAAGCAGACTGGCTCTTTACATCGTCACACAAACACAGACAGATGCTCATTACATTATATAGTTGAGGCAGTACTAGCGAATGACCTTTTAGCCTGGTTCTTTCGATCAGAGTGGAATTGTGCAAAATAACTCTGGCGGCTGTATTGAAGATCTCTCTATTCTGCCTCTCTGGTGTTAAAGGCTGTAAAAGTGAATCAAAGACGATGAACTCAGTGGCTTGGTTTGATTGCTCGAATCTACTGGAGCTCAGTGAGTGAGGGGAGAGCTGGAATTTTACTTACAGGGGAAAGAGATGTTACAGAAAAGATTAAGGGAATGAGCTGCCGAACAATAGACACCAACAGAACCTGTACTTCTGTTGTATATAATATAGTGCCTGGATACATTTTGAGCTCTAAGCAGGCTAAATAAGTCTTAGCTTTTATTGATTGGGGATTGTATCATAGTTTTCTTTGGGACAAATCACTTTGTGAAATCTTGTGAGGCAACTGCTGTAGTGACAGGCTATATAAACAAGATGCAATTGGATATGTAAGTGTAGGCAGTATTAGGAGCATTAGTAGTATATTTATTAAATTATTTCACTCTTAAAAAAAAAAATCTGTGATATTTACAAATAACCGTTCACTCTTGAACTTTTTGCATAATTTTTTGCTTTCTTTTCTCAACTCAACCCTGGCAGAAGCGAAGTTGATTGCTAATTATATTGTCGCTAAAAGCCATCTGCCAGAGCTGCCAAGTCATTCCAAGCTCAATCTAAGAGCTGTTTCAAAATTTTGACAGGAATTTAAAATTTCATCTCAAATGTGCTATTTGTGGTGTTAGAGTGCTTTGAGCTAAAAGTGACATCTTAAAATCATCTTTCCTAAAATAAAATATCATGTGAGTGTATTGTTGAAGTTTGTAAACTAATTTTGTAGGGTCAGTTTCAATATAAAGTCTAGTAAATATTTTGGCTGTATATTTCGCAATGGATTTTGGGGATTTACAGAAAAATCTATATGAATCATTTAAAGAAGAGGCTCTTTTTATTTGAGGAAATAGCCTTACAAATCTTTCAAACAATCTTATTGATCATAAACTTTAATTGATTGTGCTGCTCTACAATTTGCTCTGCAAGTCATTACGATTGCATAAGAGGCAAGCTCCCTTTTCGTTCCCTATACCCTCTGTTCTGCTACAAATCTTCCCCTGGGCGCACTTGAATCTCATCACTCAGAGGATATGGAAGAGCTAATTAGTTAAGTTGGAGGATGGTAAATTATCTGCCAACATTTTCTCCAGAGGAAAGCATATTAGTGCGATTGAATCTGTATTTTATGTCAAAGTTTTAAGCAATATGCACCAGACAAGCATTTTGTAAAGAAGTCATTTTAGTGGTGCTTTTCGTAAACCCCAAATACATATCGATTTTTGCACACATGACCATAAAATGCCCTCCTGATGGTAAATGGAGTTTTGGGAAGTCATTCAATTGCATGAGTCGTGGGGCTACACAGAATTGTCAATGCAGTTTGTTATTCTTCTAATCTGGTATTTGGTAACATTAATGTCAAGTTGAGCCTTTAGATATAAAATGTTTGTTAGTGAAAAACCTTGAGAATGTTCCCTTTTTTTTTACATAAATACAACCTTTTATTGCAATTTGTGTCATTTTATCCTTGGAGTGGGGCCACTTCTGACCAACGCTGTCTTACCATCTTTGCATGCAGCTATCTCTGTGTCCAATATTGATGGTAAATAAACTTATCTGCCAAGGACATCCAGTGTGTCTCTCTTCTCACGTCAAAGGACACAGTAACATCCTACACAACTTTAAATATATGGGCAGTATATACCGGTACTAGTTGTTATGGCTGTGCTAATCTCAACAAAATTGGGATCAACTTCTATTTTAGGTTTCATAAAATGTGATAGTGAACTTTAAGGCTAAGGTGATTGTAATTGCATACTTAAATTCCTCGTGAGGGAAGTACATTTACACCGTCTGTGGGCCCATCACTACATTTTGAGCTTGGCTTGGTCAGGACTACCTTAGGGGGATATAGCCTATTATGTGTGTTTTGTGGTTGACAGGGAAAACCAAAGTACCTGGAGAAAACCCAAACACATGCAAACTCTGCCAAACACATTGGTAAAGCCATCTCATAACTCAATGTCCAGTTAGCTATATCCTCTTTTATTCAATCCACATTTCATTTTCTTCTTGTGTATTTTATTCAGCGTTCACTATTTGTTTTTGACGTGAATGCATTTCTTTTGACAGGTATTTGTCGCAAGTTTGACAATCGCCACAAGTGACACTATAAAACACTCTTTTTTTAGCAAATCCTCAAAGAGTATGCAAATGCTTACTACTAAGAAATGAACCCAAATCTGTTTATTTTGCCCAGAGCTTCCCAAATCCCTCAAAGCCTGATCAATTACAACAAGCAGTGCAGCTGTTATGACAGGCGACGTGACAAGGGTAAGAGTTAGATGCCCTCAACCGAGTGCATTTGTCCCTTTGTGATTTGAAGCCCTCTGAGACTGAAGGAAAGTGATGTGGGAAACAATAGTAGAGTGTGTGGTTGAGAAAGCCCTTGAGGAAATGGGGGAATCAAATTGTATTATAAAGAGTAGGAGGAGGGCTCATTGAGTGGCATAGGCTGATAAGGATTAGATATGTTGTGAATGGGAGCAAAAGGACAGATAGTGAGACATTGTAAGTAATAATATGAGGTCATGGCGTCATTTAAAGAGATCAGAGGGGAAAGATGAGAAGGGCTGCCAAAGGCAAAGTGATAATGTTTTTATAATGTTTTAATTTCTTCTAAATAACTTAAAGTGACACTACTACTGCTACTAATATTACTACTGCAAGTAATACTACTGATAGTAATACTGCTGCTACTGCAACTACTTATATTAATTCTACCACCATATTTACTCTTCTCTAACCAAAAAGAAACTTCACCAAGTACCTCTCTCAAAGGGAAAAACTGAGTTTTAACGCTATGCATTTGACTACTACTTGTACTAATTGGACCTTTTTATGTTTTGAAGAAATATAAATATTGTAAACAACACCATATTAATTCAGCTAGCTCTGCAGGTCTTTACTTATTTAGTCGATTAATCAGTTGATGGTCTTAGTTAAGTTATTTTATTTAGATTATAAGGATTTATATGAGACCACATTAGAAATGAGAGGTCAGTGAGTGAGTTATCTTTTTGTCATATATATTTTATTTTGTTTTGGGTTTTTTTTCCCAACATTTTGTGGTCTTACAGTCACACAGTAATGCTACAGAATGTATAAATATACAAATGCCACATTTAACCCCCTCCTCCCCATTCCCAAAGCCCCCCTTCATCCTCCCCACACACCCCCACCCTTAACAGATGCTGAGAAAAACTGGAAAAAACAAACAAAACAAAACAAAAAAATAGAGATACAATAATAATAATATTGACCAGAAAATAATAATACAGGATAAATTAATAATGATTACATTAATAACATACAAAAAATAAATATATACAAGTTACTTACATATACATACATACACATGAATGCGCGCACACAAGTGAGTGATTTATCTGAAGATTAGTTGTTTTTTTTTGTATTTATAATATATGTAAAGATTCAGATAGAACTCATAATTCACAAGTTTAATTTGTCTTTATATAAATGCATTGCTTCCTAATACAATTTCCTGCATAAATAGTTGTCTTTGCATGAACTGCTGTGCCTGTGAGGTACTGGTTGGGTCAGATGCATAGAGATACATAATAGTTTTGAAAACTTTTGCCTCGTCCCATTTTTATTCAATTAATTGATCAGCAGGACATGTCTTTAGTCAACCAAGAATTTCTTTAGTCGACAACAGACATAATTTCAACATTTATGTCTCAAGCATAACATAAATGTGAAATAAATTATCATATTTATCATATTGTATTTCACTATTAAATACAGGCTATGTATTTACAGAAAATTAAATGCTATTGTTCTAATTTGACCAATAAAATCTAGTTCTTAATCAATCTGTCTTCTTTGAAATCTGAGTATTCTTTCATTTCATGGCGCCCCAAAGAACTCATGGGAAAGAGCCACATCACACGCTGACAGCAGAGTGCAAGCCCAGCCCAGGACCCCTCACATCTCCAAAGGCTAAAACTGGCAGCTAATTTGACTGCTCGCCCTCCATGTTCCCCGGTGGTCAGATCAACAGACTACTGCATTTCTCCTGCACCACACACAGCCCCACAGCCACTGGACTTGTGAATATTTGATGCTGGTTGTGAATAGCCTGCAGTAAAGTTGTTGTTATTAACATCGGACAAATAGGACCCAAGAGAAACTAAATGCTGGACAAAAATGTGGGCTTTGGAAAATTCTGTAGTAAAATGGGTTCCAGAAGTCTATAGCAGTTTTAAGTGCAGCTATAATTCAAATAGAATAACATTTACTTAGGTTTTGTTATCTTTTCGTTTGTGAGGAACTTTGAATCGGATACAATACTGGCATGTGGGGCTGTAGTCTGTAAGTTCTTGATAAATTGGTCAATGCCATTTTTGTCTACAAAATATTTTATTAGTCAACTATAGTTAAATGTATATGAATAAAAAAAAAAATATCTGCAGAAATGAGAACACATGGGGTTTTGGGAGTGCCTAGACAGTATACCTTTTCACTTATGAAGATGGGTCACTATGGGTTTCAGTGTTATGTGTTAAACTATAGAAACAGTACACAATAGTCATTGTTCAGGAAGAGCTGCTGTGTGGGTTGCCGTGGATTAATCTCATTCTAGCAAGTGATGCTAATACCTTTTTCATGTAATCCATAGCTTGCAAGCCAGCCAGAAATACTACCTTAATGATACTAGTGTGAACTTGGATAATTATCTCACTTCTTCAACAGCTATTAGCAGTCAGTATAAAGTTGTTGAGAGATTGCTTTGTACTTTGAAATGAAAATGCTGTGTTTTGTATTCAACGCATGTGTGACATGTTGCACGATACACACTGCTGAGTTGCATTTTCTATGTGAAGGTGACATTTTAGTGTATAGACTCCTAGTTTAGCCGAGCAGCTGTCATTGAGCACATAATGGGGTCTGTAGTGAACCATTGGAGATAAAACGATAGCTTTTCTCTCTTCCCCTTTAGGTTTAACAGAAAGATGTTTATTTCTCAGTGCAAATTGGCAAGACTTTGGGGACTGCATAACAGCTGTGAGTATAATACATTGTAACAGATGCATAAACAAGTCCACACAAGTACAGCAGAGATAGTAAACATTGTTGTGAATCATTGAAATAAAGAGAAAGCTTTTTTCTCAAATCTTTAGGTTTAATTCTTAGTTTAAAATGGCAAAACTTTGGGAACTGCATAGTGAAACTAATGGCTGTGAGTAAAATACATTGATATGTAAATAACACATAAGTAGAACAAATACAATAAACATGATTGTGAATCACCGAGCTCCACCTGTCCTCAGTTCTTTGCTCCGCCTGGTCCAGTCTGTGTGAGCGGCGTTCATTAGCACTCTTCTGCCTTTGGCATCTCCACACACCATATGTCCTCATGAAGCCACAGTGAAACAAGCTGACATCACCAACCAGAAGCACTACTCAGTGGATTTAACTCTCCCACATTTCCTCTTTTCAAGGATCGAGCAGCAGATGGGCTTAGCTTTTGAGGATTATACGCGGTAGACAGTTTTGGAGCCTTTATTGACTTTTTTGTTGTTCTTAAGACTTGGCAGATAAAAGATGCTTTCCCTGTGAGAGATCAGGCTAAGACTTCGGAAGGAGAGTTCCCAAGCCCCGCTCCAGAAATAACAAGACTGAAGTTCCCATTGGAAGTTTATTGCCCTGACTGTCACCTCAGATGCTCCAAGATGCAGGCTGTCTCTGTGCAGGCATTTATGAAAGTGGTGTGTGCGTGAGTGTTGGTGGTGGTTGGAGAAGCCGTTGGCACAGATTGGCAGCCTCGCTCACGTTAGTGTGCTCCAGGGCAGCTGTGGCTACAATAATAGTTTACTACCACAGAATGTGCAGTGAATGAATAATGCACTGTAAAGTGTCTTTGAGTGTCCAGAAAAGTACTATATAAAACTGATACATTATTATTATTTAACCATTTATGGTTACATAATTCTCCATACATATGTAGCTTGAGGTGTTTTCGCAGATCTTAGACAAATATTAATCTTATTTCACTGTTGGTGCGTCAACGGTGAGATAAGATGGGCCTGTCAAGATAATAAGTATATCGACTTGTCATGCATCCATCCATCTTCTGCTGCTTATCTGTGGCCGGGTCACTGGAGCAGCAGTCTAAGCAGGGACTCCCAGATAGACTTGTGATGCAGTACATGATATCTTTAATTATTATTAATTGTGTTTATCTTATGTATGAGTGGGGAACTTTCTGTTTTTTTTGTTTGTTTTGTAGTTTGACTGCATTTTAGCTGTAAAGGGTTGTCATTTTTATGACTAGTTACAGATTTTAGGTTTCATTTCGGTTCAGTTCTATTATATTTATAAGAAGTGGTACTGTGGTTATCCTTCTTTAAGGATAAGGTTTGCATAAAGAATTTCTATATGATCTATATCTTTTGAGAAATTTTCCCTAACAGTATATTGCACATCAAAATTTGTTAATGTGAGATGTCTGCAATAAGCTCCTTCGCCAAACTTGTAATCAACTTTACTTTGATCATAGAGGCTGTGTTGTTTAGAAATCTTTATGTTTTTTTTTTTGTTTTTTTTATGGCTGTGACCTGAACTCTATTTCAGCTGCCTCAAAAGACTGTACTTAAAGTCTCTCCAGCAAACTTATTTTTTAAGTCATAATGAGCACTGTGTGTTCAAATGTTTTGTCAGGTTAATATTATCCAAAAGGATTTCTGACAGTTCACCCAAGTTTGACATTTGCACTGTTGAGATTTTGAGTTTTCAAGCATTTTTTCTTAGAAGTATTTCATTAGCTGCACACTCACCTGAATGAGACTGGCAGACTTTCTGTGCCTTTAGAAATCTTCTTTTGTACTCTTTTGGCATAGAGAGAAAAAGAATTTTGAGAAATTCTGAATGAATGAAAAGTTGAACAGTGTGTACCCATGTTGGTGAAAAATCCAGTTATCTAAGCTCAGATTTCAGTGTAAAACTTTAAGAAAGCTGATATGAAAGGCACTTGAAGAAGTAGAATTTATGGTTCCTGGCTGATCCATTAACTTCTGGGTCAGTTTATCAAAGCAGAGCTGATGTGAAGGTGAAGAGCCCTTGAGCATGACATTCAATTCAGAAGATGTCTTATAACTGTATTTTAAAGCTCTCATAGGAGGTTGTACTCTATGTCCTTTGATATACTATGCCAGTCTATGTGGCTCTTGTTTGGACTACACAGTTGCATCTATGCTTACATATGTACATATGTATATATATGTTTGTAAAACATGCTGTACATGTGGTGCTGCGTGTCTGTGTCATGCAACAGCAGTTTTAATCTGTGTTTAATCAGTGAAGATTGTACAATGTGGATTCCCCTGAAGAAGACTTATCTCCTGCATCTTGTAGAGCATGTTGATAGTTACGAGCTCATTGGCTGTGATGGTGGGAAGAAAGAAAAAGGGATAGTAGTAATTGATCTGTGCTTATTCAGCAGCATTGATTGGTCTTTGATACATAGGTTGCATCTTTCCTCTCTGCAGGAAGAGCAGGGGCTTAGTACAGTCAGGACCGTGTGCAAAAAATTGTTGATCTTGTTTTTTTTTTGACTACAAGAATGCTGAAACTGATTTAAGTTTAAATGAAATAAAAAATAAAAACTAGGTAACTAGGTGTGTTGGTTAAGGGAATTGTGTGTGTGCGCTGAGGGGCTGAGTGTTGCGTGACCTCCACTGACACAAGCAGCTCGTGCCATCTGGTATATAAGCAATTAAAGGGGGTCATTATGTGACCCGCACACCCCTGAGTGCACTGCCACTATACTGTATCCGTCTATTAAGTATGCATGCCTCTGCATCATTTTACACAAATGCAGTTGTTTCTCTTATCTTTAGCTTTTAGCCAACTGACCCACCATTGTGTGAATGGGGCAGGTTTCTTGGAGGGCTGAGGCGGTGACTGAGTGCTGTACTCTGAGCTCATAGTGAAAGCCTGCACTGCTCGTTAATAATGCAGCACTCTTGTGTTGTTGAAGGGTGGGGGCAGTGTGGGGGGTGTGGAGACTGTGGGGTGTGTGGGGTCCGGCTGCCCACTGAAGGAATGCTTTCATTAAAACATCTCTGAAAACATTCATTCACACCAAAGATCTTATCCAGGCTTAAAGCTGCCGTGATCTGCCATTAATTAATCAAAGGATGTCCAGTGCTGAAAGGCAATTTATCGAAATGGATTGGCAGATTAGGCTGGAATTATTTATAGATCGCAAGAGCAGGCTTCTAATCAGGCAAAGGTTGCTTTTGCTGTCAACTCTGCAATGCAGTGGAGATCAGATAGGGAGAGGCTATGTGCTTTGTCACAGTTTGTGTCTTGGTTTGAGGCAGAGATATGCTTTGGTGATGAAGAAAGAGGCTACAGATCAACTCTTTGTTAATAGCATTGACCAGTGAGAAACACAGCTGAAGAAAATAGAATAGATGGCATTTTTTTGCATTACATAAGCAGGTGCTGAGGTGGAGTGTTGTGATTACTGTCACTCCGTGCTCAAACCTCTTTTGCAGCAATTTGTGAGTGCCCACTTCATCTTAAGTGTAGGTCTTCAGCAGGTAATGTGGAGTGTGGGCATGCACTGCCTCATAAGTGGTTCAGGAGCATTGTGGCTTTGTTCACCCAGTAACAGTGGGAGAGAGGTGAGGAGCTGAATGCAGGAGAGTGCCCTCAGAGCAGAGGACACACAGCCAGGAGCTATGCATCCAAAAGTGGACACATCAGCTAAAATCTGCTGCTCCACAGCGCCCTACAACATCTAAGGACTTCAGACAGATGCAAATCAGTCATTTACATTTTATGTTTTAAATGAACCATTCAATTAATCAATACTCAATAGATTGTTAGAGGTCTCAGTCATCACTGAATGTGCTCAAGCTAATATAAATGTCGTGTGTTTATTTCAGTTTTGGTATACTGAAGTCTTTGTGTTAATACAGTTACAACCATTGTGTATGCTGTGTGTTGTAACATGAAAATCTCAGCTCTTGCATCACAAGACCTTGCACCTGTAAAGGAAATGATGAAATCTGGACATCTAAAAGAGTAACCTTGGGCACAGATATCAGACACAGTGGGGAACCTTTTCCCAGATTCAAGCCATAAGCAGGTCTTTAATGTGCATGAACAGCATAATTAAATCATCACATATGTTCTCAATGGGCTCATAAATAACTCTGTTGTCTACAGCTACGGGTTTTCTGTCTTCACTCTCTTTTTGAGCTCTAGGATGGGACTGACCTGGATCCTGATTTATTTGTCCCGTTGGGAGATGGTACTTTCCTTGCACTGAACTCCCCGTGACCCCACCTTGACTCTTGTCCCTGGGCTTTGTCTGTCAGGGCCGGGTAATGGATTACTACTTCCTCTCCTTGACCCAACGCGTGACAATTACACTAGATCTTAGATGTGTGTCCTGTCCTGGTATAATGGGTGCCAGCTCTAAAACATATATTTGGGTCACAGTGATGGAGGGTATTTAAATGCATGTGTGCAATAGAGCAGAGATGCTGTTAAGATGCGCTTAGCTATTTCATGTATGACCAGCTCCTCAGGTCCCTGAACATCACATTACCATGTTCATTATGGCCAGACAGATGCCGTCGTTGTGTATAAAAATGAGATGGTTTTGTGTCCCTTTGAGAAGGCCACTATGAAACAGGTATTATGTTAAAGATGTTATCTCACAATATGTAACATATCCAGACTCCCACTCTGCTCTGTTCCCATACTACCTCTGCAGATAAAAGGATATTTGGTGAGAGGAAAAATTACAAGAAATATAAACTGCTGTGTCATTTAGGCTTAGTTTTGGTGATGCTAAAGGGAACTAATAATTCTTTCTATACACAATGGAGGGATTTGGTGTTACAGATGGTACACCCTCACATTTAGTCGCAAAACCAAACCACTTTTATTCTGGTGTTTCTGTCGATTTGCATGTTGAGCTGGAGTTTCCATTCACATTCAGAGTAGTGGTTTTTCTAACACTTGGAGGAGCTAATAAATCTTGCAAATTTCAAGTGTGTAACATCAGTGGAATATGACACTGAAATGGGAAGCTGTATTGACATTGGACTGCAGCTTGTCGATGGATCATATTCTTTCCATAAGCTATTCATTTTAGTTGAAAACCTAAGCACATATTTCATTGATTGACATTCATATGAACATCACTGTGTTACGTCAGGAAGTTTAGAAGCAGGGGAAGACATAGAGCTGCTACTACTGTAATATGAAACCCCTTTTTCCTCTCTGTTTCACAGTGTCTTATCACCAGCATGCTGTGCAGTAACTAGACACAAATTCGCTCTCTAATTGAAATCAAGTGCACGCAAGCACATGGCCGGCTGTGATGAAATGCGGTGTGGGTTAAAGCGCAGTGCAGATGAGGATTGAGCGAAGATCAGACTGGCCCGATCAGGATTCAGAGCGCGTGCGAGAACGGAGGAGAAGGGGAGGAGGGAGGGAGAGGGGGGATGGCGATGGGCAACCCCGCTTTCGAGACGAGGGATTCCTTTACTGCAGTGATCAGCAACGAGTACACCCCTCCTCCCCTGCTACATCAGTGTGATTTAAAAAAATATTTTTTTCTTTACTAGCACATGGCACAGTCACGTTTAAGTGGGTGGGTACAGTAGCAGCGCATGGTTGGCAAGAGCTACTCGTGATTTGTGCTACTATTTTTACGCCAGATTTCATTTTTGTCCAATGCTCCCATAACTCCCTGCAATTAATCATCACACTGAACGCCTCCTCCAACCGTGCTTGTGTGTCAGTCTTGCCAAGTTTAGCCTTTCTACCTCTTCACTATATGACATTGATTCCAAGGTTGCTGTGCTATTGACTGGTAGCTGCTATACGCTGTTAAATATTTCAGGCAGTGTTTCAGTGGCGAGGAAGAGGAGGTGGGGGCATGGCCACTCCTGCAACTGCCACCGACAAACACGCTAGTGAACTGACTGAAGCGCAACACATGCACATATGGGGGGGGGGATCTCACACAAGCAATGAGCCACCTGCAAAAGTAGAATCACAGGAACATGCTACGTCACCAGAGCAGATGGAGGCGCGAGGAGTACACAGAGGGTTTGGCACTGTTATGAATTATTTTGCCCTCCCCACTCTTGTCAACTTAATGAATGAGGGCTTTGTACTGCAGACCTTGCAGTTATTCCCTTATACAGTCCATAGGAAACCCCTTTCTCAGTCTGACGCGCACACATTTGCTACTAAATGTACAGTTTGTAATGCAATTTGAGCTGGAGTTTGTAACTTCCTGGTATCTGTTTGTCTTAACAGAGATGCTGTTTTGACTCGAATGTTCCATTAAACATACTGTATCTATTTGCAGTTATTCAATTATGTTTTTATTTCTCAAACATACCTGGGTTAACCTACATTCTTGGTCACCTCTCCGCAGTTCTGACTTGTAACTTGGCCTCTTGGCGACACCTGCTTGTCTCCATGGAGATAAAAAGTGTAATGCCATTCTGTGGAACATTGAGAGATGTTTGTTTTGTTTGCATTGTTTACTTGTACAACACAATATTAATTAGATGGATTAAAAGAGCGTTGGTACTTTATCTAGCCATAAGGGATCAAGTTAATTTCTGGCTAGTACAAAGATGGGCAAATGTAGAAGGCGGTAACTATGGATACCCACTGCTAATTCAACATGTAAATCACTGAAGGCTTGGAGGCGAAGGATTCACACACTCTTGTCCAATTAGAAAAGCCAAAAGACAAGATGAACTGTCATACCAGAAATGTGGACAATAATTTTGGTTATATAATTAGTTATTTTGTTCTTATTTGTTTCGTAGAGTTGCGAAAACGTTCAGTCTTGACATGAAATTGCACAAATACTATTTTGAATTGGAGCTGTGACAGAATATTGAACACCTGCAAGGTCTCCATCTGGCTGCACACTGAGTTGCCATAGAGTGTGGATAATCAGTGTTGCATTATGGGGCCCACTTCTCCTACAGCTGGTCCTCCTTTGCCTCTGAACACTCCTCTTAGGGAAAAATACACAGTCAGCACAGTGGATCCATGTTTGACAGCACGCCAGTTAGCACAGCAGCGCTAATTACATTTTAACATCGCGTTATGTTCATTCATTGACACATTTACCATAATGTTCAGGATTATTGTCAATGCTTAAGGAATGTAAGTGTTTTATTTGTCATCCCTCTGGAGTTGTTGTTCTGTGATTGGCAGTGAGACTCTGGGATTGACGACTGTGTCTTTTAATTAGGAACGGTTGATTGGCGTTTGTTTGTCAATTTGTGCCTCTGGCCTCACCGCAAAATGGGAGTGAATTCCCAGAGCAGAGATTTTAAAAGAGCAATGAGAATTTTGCAAAAAGAATATTTTATAGTACTTGCATCTGCATGTCAGGGTTGTGCGCAGTTTTTTTTTTTAAAAACTCGCATCCCACAACTACAAGATTACATTTCACCCGTAGTATGTGAAAAACTTCTTTATTCTTTGAAATGTACAAGTGTAGCATAATTAGCACAGGATCTAGTTTGTTCAGTTCAATTTAGTTTTAGTTTTAGTTAGCTCTTTAGAAATGTTAGCCCGGTGATGTTGCTCTAAACAACTGCTGCTGTTGTTAAATGTACTCCAGCTATACAATAGCTTGTTAGGCTTTCCCTGGTGTTCCTTCAGGAGTTAGTACAGACAGTCTTCTGGCTACATCCCAGTCCCCTGCCTCATTTTTGCTCACACCAAACAAACTTTATTTTCTTTTAGACAAGAAATCAACTTTGGTTGTTCTCAAAAAGTCTCCTTGCTGGCAGCTTTACCCTCAACCTCATTTGACCAATTCCCAATCCCCTTTCTGTTCTGTACTGTATCATGGGCCACAAATGAAGGTTACATGCATCTAGCTACCTCTCTTACCTTACTTCACAGGAGGTTAAGGGACTTTGTGAGGCACATTGTGTGCTTACTTTTTTAGTTTGGATAAACCTGAGTAGGAGAAAATGCGGTAGAAGAATCATACTTGCTTTATCGTGCCACAAACTGCGCATGTTATCCAATACTTGCCATCTCAACAAACCAATCCTTCATATAAGGTAAAGTTCTGTGTGTCCTTGCTGTGGGTATGGTTGGAGGGGCACATCTTTGTCTTTATTTCACGCCTGCCGCGACTGTCCGTTGTCGTGGCCAAACCGATTAAACCACAGTTTAGGTCAGTGCTTCAGATTCCGCAGGCGTCTAGTCCCTGCAACAGAGATTCATATACACAGACACTTACCTGCCATTTTGAAAAAGTGGTTTCACAATTTAACTTAGCCAACATTGTGCTTTGCCTCACTGCGGTTGTGGTTTGATTGAGCACAGGTCAATGTTTGTGAGTATTGGAAATCTAATATTACAATTGCACTTCAGTGAATGAGAGTAGTAGAGCGATGGGGAGGCCTGCTATGCTCACTGTGGTGCAGTCATATTAGGTTAAGGGCTGAACTGAGAGATGCCCTGTATTAAATATCATGCACTGTCTCACACACATACACATACACACACACACACACTCATGCACATTTGCATGAAGCATATTGCGTTTGACTATAATGCCCAAGTCCTGCATTGCTTTCCTGGGATTGCCTTAGCAAATAATCAATGCTCTATAAATGAGCACAGATTAGATTTTTCATTTGCATTTTATGGCCAATGTCCTTCTGAATCTTTTGTCTAGGCTACAGACAAAGCTAACAGCCACAATATGTACATTGACTTTTAAACCCCATGGCTTTTGGTTGCCATAGAATCCACTGCTTCACATGTAATCTAGAGTGCATTGGATATTGGACTGACCAGGAGCTACATTCAGGAAACAACAGTTGATCTATCTTTGTAGGCGATTAGTTGTATAAATGCAGATGGGGAGAAATAACAGCGTTCACTGTTTTTCACATTATAGATTGTTCAGTCTTAACAAACCATTAATCAAATTGCTATTTCTTCACCCTTCCTGTTTTATTGATTTGTGTTTCCTTTATGTGGCTTTCTGACAGCTCGTGCAAGTCTTTGATAGGAGACTTGATAGAAAAAGTCGTGACGTGCTCTGTAATTTAAAGCATGTGAACCGCATATGGACCCGCCTACTTCTGCAGAATAGAAAAGGGTTTCCCCAGCCCTGCTCTGCTCCTCTCTCCCTCCTCCTCCTCTCATCCTTCCTCTCTCTCTCTTTCTCCCTCTCTTTCTCCCTCTCTCCTCTAACACAAGTGAAGATTTTATACTAAACCACAATATTGGTTTTGCAAGCTGTTTTGGCTGTTCCCTCACCGTTGTGTCTCCCTCTAAGTTCATTTGTTTTTGAACAAGAGTAAAAATAGGAAGAGAGCAACCGTCTGTGCTTTTATGAGTTAGTTCATTATTTCCATGGGTAGGAAGCTGAAAACAGAAATCTCCTAATCTGAACTCTGGGTGTGGCAATGTGTGGAAACATGTTTAACGGAGGAAGCCATTTTGTAACTTAATATGCTTCGAATGGATTAGGGCAATGGTTTGTGGAGATTTACAGCTCTAGTTATTTGGGAATTTAGGCATTTTGAATTGGGATGATGGATGAGTTGTGTACATTGTCCTTCCACCCTGTATTGTGGTTTCTATTTTACATTTGGATGAACGTCCCCTTATGGCAGATACTTATATTATACTGTGTATGTAAAAAACTAAATTATAATATACTATGATGTTAAGTGTCTACCACTATTTGATGCAGTGTCCATTTACATTTGTAAGTCAGAAAATTTTGTTTTACTATGGTGATTTATTTTAAATAATTAGAACATATTAGTTGTATAATATAATGCAACTGTTATATTGTTATATAATGTCCTGTTTTTATTTTAATTATGATGTTAAAGATGTGTGCTCAGAATGACAAAACTTGAGCTTTGTTCTTTAAACTGCCTTTGTTAAAGCCTTTGCCTTCTCTTTTTCAGGTTTGGAAGGGTGCCCCCTCATGGCATGGCCAGAGACTGTTGTGTACCTCTGCTGCTCCAGAAGGTAAGCTCAACCCTCCTATTTACACATATCACATTATCACAACAAACAACTGCACTGGTCCCCTGAGATACTGTAATCCCTGAGGTAACTCCTTTGGACGACATGGGTTTCCCTTTTTGAGAGAAAACCCCTCATTCCAACATCTGCCCCATCCCAAACAAATGAGTTTTGCACCGCAGAGTAATTCTGCATTGATCAGTGCGGGCTCATTTGGCGGTAACAGCCAGCAGTCATTAATAAGGAATCTGTTTCAGGGGCGGCATCTGCTCGTCTACAGAGATGAGAAGGAGAGAGAGTGAATACAGCACGCAAAGAAAGGGCTGAGGAGGTGCTGGCCATGCTGATTTGATTTTAAATTGAGCTTTAATAGGTGTAAGATTGGATGAGAGATAGCAGTAAGATCCTCATATCTTTTAGCAGGAAATGAAAAGTCATGGGGAGCAGGTGTGGCAGGGGGACAATCTGTACACTGGGCATAAGAGTGGAGATTGACACTGCAGCAGGAGATGTCAATTGAAAGGACAGTGGCTGAGTCTTTGTACATTGTCGTGTTGAAAGTGAGGCTGGCTGTCGCTTTGGCTCTCCGTGCCAAAGATGATCCTTCACAGTGTGATAGGAGCCCAGCTCAGATCTGCTGATTCACTGCAGTGGTCCTGAGCAGAGACAGAGGTGACCGGGTGCACTAGCCAAGCAACAAGGCAGACTTTTGGATTTTTTGTACACACTGCTGTTTTTGTGCGATTACTTAAGTTTCACTTTGTTTAATGCTGGGACAGGGAAATTGTAAATACTTGTAATTGCTCTCTTGCCATTACCGATCTTGGATATAAATTGGAGTGAGTTATAGACCAGCAATAAATAAACAGAATAATCATGACTAATAGACTGTTTTAATAATTGTTGGCAGATATATGGACTATAAAGACTCAAAAATAATTTTCAAAAGGACCCTGTATAACAAAAATCATAAAGCCTGTTGGGGTAAAGTATCCATAATTTCAATATACTGTATGAGGGCTGATAATAGACCTCCACAACAGTGTCTGTGAAGCGTTAATTACCTAAATGTTTGGCTTTGAAAGTACGTATTTTTATGGCAGTTTTGGAACATAGCTTAAATTTCTAAATATTAAACTTTTTAAAAATAATTAACCTAATGCTTTTGAATCAAGTACTATTGGTACGGTTGCCAGCATACATAAAAGTGACTACGTTCATCAGGTTTCAAGCCATTAAACAGAGAGGCGTACCAAATGAATCAAAGACGAGACTGCGACCTATTAGAAGACAGATATTTGCCAATGTGCATATGATTTATAATAGTTGTCTAATAGTAGTACATTTTGAAGCATTATCACCTTGCACCAATTATTCAGCTATTCACCAACAAAGCTAAAAACACTAAAAAGCTACAAACAAAACACTTTACCATCTCTTACATAATCTGCGCAATGGGAGTAAACCCTAGTATTTATATTTTGCCAAACGCTTGTCAAACTAATGCTGATGCTTGCCCCAGTATTTGATGAGTCAGCTTGATTACACATGCATCATTTAGGGATGCTTTTATCCTTTTAGCTATGGGTGGACCAAACAAAAAAGTATTATTCTCAACTGATCCTTTAGGTACATTTTGACTGTTGAAAATACTGTGTTTATTTTAACTGTGCTAACATGGCTAAACATACCTGAGAGAGCTGCTCATTCATGTGTAGGAACGGTGCATGATGGGTAACAGATGGAAGCTAGTAGAGCGAGGTACAGTCTTTGGCACAAGATGTTTAAATTCTTCAGAGCTCATGCTGGCTATGTTGAAGCTTGACCTTATTTGACAGGTGCCTTTGCTGCCATACTGCCCCCTGCTGGTACAAACAACTCTCCATGGTGTTATTATAAAAAGAGCATATTATAATTTAAGATAACGAGTGAGCATTGGGGATTTATACAGTGTTTTTAGGTCACTGTATAGTCTATAGGGGTTGACTTATTTGTACATTAAGTCTAAATGAGGAGTCTCTCTGCACTTTCTTTAATGGGTTACAGCCAACTGCTAAATTGCTTAATATTAGCTTACAATCATCAAAGAAGCACATTAAGGCACTGAAAAGTCTAGACCAAACAAATGAAGGGAGGCTACTAAAGACTTTATAAAGGCCTCATTTCTCTGTGTGTAGGCAGGTGTTTCAGGAAATGGCCTCATTGCTTCTACAAATGGAGAAACTATGCAAATAAAATTCATTCTCAAGCTTTGTTGTAACATGGGCATTATTATTAAAATGTATTTCCTTCGGGACAGTAAAGTATCTGTCTGTTAATTAGATTTGAGATTGTTTCACACATGGGGCTTTCAGTTAAAATTTTTTTTTTAAATATTTCTTTTATTTTATTATTTTTTTATATTAAAGACAGGACAATAACACAATGAATTTGAGCAATTTTTATATAGCAGTTTACAATTTTATCAATCTATCATTCCACCACATTCATACACACGCAAGGTGGGTCAAGATGCTCAAGGACACAACAATTGGTCAGAGCTAGGATCAAACTGCCAACCTGGGGTGTTTTGAATAAAGGTATTCTTGGTTTCAAACTCAGGCCCTATGTGCCAATGAGTTGTCATCTTGTTTCCTGATTCCTTATCCTTTATTTCTTCTTTTTTGTGCAGAGGTGACAGTGGTGTACCAGAACGGGCTGCCGGTGATCTCGGTCAGTTTGCCGTCCCGACGAGAGCGCTGTCAGTTCACCCTGAAGCCACTGAGCGACTGTGTGGGCGTGTTTCTGCAGCAGCTTCAGGCAGAGGACAGAGGCATCGACCGTGTGGCCATCTACTCCATGGGTACGTACGAAAAAATAGACTATATTTCACGGGGAATATCCAAGTGCCTTGTGATATAATTGAGAACAATTACAAAGGCAAACCTTCCAGGGTTTAAAGAAAACTTATTGTGCATATATTTTATGGTATATAGTATTCTACTGTAACTTATGTAGATCATGATTTTACATTTTGTTTAATGTCAACCACAATATTGTTCAATGAGATAGGGGATGGGGAGGAAACATCGGAGCATTAATACAACACTTAACATTTAAAAGCTCATAAAAGTTTAACATAAAAAATGGCAGAGCCAATTGCAATGATCAATCTACTGCTTCATTTCTGCTCATCCAAAATAAAGAAATTATTATATACTTTTTAAATTTTTGAAATCCAAGTCAGTCTGTTTTTTTTTTTTTATGAGAAGTAGCATTTCTACAATGCAGAGAGTTTGTTTCCCCATAACTTTGCAGTAGTCCTTCAGCAATGGGATTTGGGTATTGGTTTTCGTTCTATTCATTGCAATAATTCTACATTTGTAGATAAGAGCCAGGAGCCAGTTTTCTGTGCTGATTGTATTGAATATCTCTATACAACACCAGCAATCTGAAGATAAACAATGTCATTTTTACTTGACAGCATGTCTATTAAAAATTATTGACTCTAAGATTGAAATCATTTTATGTGATGCCCAGCAACTGCAGCATTTCAGTGTCCACTCACAAACCACCTTTCACTGACCGCTCAAATAAACATAGACTTTCAAGTGTGTCATTATTCCTATTGAGTGTTGCTGCTGCTGTGACTGTGCATTTAAATTCGGCCTGTATCTTTAAAATAATGCCTCCTCCCTCTTGGCTCAAGGGAAGCATTATACGGGAACAGTGGGTACTAGAACTCATCCCAGGTGCTTCTGCTTTGACCTCTCATGGTAATCAGATGGCAACACGCCTGGTTGCCAAGTAGTTTGAGAATGTTTGAAGTGCCCCCCCTCTTTAGAGCTACACCTGTAACTCCTCTAGAATGTGTAATTAGAAGCTGGGATCGTGTTTCAAATGAATTGGTACAAAAGTCAATCACTAACCAGATTATAATATTGGTTTATAATTTTGCTCAATAGTTTAACACACACACATACTACACTGGAATATTAATTTTAAACATGAAGAATCCATTCTGTTTTCTAAGTTTTATAACCACCTACAGTAAGAAAACAAACTTAAACTTTTCCTGATTTATTGAGGGATACATCTTATCTTCGAACATTAAAAAAAACGCACTTAATATATTCATTAGGATTGGGGACCACAGTGTACTGTAGCTCATGATTTTATATTACACTATTAAACTATGACAGCGAGGTATGAAAGGTTGGCCTAATAAGCTTAAGCTTCATTCTACACCCTTTCAGTTTTCCTTTATGTTGAATGTTATTGTTTCTGGAATAATTTCCAAATATACCTGCGCCTGAGGTAAATAATAACAGTGGAACACTTACATTACTCTTAATTTGAGAGTCTGTGATGTTGATATAGTATTGCCAAATTATGATTAAACGAACACTAACAAACTGACATAAAACCCTCACATTCACTGTACTGTGTCTTTTATAATATCATTACTAGTCACGTATCACCTTGCCCATGTGTCCAGATGGAGCCCGGGTTGCCTCCTCCACAGGGATTGACATTCTGCTATTGGATGACTTCAAACTGGTCATTAATGACACCACACACCTCGTACGGCCTCCAAGGAGAGGTACAAACAAAACAAAACCAATCATCATGAAATTACTTAAAAAAATATTACATTTCAAAATCTCCTGTTTATATTATTACAGAGTTACTGCCTCACGAGGAGTTGGATCGACTGAATGATGTTAAGTTCCTGGTGCAGCAGCTGTACACCACACTGCGCATTGAGGAACACCAACTCAGCAAAGAACGCGAGCTGATTGGACGGCTCGAAGACCTCAACTCTCAACTTCGCCCTCTCGAGAAGGTCTGTGGATTATATATGTGACAAATTTATATTTATATATTTTTTGTGTGTTTATTGTTTATTTTTATACAAATAATTATATAAGCATATTTTTTCAAATATAATTAACTGTCATACATTGTTTTGATGCACGATAGAAACACTGGAAGGCAAAATTACCTCCATAGAAATGACAGAATTGCTGCAGTAGAGAAAAATATGTTAACATAATCCTTTGATATATGTGAATTATTGCACTATTTAAAAAAGTCATTCTTGTTCAGTCTTTATAGTCTTTAAAAGCACAGATAACAATAGGGGAATCAAAAGAAGAAAAAGCACACACTGCCGTCCTCAGTAATGCACTTTTTTATGGATGAAATTACTGCGCTAGTAATCATCTAAAAAGCTCTCTACAGATTATTTTCCATGTCTCAGACAGAAAACTGAAGTATTTCAACATTCTTCTGAAATGCTATAATATGCAGACAGATGCATAAGAGGTGTTGTATAACTAAGGGTTCCTGTGAAAACAACACTGCATAAAGATTTGACTAAAGGGGTGCTATGACAAAAAATGTTTTAGATAATATGTGATTATATGGCAATTTACGTACACACAATAGTTTTATATTGTCTTAAAAGAAGCTGTCTGCTTCTTCTGAGAGTTCTCACTGCAGTGAGATTGGTTAAATTGACGAGTCACTCAGATCATGACAAACGCTGACCAGTAGAAGAATCTGAAGAAAAGAAGACCACATGCAAAACTACATTAAAGCTCTGTCTGAAACATGATATAACAGTCTCTTAAGATTATCATAGGCTCAATGTAATATACCCCTAACTGAAGTACCACATACACATGTACACATACTTTATTTTGGGCTGCACAATATATCACAACTTAATCAAAATCTAAATTTGCATAATAATATTTTGTAAAATCACAAAAGCTGCAATTATTTAATTCAAGAGAATGTCTGCTATAAACAACTAAATATTATTGAAAATTATTATTGAAAAAATGGGAGGGACTACCAACCGTTTCATTTTTCAACCTTTAACAATATCTGTAAATCATGTAATTGTTTAATTATTTTATCAGTTCTTATTACACTCTTCCCTCAGATGTCAATGCTTTTTTCCCTCCTTAAAACATGCAGTTCTAGTCTTATTGATTTTCTTAAACATGAGATGATGGTTTAAAAAAGCTTACTTATGTTTTTGTCTGCAGGTGAGGGAGGAGTTGAGTAAGAAGGCGGAGCGGCGTACCACTTGGGTGCTATGGGGCGGGATGGCGTACATGGCAACTCAGTTTGGAATCTTGGCGAGGCTCACCTGGTGGGAGTACTCCTGGGATATTATGGAGCCTGTCACCTACTTCATCACATACGGCACAGCAATGGCCATGTATGCTTATTTTGTGCTCACACGCCAGGTAACCAACCGCCCCCATTGTCCTTGTCTTTCATGGATTATGCATTTTGAGTGAATATAAGTCTCTGTCTGATAAGCTGGATCCTCTTACATTGTGCTGTGTCTCTGAAATGTAGGAGTACGTTTATCCAGACGCCAGGGACAGACAGTATCTGCTGTTCTTCCACAAGGGGGTGAAGAGGACACGCTTCGACATAGAGAAATACAACAAGCTGAAGGATGATATCGCAGAGGTACAGAGGGTTTTTGTGTGCATACAAAAGTGCTAGACATAAGCTACTTATTATTCCACAGCGCAGAACATGGACCATGGTTAGAAAACTAATATCATCACATTTTTGTAAAAAATACATATATACAAAGTACTTACTGTGTGGTAGAATCATTAACGTAGATGCATATGTGAGCAAAATAGGTTTCTTAATTTTATTTTGTAATAAAAGTAACAGTAGTTGTAGTGTTAGTACGTAAAATTATAGAAACTTCCCTCTCTGACAAGCCCTGAACTCATTCACATTTTATGCTTTTGTGTGATTGTAAATCTGTCTCTTTTTCCCCCTCTGCAGGTGGAGTTAGATCTAAAGCGTCTGCGGGACCCTCTGCAGCTCCAGCTCCCCATCCAGCAGCTCAGTGGCAGTAAAAATTGATGGAGACCGTGAAGCCCCGCCCCTTTAGCCCAAACGCCCCTTTTTCTTTACCTCCTCTCTCCTTCATCCCAACCTTAAACTCTCTTACTTTTCCCTTGCTTTCCACACCCAAAAACCCCATCCTGTTTGACTGTGGGAGTTTTTCTTCTGATACATTTTCCCTTTTAAATCTCTTGACTGAAAACAGTTTATCAAACCTGCAGAACAATAGTGAGGAAAATCTCTCACAGCCAAAGGAGGATGACAAAAAGGACGACTGCGATGACGGTGAAGATGGATTTAAACTGGCACTAAGGAGCAGCCTCAACTCTTTGGGAAAACGGTCTGCAGGGAATACAGAGACACAGGAAGCAACTCAAAAGGACATTCAGAGGCGACTGTAGTGGAGTGTGCATCATGAAGGACTTTTCTGCTCGTAGTAGTCGAACTGTCAACATGCAGCTACTATTGGTCCGACTTCAGGGAGAGTCCCACTTTAAAGTTTACAGAGAAGTCCCGGCCCGGTCCGAAGGCTGGGCTGACTGCAGTTGTCCACCACGAGGACCTAGTTTTTGTGGCTAAACTCTGCTGCCTCCTCCCTAAGCCACGACCTTTGCCCTTTCACCTCCAGGATGTCGCCTCGTTTCCTCTTCCTGTTGATATCCTGTAGCGGTGCAGTTCTGCCTAAAGTATGAGAGTACTACCGACAACAACATCACTGTGTGTTCTTTTATTCCAAAAAATATTTTGGCACTTTTTATTTGAAAGCCATAGTATATTTGTTATGAAAAGAATATAAATATATAAATATAAATATATATGTATACAATCAAATAACAGATGACCAGAGGCTAGTTTTCTGTCAGTGGGGGGAGGAGCTCTAATAAACGTCATTGCGTTTTTATTTTTGTTCCTCTGTCATAAATGCAAACTCCTTTTACATCCTTTTAAGCATTGCATTATTATAAGAAAATAGCTTTATAGATGTACCCATGTTGGTAGTAAATTATCACTGACAAACTTCACATCAAACTCTACTACATAAAGCAAACTCTTAAAAACTTTATAGCTCCTCAACTCCCACTAAGGAGCTAGTGACATTTAGGTGGCATCAGGGAGACGTTTCTTGGGATTTGAATAATTATACGGATCCTCTGATGAATTTTAATATCGAAAGGCAACACAGCACACTGAAATGAAAAGTGCTGTTTACCCAGACACACCTAGAGGCTTGTTATGGTTCTAGAAGATTAATTATCTCTGTGGCTCATTTTAGAAACGACCACACAGCTTTGATATAAATCTACCTTTTAATTTGACTTTTTCATTATAAGGATTTCTCTCTTGAGATGTTGAAATTACCACCATTTATTACTATTTATAGCATCTCTCTAATCTCTCATGACCCATAACGACAAGTGCCACGGCTTCAGTCTCAAAGGACGTCCAGAGTCTTCTCCCTCCACTGTTACGCCCCCTGCTCCCCCTGATGGCCAGGCAGGGTAGACTGCATGCAGTGGTATGCCCTCAGTAGAAAAAATTGTGAATGTGTAGGAGCATTATCGCAAATTTTGTACTTCAACTAGACACGTATCATTTGCCTCATCAAGCTGAAGTCTCATCGCCTAACCTGTGACCATATCCAAGATTTCTGTTGTGTTTAAGTCCAGGGGAGGATTGGTGGACCTTTCTCTGGCTCTCTCTCCAAAATTGCAATTCATGACCACAGCACAATGATTTTAGTCCATCAACCATTTGCTTTGTGTTAACGGCAGGCTAAATCCTACAAGTCAAGATCATAGTGTGTAACTGCAAATTGTCCATTTAAATGCATGATTATAGGTTCAATTCAAAGTTAACCATGCAGATCTCCAGCTAGGATTTAGCCTAATGTGTTTGAACGTCTGCGTGTGTGTGCAATGGTGCCTTTTAGACGACCAATAATTACAATGGTGTGTAGACAATGTAGCAAACTGATGACAGTAGGAATACTAGGAATCTGTTGTTATTCGGAATGGCATATTTATAGGACAAATTAGGCATAACATTATGACCATTGCCAGGTAGAAGCCATGGAAAGTGACTGTATTAGGAAGCAAATATACAATCGTGCTATTCAAACTTGATGTGTTAAAGGGCATTAAATAAGCATATTTATTTTTGTATTACTTTTTACACCATATTCTTTGTATTTCTAGAAGTACAAATATGAGAAGATACCATTAGCCACCTCTCCATCATACCATGTAGTTACAAAAAGCACCACCAAATGGAAACAGAGGTGTATGTGGTGATGTATTGAAATTGTAAGTAGTTTGTTGTATGAGCTAATAAACAAGTCTACTAATGCTGTACTTTATGGATTACTATGTAGGATTACTGAAACCTGTGCAAATTAATCAAAACAAATCCATAACAACATTATAAGACATTGTATAATATAGGACGTTTAAAGAAGAAAAATATTAGCAAAATCAGACAAATCTGCAGTTGTGTGTTTACTCTACCGTGGCCAGTATCTCTCAGTATCTAATGTGGTGTAAGTAGGAAGAAAATTCAATCTATAATCAAAATATTAAACCTACGTTGTGGTCAGAATATAAAGTGTATTTCATATTAGATTGGTGGTCACAATGTTATGCCTGATTACTGTGTGTTTGTTGTTGTGGGCATTTCTGTCATGACCACAAATGCTTTGCTTTTAAACTAACTACTCTATTCTCGTGCCATTTCATAGCAGTTTTTTTTTTTTTTCTGATGAAATGCTCTCTTATTATTCATTCAAATTGTCTGTTTCCTTGGAGACTTCATGTAGGAGGTGAGACCAGCCCAGTCCTCCCCTCACACTTCTTTGCCATCGCCACCTCCTCCTTTTTATCACATCGTCCACCAGTTAATGCCTTTTTAATTATTTTCTTGCTTTATTTTTAAAGGAACTAAATATATCAAATATAGGGAACTTTATTATAAAGAGGGTGTTGCATGAATGTATGTTTACATGGGAAAAATATGAAAAAATGAAACAAAAAAAAGATGATTTATCAAAAAACTGCAAAGATAATTTAAGAACGTTGTTTGTAGAGATTCCTAGTTCTATTATAAAAAGGGCAGCAGACAGGGTTTGCCTTTAGATTCTGCCCTGCCAAAATCAGACTCAATCCCAGCCAACCAAAACCATCCTTTTGTTTACTCCCATAATCCTCTCGGTTCTTGAGGAACTTTGGCCTTTTGACCTCAGTCATAACTATCCTGATATGAGTGCAGAGGAAGAGGCGCCGCTTGTTCACAATGTCCCTCTCTCTGGTTCATCCATGTTGTTTTACTTCATTTTGTTTTTTTTTGTGTTTTTTGACTTTCTTGTTTATGTGCACTTATGTTTGAGAAATGCCTAAGAGTGAAGCTGATCATAGGATTGACACAAGCTTATAATACTCCATTCTGACCTCTTGATTATGTTTTTGGCTTTGTTTGTTTCTGTTGACATATGATGCTGTAATGTTGGCAAAAAATAAAAATGTAAAATCCTGTATCATTTATGAAATATGTATAAAAGAGAAATGTAATTCAATTATCAATAAAATCCTTATCCAGTTTTTGGAGACAGTTGCTCAGGCACTTTTTTTGCTCTAAACAGTGACACGCAACAACTGTTTACAAGGAAAGTTCAAGGTCTGGGATGTTTAATCAGTTTCCGTTGCCTCAGTGCTTCCTGCGCAGGACATCCCAAGAGATAGATCGCCATGAAAACTCAGCTTTTAGCGATGTTAAAATGCTGTTACTTCTTCAAAAACATACCTGCAATTGTTTCATTTACAGAGTTTGGTATGGTAACCCAGCATATATGCTATATTTTGATTACCAGCCCAATGTTCTGAGCTCTGGAAATATTTTAGTTGCCACTTAGTTTTAAAAAGAGGTCAGGAACTCTCACTAAAAAGCTAAAAGGCTCTAAAAGCATGGACTCCTCTCAGGCTCGTCCAACTCCACAGCTCCTTCTCTAGGGCAGGTCCATGATCTTCTTCTGTTGCTTATAAAATACCAGTCTCTCTCTGATTGGGTGGAAAAAAAGGATGGCAGTAGGTCTCTTGGTAAGAGCATTTGTCTACTAATCTGAAGTTTGGCGAGACATCATTGTTAGAGCAGTCAGATCCACTGACCCACAGGTTGGCTGGTGTGATCCCAGCTCCCACAGATGAAAGCTGTTGTGTCCTTGGGCAATACACTTAACCCACCTCGCTCCCAGTGTTTGTGTACACTGCTGTGTGAATGCGTGTGTGAATGGGTGAGTGGTTCCTTGTTGTAAAGTGCTTTGAGTGCCTCGAAGGTGGAAAAGCTCTATATAAAAATGTGACCATTTACCATAGACAATCAGGCAAGTAAAAACAGGAAGTAAAACCACAAGCACACATCGTAGATCCATGGTTTAAATGGACATAGCTTGCCAGCCACGTTCCAAACAGGATGTGAGCCGAAAGCACTTCCAGCTCCAGGTGACTTGATTGAAAAATTGTCGACCCTCTCTCTGTAAATGTTCATATAGCCAGCTCTACATGATCCTGGTGTTGCTGTTATTTTTCTCTATTTTGTCCATAAATCAATTCCGATTCCTATTGGCTTCAAATTCATTCCTATAACTGCTAGAGCCTCCTGAGCTTCTACAAGCAGTTTCAGAATGAAAGCATTCAAGTAAAGCAATCAATATACAAACAAAATCACTGCAAAAGTGCTTGTGCATTTCCACCCTGTTATATATACGCAGTACAGTACAAGTTATGGTTTGAAAGGAAAGGTATTTTGCTGATGTTTTCACAAACAGATTTTAAAAACAATTTTATGTGAGATCATTAATTACCACATACCTTTTTTCTATGGTCAGAGACAGAGTGAGCGGTCACTGACCTCCATCATATTTGTAAATTATGGGTATTGTTGTCATAATTATTGCAGTGGCATTGTGCTGAGGGTGTTCGACATGTATCTCTAATGGTGGAACGTGTAGGAGTTACCATGGTGACACAATGCACACATTAGCAAACAAAGCCAAAAAAGCTTCAAGATTGTCTGAAAAACACAAAATGCCTTTATACATTTTCAGGAGACTGTCAATACAAGCATTTATGGTTCTGTCTAGGAGTTTAATTTTCAACAAAAATGGTGAGAGTGAAAACTGAAAAACTGCAGTCTAATGCTAGTCACCCTGTGACTGTAATGACACAGAGCAAACCAGCTCACCTGTTGTAGATCCAGCTAAGTAAGTTCTCTTATGGTCTGAGAGTTTGAATTTTCAAATCATACAATGAGAATCCTGAATGATGTTATCACGCCAGCATCATGGAAACCTGCTACTGCTGCTCCACAAAAGTACCACAAAAAATCTGTTCAATTTGACACCAACACTTGAGTCGAGCAGTCGTGTGCGCGTTTCTCTCTATACACTAATAGGAAAATAGATGCTTTACTTTTCACAAAGCAATGAAACAACTTCACAGAAAAACAAAATCATATTCTCAGAGCATTTCTGAGCAACTTTGTTCTGTTTCAGGATGGACCATCACTTGTTTCAGTGTCACCTGCACCAAAGATGGAGGTTCAACTTGGCAGAAGATATGAAACTGTGAGGGTTTCATCCTGCCCCTCCTACCCCTCCCTTCCCTGCGCCTTCTCTCCTTACCCTATTTGGTTTTTCCTGGGCGGACCCCAATCACTCACCTGCTGAGCTCCACTCCTGATCCTCGACAAGTAATCATCTCCTGCAATAAAAGACCTGCTGACCTGCTCTCCAGTGCAAGATCGTTCCGTCAAGCCAGTGGTGAACTACTCAGGCTTTTTTGTGTGTTTTTGAGCATTCTGAAAACTTTTATTCTTACCTGTTTCTTTTGTCCGTTCCTCAGTTCTTCCGTTTGGAGCCAGCCTCATCCCGTTGCCACCTGTTCCGCAAGCTTCTGATCAGCCTCATCCCCACATACCACGTACTTACAGCCAGTGTTGGGGAGTAACGGATTACATGTACCGCCGTTACGTAATCAGAGTACAAATTATGAGTAACTGTATTCCGTTACAGTTACTGTTTCAATGAGTGGTAATTGGATTACAGTTACGTTGCTGAAATAAGTGGATTACAAGGCGGTATTTTCCTGTTTTCACATTTTGTGCCACATCCCATTTATTTATTTTTTATTTCGGTAATTCCACTCATTGTTGGAAACCCAAACAGAACGCGACAGTAAGAGCGACGTAAACGTCATATTAAAGTTAGCGGTGTCAGTCACACAGTGGAAGCAGCAGTACATTGGTAAAAACGCATTTGTGTCTTGGAAATTCTTCTCCCGATGTGAGATATATATATTATATATATATATATATATAAATCGCCTACAACTTAAATGTGAAACAGGAGCTACTGGCACTGGTGAAAACAACCTGCATAGACTCATAATATCTGCACTACTGTCCTATAGTGACCTGCGACATGAGTAGACGTGCACACACACACACACAAACACACACCTTCATCATCGTCATTAACCTGAGAACCCGCAGACCACGTTTCCTTCCGTAGTTACAGGCGCGGACACCGCCGTCTCGTGCGCTGCGTGTGGACCGTGTTTTCTCGCGTAAACCGCACTTCCTCCTGTGCGCCTCTAAACCAGAACTAACACCAGGACTAAACCAGGACTAACCCAGGACTAAAACCAGAACTAACCCAGGACTAAACCAGGACTAAAGCAGGACTGAACCAGGTTTAAACTAGGACAAAACCACGACTAAACCAGAACTAAAGACCTGGTCTAAACAGGTCTAAAATCAGGAGTAAACCAGGTCTAAAAATCAGGACTAAACCAGGTCTAAACAACATGACACCTAACAGTAGGTTGACATAATTTAAGGTGATCTCATATAAAAAATAATTTCTCTATCAATAATATGTTTTAATATGGTTAAGGAAAGGCTTATCTTGTTACTGTCTTTTAACAGACAAAACCTCTTATATTAAGATATCGTGGTCTTTGTTTCTCTACAGCAAACAGTTGCTTATTCATGGAGACTTGGGCTCAGACAATTTGAAGACAACAAACAAGAATTTTCAGGATGTGGTTGCTACATTCATGTCGTTTAAAAAAACATGACAATATCAAGTAATCCAAAGTAATCAGATTACGTTACTCACTAAGTAATTTAATGAATTACGTTACCAACTACATTTTGGGGTATGTAATCTGTAATCTGTAGGGGATTACATTTTAAAAGTAACCTTCCCAACACTGCTTATAGCCAACCTGGACCCGTCCTGCCTCCCCTGGGACCTATCCCCTTTCAGAGACTATTTTTGTTAATAAATACTTTTGGTTTCTACATATTTGGGTCCGACCAGTGATTTCCTTAACAGAAACTACAGCTAAAAAGTGAAATTCAGAAAGAAAACATACTTGAATAGAAGTTAACACATGTAGTTGAAGCGAGATCGTCCTTGTAAATCGTTAGTCGTCCAGGTAGGATCCACAGCCAAGGAGAAATTTAATTTTGTTAACTGGACAAAAGTTAACTACACTAAGTAGTTTCAGTGTAGTTAGCTCCTTCCTTCAGGCAGATATAAGGCAGTGTCCACACCAGTGTCTGACCAGAAATGAAGAAGCAGTTTGGAAGAGCTGTGAAACGTATTGGATCAAAAAAGTTTGTCCTAACATATGCTATGTACCTATACGTGGCATAATACACACAGTTTGTAGTAAAATGGGAGTAGATTAGACAAAGAGTTGGGTAAAAATAGGTTGTTAAACTATAATTATTCTGTTTTTTCTCAGGTAACCGGCTCCACCTTTGTCATGGAAGAGTCGGGGTGGCAGTATGCCGCCGGCCAGATAGCGATAACATCCCCTATATCCAAGAATGTCAAGGACCAAGGGTTGCAGGAGGTAAAACAGAGGTTTACACTCTTGCATATTTGTTTTTGCTGAGTAATATTATACATTAAGAAATACTGAAGTTAGAGTTAAAAAAAATATTTGGAGAAGTAATTGTAAGCACAACATCTGATTTATACATTTAAGCTTTGTCCTTAAGTTAAGTTAAGGACAAATAAATATTATTCTGTTTCTTCTCAGTTCTATACACTCAATACATGCACAAGATTACACAAAAAAAACATTAGGTAAACAAATATTATAACATCATTCATCAGTCAAGTCCAGTCCTGTACTGGCAATTTTCATTTTCTATTGCTTCTTCTACATGAATGTGAAAGAGCCACACTTCACATTCATCCAGGCTGAATGTGAAGTGTGGCCCATTCCGCAATAACCACCACACACCAATCAAATGTTTTGTTTTTTGTGAAATACAGAAGAGAACAAATTGAGACCCTTTGCATAAACTGGGAGTGGATATTTAAAGAGTCAGGGGGCTATAATATTTTTTGTTTGCATGTCCTTTTTTTTTGCTTGATTAGTGTATTTTATATGTAAAGATTTCGTTCAGCTTGTATTATTACCTGAATCTATACATGCATTTTCTTATTAATATATAAAATATGAAAAACATTTTATTTTACCAGTCTCGAGAGACTTGACTTTTACAAAATCACAAAGAAAAGCTGAACTGTTGTTTCATGAAGTGTGCTTGGAGGTGGCTCATCATGATCATACATCAATCATGAGCCTGTATTGTACAACACCAGGGACCTTTTCTGTCTGATTTGAAGCATCTATGTTGATATGAAAGTAGATAGATGAGATAAAGAAAGAGGAAAGAGCAGCAGAGCGTCACGTTTCACCAAACATATCGAACTCCATTTCCCATCAAACATTTGGGCTTTGTAGTCCATGAAGGTGGGTGAAGGCAAAAGAAAGCAACTGCAGCTGCCTTGATAACACAATATATTGAAGCATTTGTAATGATTACGTTATTTAGAAATACTCACAGGTATTTAATCAAACAGTGAGTTAGTTTCTAGCTTTTGTGAAATCATTAACTGTATAAAGAAGTTTATAGGAGTGAGATGTCACAGTTTTGAGCAATGTAGAGACTAGATTACTCAAGCATGTTTGAATGAAACAGAACACAACACAGGGTATGTTTTTGATGGGGTAACAACATTATAAAATGGTTTAAAGCTTAAAGTGTAATATAGGATCTTTATGATGTAGTTATTATAAAGTGATAGAGAACTCCCTATTCCACCAATAGAAAACCACTGCATTCATGACCCCCAAGACCAAAACAGATTATATCATCATGAGAACATTATTGATCTAAATTCATATAAGTCAAAAACTATCCATTTGTAAATGTCTGTACTCACTGAACTTAGAGTTACCAACAGAAATCATTATATTGTGTTAAACAGAGCCAGATGTGACCTGGACTTGCACTGAGCTTGATACAGCATATGACTTGGAGAGTCTTTCTTAATTAAATACAGCCTTGTCTTGTAAGCAGGAAATATAGTGACAGCTGAGCTACCTTACCTCCTTAGGGAAGCTAGTGCTGCTGGATTGCTTGCAGTGAATACATTTGAGAATAATTGTCTTTCACTCATTGCCATCCCTGCTACTAACTGGTCAGAATGTACCCAGAGGACCCATCGCCGGAATGGGCTGTAGCACTGGAAAACTGGGAATAAGATGAAAATGAAAGAGTGAATGAGTTAAATGGGATTCAAAATTGCCATTGAGCTTGATGTGATATTAGGGTAATGTACGGAGTGACTCACCCTTTGCTCACTTGACCCACAAAGCCCAAAGGAAACAATATCTTATTTCCAGAAGTAAGTGCAAAAGGAAAATCCCATGTTCCAGCTCATTTCTCCTAACAGGCCTGTAGATTAATGTCTCCATTGATTTAATTGCATCATCAGTATCAGGTTAATCAGGTCTGAACACAACATTTATATTTGCCAACCACTGGTCAAGTAATATATTTGTACATCACTGGTCTAGATGTCCAGATTAGCATTATATAAAAAGGAAGGCTATAACATTTTACATCAAAATCTCTTGAGACTTAGACAAATTGTATTGATAATTAAAAAGGGAAAATATTTGGACATAGTAACTTAAACATCACAATATATGATAATAAGAGCAATAATATAAATGGTAATAATAAAATAAAAATAACCAAGAGACTGGTTTCAATAAGGCACAATTATATAGATGTTTATGAACAAGTAAAAATAAAATATACAAATATAGTAATACAAATATATCTCAGTTAGATACAAGAGGCCATAAGAGAAACTGTGCAAAGATGAAATAATGATTAACAGGACATAGGGTTATCTATTACATAAAGACGAGTGTTGTACAGTTGTGTGGAGAATGGTTTAAATAGAGTTAAGGTCAGTCTGCATTAACCTTTAACGTGAAATTTAACTGCGTGTTTACAGCCATAAAAAAGCATGAAGATAAGATTCATAATGGACAAATAATTTTTTAAAGAATGATTCAGTCTTCGTAACTTAATTTAGGTATTAGAGTTTGAAAATAGGAGTTAGTGCATTAATTAAGTAATCATTCTTAAACTTAAAGTCACTAATAAGGCTAACTAAAGTATTATAAAGTGTTACGAATAGATTTCATAAACAAGGATCATCCTCATTACAGTAGAAATAGTATAAGATTAATGTAGTTATTTATTTGCCATCGTGAATGTGGTATGAGAGTGGCGTAGATCTGCAGTGATATTTCCACCAGTCAGCCCCAAGGCAGCTGTGGCTTCTGTAGTACTCTTATACAACATGAAGAGCTTTTGGCAGTGAATGAATACTTCAATATAAAGCGCTTTGAGAAACTTGCAAAGTGCTATAAAGACAAGACAGGATAATGTAGTTTCAGCTGTATTTCTTAGATATTGCTTTTGTTGATCCTGCAAAAGCATGTAGTTCTGATCTATTGAAGTCTACATCAAATGCCCTGACTATAGAGAAGGCAGATACAGACAGAGAACAATGAGAGGATGCTCTAGTTTTAGGAATCAGCATGTCCAGCGGGGTCAAGGTAAAATGGACAAAATGACCCAGATAAGACTTGCCTATATAAGACGGTGTTTACGTGAAGGAGTACGGAAAAACTTAGATTGTAAACATGCTACTACTTCTGTCCATATCACTTTTGGTTCAGGAACTTTTGATGGCTCCAGCTGCGGGTAAGTCATTCTTTCATATTTAATTACACAATACGCTCATATTCATCTACATTCATTTGTCATGTGGTCCCTTGGGTGCCCAGTCTCTCTCATATTTGGGAGACATCTGCATCTGTGGCTCTGCTTTCAGCTTTTAGTGTGCTGTGTAATGGAAGGGTGTAAACTGACATGAGTGTTTTGTTGTTTGGTAAAATGTGTCTCTAACAAGATTAAATAATAGTGCATTACAATATAGTTCATTTAAAAAGAAGCTTTTCATTTGCACAGATAACACAAGTCAATTTAAAATGGTTTTGGCAACTGTGGCTATGTGAGAGGTGCAAGAGGGAGTCGAAATTAGTGCTGAAAACTATTACTACTACTATTACTACTGCTAATGCTTATCATTTTTATACCACAAATAGGTAAAAACACAGTCAAACTGGTTTATAGACTAATAACCCATTAATTAGTCTGCTACATACTTGGTACAATGAAATAACGTAATGAAAGTGGCTCTAAAATTGGCTTATGTAAGATAATATAAAATACATCTCAACTTAAATTACTAGATCAGTTTGTCATTATGATATTATATACTCTGACAGGTTCAGCCTCACACGTACAGCCAGTGTATTTGGGGTCAGTCTCAACTGCTCTTTCCTCTCTCACACACACACTCACACACTTATACACCCACGCTCTCTCTCTCTCTCCCCCCTTCCTCCCCCTCTCTCCTTCTTTCTCTCTCTCTCTCTCTCTCTCTGACTACAGCTCAGTCCCATCTGGAAGATTTAACACTGCATTAGCATAGAGCCACATGAGTCAGCGCTGGCCCCTGCCCTCTGCACCACTACAGCTCTGCTCAGTCTACAACCATATATCTACCAAACTAAATCTTGTCACTGCGCCTAGTACTGCTTTTTATTTTAGTTTTGTTAACATATACAACCTGAAGATGTACTATATCAGCGCAGAGTGAACAACAAGAGGACAGGATGTGGAGTTATGTTGGTTAATGATGCAGATTAATGCCAAATGTCTGCTCCTTTTAGGCAGGCTTAGGGCAGGCACAAATTAAGTCTGAAATTCTATTATAGTAAGTGCGTGTAATGTTAAAGTTTCAGTCAAGTAATGCTTGATAGGCAGCATAGAACTGTTAATTTGGGTAATTCATGAAGAAGGCCTAAATCTTTTGATCCCACTTCTGATCTCAAAGTACACAACTTAAGATACATCTATATCTTATGTGTTTGTTCATACTTATATTCTGCCAAATGGAAAAGCCTTGCCTACTGTTTATGTTAGTCATTTCAACCAGCTGTAAATTGTTATGTCCTGCCATGTTTCCTGGCACCATCTTGTCACTGAAGATACTTTATTTCTTTTTCACTATAAATCTCTTCCACGATATCTCCTCATTTAACCTAAACCGAAATCCACTTTAGTTTTAGATCTTGTTCTTAATTACATTGAAGCACAGTCCATCAATTCCACCTTCTCTGTTTACTGTGGCTTGTTTTTCTTGATTCTGCCATTAGATAAAGAATGACCACTGACAAATCTCCTCGAGTACACAGTCATTTGTAAGTAGGATCTACAGCTTTTAGAACAATTAGAAGGGACATGACAATGACAATGACTGGTCTTGTCCAAATGAGCGGTGGAATGACCATTGAGCCATTACCCAAAGTGAACAAAAGTGGAGGGCAAACAATGACAATACAAAACAAAGGGTTATGGCTGTACAATTTTGTACTCGATTCAGCAATTAGAAAATAAAGCTGCTAATGTCTTCGGGACAAAATTGCCGGAGTACTTTTTTGTGAATAGAAGGTATTGTTGTAGAGGTAATTCAAGGTGATAAAACAGGTTCCACTATTCTACCCCCAATAAATAGATTTTGGATGCACCATTATGTTGTTCTGCTAGTAAACAAACTTAAAACGAAAACTACTGTATCAGAGAAATTGGACACAACCTTCAGAACTGCCCTTGTCAGGCAATTGAATTTTGTTTGAATGTTTGTTTAAAAGCATGCAAGCCTTCATATCCTATTAAATCCACATTTGTGTTTAAAATACTTTGAGGGATTTTTTTGTGTGCACATTTTAATTTGTTTAACCAGTGCCCTGGGATTTATCATTCAAAAAGTTCTCCTCTGTAAACTTTTGTAACACGCTTATGACAACAAAACTTTAATATTTAGTGGTGGCCTAATAAATGAAGTGGCTTTCAGTTATTTATTTAATGTTTTTACTGCTTAATAGGCTCAGACCTGGACCCTTGCTCAGCCTACATCAGCCTGAATGAGCCCTGGAGAAACTCTGAGTACCACGTGAACCAGACCTCTAACAGCACCCCCTTGTGTGACTCTTACATGTCCGGGGAGTGGTACCGCTTCACTGGGATGGCTGGAGACGCGATGCCCACCTTCTGCATCTCAGAGAACCACTGTGGCACACACGCTCCCATCTGGCTCAATGGCACTCACCCCCAGCTGCAGGACGGGGTGGTGAGCATGTCAGTGTGTGCCAGTTTTAATGGGTAAAAACACACGATTTTGTCTTAAAATTAGACCAAATAGAACTATCAAAACAGAAAAACAGAAATGACTGGGGTTTAACAGGGACTGCTGCCGCTGGAACGCCTCCGTGGAGGTGAAGGCTTGTCCTGGGGGGTACTTTGTCTACCGGCTGCCCAAACCTTCTGTCTGCTTCCACGTGTACTGCGGGCGTAAGTGTGCGCACGTTTTCTACAAGTATTCTATTCATTCATTTATTTATTTATTGGATCCCCTTTAGTCTTTACTGAGTAAGGATTATTCTTCCTGGGGTCCAATTTGACATAATTTACAATATACAGAAAAATCCCGCACACCGTCTTACTTGCAAACTGTGAAATTTATTAGGACAAACCGTGCAACGTTTCGGCACTAGGCCTTTGTCAGGCAAACAGAATGAGAGCTCAGGTGGCCATTTTAAATAGGGAATATAATGTGGCAAGCACCCAAGGGTGACAGGTCATAAAGAAACAGTGCACACAAAACCCCATAATTCAAAAAACAAAGACAGTCAACATATAGTGTAATAATAATACAAATAATAATAATGAAATCATCATATAACGATCATAGAATAATTTTAGAAAAGTAAGAAGAATATATGGATACATATTTCATTCTGTTTGCCTGACGAAGGCCTAGTGCCGAAACGTTGCACGGTTTGTCCTAATAAATTTCACAGTTTGCAAGTAAGACGGTGTGCGGGATTTTTCTGTATGTTCTGGGGCTGCTCCCTCTCCTCCAACGCACCCGTCTCTAGTAGTTGATGTGCGAGGCTCTCATTCTCGCATAATTTACAATAAAATGTTTCATTATAATACCAAAAAAAAAGTTCACACATAAGTTCATACAGTCCTGTTCCATAGTATACTACATCATAAACACTAACTATAATATATCCATTAAATTACAATGCATAACTAGTGACTAAATATAATAATGTACAATTTCCAATATATTTCTTTAACATTTTCTTAAAACTTGGTTCATGCTTGTGCACTTAGAACAACTTGCGTACCTTTTACAATACTGCATAAAGTTTAGGAGAATATAGAGTGTTTACTAAACTACTAAACACGTTTTTTACCCTTTAAAAATGACTGCATTCACTCCACACTTGACAGTTACAGGGAATTCACTACACAGGAGTATACAAATGTCTTGCCCAAGGACTGTGATTGTACCACCAACTTTTTGCTAAGTGAATAACTTCTCCCTCCTAGCTACTGCCTCACCAATAATACTGCTTAAATTGTATTCTGCAGAGATTAGTGGGCCCCTTAAGAGCAGGCATATTTTTACATATTTGTCTGACATGAATATGGCCCTGAAATGATGTTCAATGACTTGTTATGCACATAAACCCTCACAATAATGTGCCACCAGCCTGAAATAAAGAAGATTGACAGTTCCAAACAGACAAATAGACCGTTGTCCATTTTTGTTTTGTTGTGCAGACTTCTATGATATCTGTGATGAGGTGGAGTGCACAGGCCCCATGTGTTCACAGCCTGAATGTCAGTGTGCTGCAGGGACCGTCCTGGGACCAGACAGACAAACATGCCTTGGTGAGACTGACACAAAGAGGAGGAAGAGTGGAGACAGATAAGACAAATACATTCTGGGAACGCCAGAATTACGGTCTTCAGTGGCGACACTATTGTACCAGCAAAACCATAAATTATATCAGTGTCATTTCATTTCACTTGTTTATATTCATACACCCATCAATTGTTGTTCAAACTCACAATTGACCCAAACCAATTTCCATCAAACTATGCTGCCTGGGCAATTCAACAAGACAGAAAACTGTGCCAAGTCTCTAAATTTGTTCACTAAATGCATTTGACGAAGCTAATTAAAAACTAAATCAACAGAAGTAAGCCTTCAAGAAAAATGTTTACCAGCAATATTTAATTTGTATGGAAGTGGACTATCAGCACTTTTAGTTGTTCCAATTAACATGTTTTAGACTTAGACTAGGGAAATTATTTGGACACAGCAGCTCAAAAATATAAATGGTAATTAAAAAAAAAATCTAAATAAGTAGTAAAAATAGAAGAGACTAGTGTCAAATAAGGTATAATGATCTAAATGTATATGTACAAGTAAAAATAAGATATAGAAATATATCTCAGCTATATACAAGAGGTCGTAAGGAGAAACAGTGCAAAGATAAAATAATGATTGACAGGACATATGGTTATCTATGACATAAGGGCGCATTATTGTACAATTGTATGCAGTATGGGTTAATTGTAATCCTGTATCTCTCGCTGTTTGAGCAGAGCCTGTTGGGGAATGAGCTCCTCTGTCCCTCTATAGTTCTGGAGTACTTTACTTCCAGTTAAGACATTTTTTGAGTATGTCTGATTGATCCAGACCTTGACCCCAATTGCTCATACTAGATCTATTTGTGTATTTATTTTCACATTATGTTGTCTGAGTCCTGTGTATTGCAGCCTGTTTGCCTAATGACGGGTGACAGCCATGCAGTGCGGACCTATCCAGCCTGAAAAATGCCATTATCCCATTCTTCACTCATCAACTCGGTCTACCTCGGCCTGTCACACAATTTACTGCCTCCACTTCTCCACCTCCTCATTCGCTCTCATACTCATTTTACACCATCTATCTTTTTTTTTTTAACCACTCCCAGAGGGTATTTCACTGCCTTTTAAACTTAATTTCACAATCTTCTTCATTGAGCTGAAACGCTGAGTACAGACCTCAAACTTTCTTTTCACTTATGAGGACTGATAGTGATCGGTGGCCCATTTAGTAATTGGTAGAGTGCCCACTTCATAACCTACTACCAGTGGCATATACCATATACTATAAATTTATATTGGATAAAAAAGATCAAAGTTTACTCAAAGTTACTCAACTAATAAATATACACAGGAGAATCAGAAGTAAGATTTGCATTGATGGTATTTGAAATTAAAAAATAATACTGTTTTTATACAATGTTACATAATTTCTCTAATAACTATTATAAAAGCTTAGATTTTAACTAATTAATATTTTGTCCATGCACCATTTAGTAGTCATACAACTTTTTAAACTGGTGGGTTGGGTGACGTGTCTTGCGTAGGAGCACAATAACAATAATAGCTTAATAAATACATAACCAAACATGCGGTTATATATTTAAAAAAACAAAACAAAACAAAAAACACTGCCTGACCTGTCAGAAATAAACTACCAATTTCCTTCCACAAAAACATAAGAATAATCGTACTGAAAATGGATATATGCTATTATAACACATGACAGGGTGTTCCTCTCAAATACAGATGTGAATGAGTGTGAGGTGTCCAATGGAGGCTGTGCAGAGCTCTGTGCCAACACTAAAGGCTCTCGTCGCTGTGAGTGTGGTCCTGGGCGGGTGCTGGCGGAGGATGGGCTCAACTGTAAAGGTACTGATGATTAAAATACGGCAGTTAATTAAACTCACTGTGCTGCCTCTAATGCGGTGACTTTATATTTAATAATACATTTAATAACAGAGATGGCAGGTTGTCATGTTAACAATGGAGGCTGTAGTCACGGCTGCTCCACACCGCAGGACGGCCATCAGTGTCACTGTCCCCGAGGACTGGAGCTGGGTGAGGACAACCACACCTGTCAGGGTGAGTGTCCAAGTGTGTGACAGGGACTGAAATATGCACCAGTCTACAACTTTATAGTGATGCAGGTCTATTAAATTGCAATAATGCCTCAAAATATGCAATTAAAAGATTATTATTATCTTTGAAACAAGCAGTAGTTAGTGATACGAAGAATATTTTGAAAATGTATTTATTCACATAAAACTGAATAGAAAAATGTGTTTTGTAACATAATTATCATGTACTGTATTCTGAATACCTGTTAAACTTTGGAATACTGAGTTGCATTATATTATAGTCTAAAAAATGTGACATAGAATTACAACAACTTTTGTATTCCTTTTAATGTAAAAAAGTAACTGTATTCTAAATACTTCCAAATTAGAGAGTAACTGGACTGGAATACAGGTACTCAAAATTATTATGAATGTGTGAAAAATCCCTCAGTTGTCCAGGTAGAATCCATGGCAAATAAGAAATTCAATTTGTTGACTGGACAAAAGTTTATTTATTTATTTTTTTTCAAACTTACAAACATTTTAAGACAGAAACTGGTCCACCCAAAGGACAAAACACCGAACTACAAACAAAGCAATATGGTCTACTTCATTCAGCGTAGTGAAGACTGCAGTGAGCGCTACACTGGAGAAACAAAACAGCTACTTCACAAGAGGATGTACCAGCACAAATGAGAGAGCCGCAGTGGACCTCAATCTGCTGTACATCTCCACCTAAAAGCCATGGGCCACTCTTTTGAGGACAGTGCCGTACAGATCCTAGCCAGAGAAAAGAACTGGTTTGAGAGGAGAGTTAACAAAGCTATTTTGTTAAGAAAGAGAAGCCTTCTTTAAACAGAAATGGAGAACTAAGACACCATCCATCTCCTATTTACAGTACAACTCCATCTTCAAACCTAAATCAAAACAAACAAGGGAACAATAGGTTCGGACCAGAGGTGTGAAAGTCCCCCATTATGGCCCTGAATCATTATGCTAATAAGACCCCACACTCAGTGCAAGTTCAATAGGCCTAGCTAACTAACAGAAACTGAAAACAAGTAGGTGTGTTAGTTTCAGAGTAGTTTCATTGTAGCTGGCTCCTCCCTGCTTGCAGATATAAGGCAGTGTCCACCAGTGTTTGGCCAGAACTGAAGAAGGAGCTTGGATGAGCTGCTAAACGTATTCAACCAAATAAACTTTTGTCCAGTCAACAAATTGAATTTCTCCTTTGCCTAGTATTATGAATATATATTTTCTGCACATGTATTCAGGTATGTCCCACTCTGGTTGTAGTAGAGAGTAGAAGTTGCAATGTACCTCAAAGGTAGTTGTTACTTGTATTAAAATAGCTTACTTACTTACTTACTTTGCGAAAAGAAAATATAAAAATGGTTTTGTGGATGTTGAATGTAGCTGGATCAATATGAAAAAAAAAATTTCACCCCAGGAACTCGTCCACTACTGATCAATTGTAGGACACCAAATTAAAATGTCTAAAATGCCACTTACTAACAATACCTTGGCCAGCTCATAGCATAGCAAAGAATACATGCATGAAATTGACTCCCAACTACATTTTTGAGCTGCTTTCATTGCAAAGAAAAATGATCTTATGGATAAAAGATAAATTTTCCCTGTGAAAATGCTAAGACAGCAGACAGGTGTAGCTTACTGTATTGACAGGCGCATTCTCAAGTTATCTGTGGGGCTAGAATATGCTTGAATGTATTACACAGAGCTTTGTCAGCACCTGTCATCTTCTCCTGTGTGTGTGTTTGTGTGTGTGTGGGTGTGTGTAGTACCGGTGCAGTGTGACCCCAGCTCCATCACTGTGTCCGTACCCAAAGACCTGGTGGGGGGACTGGAGCTCTTCCTGTCCAACTCGTCATGCCGCGGCGTCTCCAATGGGACACACATCAACCTGAGCTTCAGTCTCAAGACCTGTGGGACAGTGGTGGAGGTCAGTAGAAAAACACATGCGTCATATAAATGCTAGCTATGACATTTTCAAGGTTTTCTTTGGGCATTATAGATGTGGTCACATTCATAGATAAATATAAAGCTGCTTCAAAATCCAAGAAAAACATATAGCAATGTTCCACAGCATTAAACTTACCTATTTTGTTTGTTTAATTACATGTGTTTTATTGCTCAAAGATTTGCATTCTTGCCACGAGTGGGGGTCACCTCTAAACAGATTTGACCTGTGACTCGGGCTTGTGGGGCCACCTATTTGTCTCCATGGAGATTAAAAACTTTAATGCCATACTGTGGAACATCCTTTGCATTCGTGTCTCTATGAAGACAAGCTGCACTGGAAAAGTTAAATACTGGACCTTTAAATGCTTTGATTTAAGTTACAGAGACTAAGTTGAGACTAGTAAGACATTTTATAGTGTCTATACAAATAACAAACTCGTGGTTAAGGTTTCGTGAGTTTGTCAATGTTTCTTTTGACCTTTATTTTATGTATTTTATGTCTTAAAATGAACAGTTTCCAAATTGTGGCACAAGAAAGTTTCTAACTTTCTTGAGTGGTACAGTACTAAGTGACTCTTCTGCATTGTGGTTCAAAGGAAAATCAAAAAATAAAATCCCCTTTAAGGCTTTTATTGCAGTAGCTCATATAATAGTCATTTCATTATTTCAGAAAAAGTAGCTATACCTCTCTATATCCTGTTTTATAGAAGAAAAAAAGCAAGTACTGTAGGTGGACATATTTCATCAGGAGGTACTAAATGTCAAAAGTGTTCTTACTGTGATGGAATAAATTAAAATACATTTTCCTAGGTGACTGATGACAAAATAGTGGGGACCAACTTGGTAACGGGCCTCCCAAAGAGCAGCCCGGGCAGTAGTGGAGACCTGATTGTCCGCACTAGTAAGTTAGTTCTACCAGTCACTTGTGAGTTCCCTCGGGAGTACCAGGTTTCAGACGGGTACCAGGCAAGTCTGCGCAGCTCGGACTTGGAATTGGCTGGACACAGCGAAGGCGTTTTCCCATTCTCCTTGGAGTTGTTTAAAAATGCAGAGTTTTCAGAGCCGTACCACAGCCCTCCTCAGCTCCAGCTTCATGACACCCTTTTTTTCGGAGTGGAGCCCAAAGAGAGACTGGAGGGTCTGTCTGCGCTGGTGGAGAGCTGCTTCGCCACCCCGGGACCCAAAGCAGACCAGGCTCTGAAGTACTACCTCATTAAAGATGGGTGAGGTCAAGAAAAGTCACAATTTAACCAGACAGAAAATCTGGTCTGAATACTAACTTCTGTTACAGCTACTTTACTGATACAAAAAGAAACAAAAGCAATTAAAATTCCAGTTCCCTTACAACTATGTGGTGACTGGGTGGCTCTTATATAAACCCACTGAGGTGTCCAGAAATCAATACAATTTGTCACAAGTAAATGTCACGTTCAACTCTGTTACAGTATGTCTAGCACTTTCCTAATTTGCCAAAGTAATTTTTCTATTCCAATATCTCTAGCTTTCTTATTTCTAAGTGGAGAAAAAACACAGACTCAAACTCAAATGTGCTATTTTTAACTATTTTATTGCACTGAATAAATTCAGATGCAGTATACATGCTGTTCACAATAAATTGGTGTTTAATTTAATCTCTGTACAAACTAACCCAAAGGCACAATTAGCTCTGTCAGGGCTCTTGTTAACTCACAGCCAAGATCCATTATACACAAATCAAACAAAAGCAGATTTTACTTCATTAGAGTATTACCTCAGTTTATGAAAAACAACAAATCAATAGGATGGTTGCATCCTGCAGTTGTAGGTTTGAGGATAATTTCAGCTTTAGGTGTGTTTAATGGGTGTCAGAAGATCAGATTTATCTTTGGTGTTCTTAAAAGCTAGTTACAGGCCAAAGAGTTTCAACTATGGAGAGAAAATGTCAAACCCAAAAGCCACTGGGCCTATGGTATGATTAATAGGAATAGAAAAGTTTCTCCTCCACAACTACCTTATTATCTGGGGAGCCGACACTTTTGCTCAAACCATTTTGTTGCTTTTATCAGAGTGAGTTTTCTTTTGCCAGTCTGCAGACACCAACAGGGCAGGTCTATAATCCATTTTCACAATTTTATAACAATGATTGAAGGCCATGGGGCTCCACAGCTCACTGCTGGAACTATACTGTAGATCACTGACCACCAGTGCTTACCTTTTATAATACAGTATTGCAGTATTTAACAGTATACTTTGTTTACTATTGTTTTTGCTGCCTTACCTATCATTGGGTGTGTAATCTCTCTTTCTGGCTCTGATTCAGGTGCATTTCTGATGAAACTGTGATCCAATACTCATCAAAGGACAAGCTTTCCAAACACTACCAGGTCCCCGTGTTCAAATTCATTGGCAAAGACAACAAAGTAAGTCTCTGAACCCTGCTGTTAGGGATGAGTGTGTGGGCTCTTACTATAGGCAGTATTACGCTTGGGTTACCTTCTATTTCTATTTTAACCAAAATTGTCTGTTGTTTGCAGCAAGTCTTCCTGCACTGTCAGGTGTTGGTATGCGGAGCTGCAGACGCTCGCTGCGCTCAGCGGTGTCAGGGACGAGTCCGCAGGGAGGCCCCCCCACATAGCCTCCAGCAGCACTACACCGTGAGCGGAGGGCCTGTCTTCATCAGACCATGAGACAGACACAACAGCAAGAAATATGAGGCAAAGTAGTGGACAACATTGTCTCAATTGAGCTCTGTGGGTTGGGTTTACCCTCTGCCTAACCAGTGCTGCGTTCAAACACCATTAATACCATAAAAGCAGGATCCAGCATTCTCTTGATAAGTTTTCAGACTTTTAAAGGCCTATTTGATACTACCCTTGCTAATATATACCACAAACATCAGGTCTTTCTTGTAAAAAAACAAACAAACGTAGAGACAAATACAATCACCTATACAAGTCAGTAGACATTTGATAATAGTATTTTATAGGCTAATATGACCGGATAAAGCCTTTATAGAATTCAGACCAATAATACAAGTAGCTGTGTTTGCTTTTACTGGACTGTTGGATTGAGATGGTGTAAAGTACTTAATATGTGCTATTAGTAAGGACTACTACAAAATAGTCATTTTAAGTGTAAAGTAATATTGAGCACAGATGATGTTGTTATGAGCAAAGCCAAATGCCACTACAACAATCGCAGAGGAAAAACAAACCATGCTTATGAATAAACAGGCAATTCAGTTTATTGGACATTTAATACACAACCATCAAAAGTCCATTTAACTGTGTGTGTAGTTATTTCTCCCATTGCTTCTCTCAGCATCAGTTACTGCCATTTGACTGCTGCAACCTCGGCTTGTGAGTCTTTGCCACTTTGCCTGACAGAATAATTTACTGACATTAAAATGAATGACATTTCTATTAGAAAGCATTTGGAGAGGCCTGCAGTTCATTTGTAACACGTACAGCATGAGGGATGTTTTCTAGGTCACACTCACATTTCTCAGTCTTGATTGGGCCACCACATCTTAAAGATTTAATGGATTTGTCAAAGCTCTGTATATTTTAGCCCATCATTGACTGACAATGTATAAATATGCTGCTTCATTTCATAGCAGTCCATATCATATACTGAAATTTATTACTTTGTAGTCAAGACAAATTCATCTTCATAACAGTGTATTTTAGGTGCACCATGTAGTGTTTCTGGTGGAGGGTCTGCCCCTTGTTTGTCTCCATATATACATTATAGCTTTCCTGAAAATTCCATTGTGGTATTAAGACAAGCAGGTTACATCATCCAGTTACAGGTCACCTCTGTGGAGAGGCAACTCTGCTCACAGTAAGAACACATAATCTTTAAGATATTTTAAAGCAATAAAAATACCTGCTACGAAAAAGTAAGACATGAAAATGTTATACTGTACTGTGAAATATTTCCAGTAAAACAATAATCTTCATGCATTCAAGCAGGTTCCGTACCCTCCATAACAAAAAACTGCATAGTGCACCTTTAATATAATCTCTATATAATAATTTACTTACTAAAAATAATATCGTACATTCAGTGCTAACACATCAGCCTCTAAATATCTCCATGACAGCAGTTTATGTTTGATAAATGTTGACAGCAGTTTATGTTTGATAAATGTTAAGTAACAGCATAGAACTTGTCACTTGTTTTAATAATCTATCTAAAAGGAAATTAATCCAAGTATAATATCCTTCCCATCAGACACACTTTGGAGTCAAAGTAATTTATGTAAATGGAGTCATAGGAAAATGAATGGAGAGTGGAATATGCCTTAGTGGCCACTTAATATTCATAGCCACACTCAGAAGATACTGCATAAATAAAGCTTATACAACTTTTCAGATGTGTATATTTGTTTTGTGTCCATTTCAGTTCCCACACTTTGAACCAGTGAAGGAACTACTGCTACATTATACCTCAGTGTCTCTGTTGTGTGCTTTCAGTTCCTCACAGTTCGTCTTTCTCCTCTTCTTCGCAGATACACGCCGCCCTCTGGCTGTTCATGTAGGGTCTGCAACCGAGAGTCCAAACTGTGTTGAATAGTCCATCTGCCATTGATTCACAGGCTAAAAAAGAAGACAAAGGTGGTGTTTTTTATTGCTCAAAAACACTGGGAAAACCATACATTCTAATCTGACCTATTATTTCCTCTGATGACACCATCTGCTTGTCTCCCTGGAAATTAACAAGTTGCCAAACCATGTCATACCATGTAACATTGGTGGCAACATAATAGTATCTTTGTGGAGACAAGCAGTTTGCAAACCCCCAGCTGGAAAAGTTACATAGTGGATTTTTAACTAGTTTACACTAGTATTAGGATGGGTTTTACATGGTAACAATAACGAGGGATAAACGCAGCCCTGTTTCTATATTGTTACCAAGAAAATGTGAATCATGGCTTGGCTATTTTACAGTTTTCATTTTCATTCGTTCTCTTTTAGTTAGAGTGTTATTTCCACCCTATAACAATGTTATACTCTGCAAAGTATTCTACAGGTGTATGTATGTACTTTGATATTGTGTGCCCAGTCCCAGGCTCTTCTTGAGGTCGGAGCAGATGCCGTGGAGACAGGTGCGGAAGCTGGAGTCACAGTCATACTTGCTGGTGCCACATGTGTCATAGCAGGTGTCCAGTTGGTTACAGCACTGAGTCATGGCAGGAATCCCCAGGTCCAGCTGTCAAGGGAAAGCACTATGTGGTCTCAGTACAGCATTCTTATGGATATTGAGGTTAAGAGCTAAAATAATCTATATGGGGTATATTTACACACTTGATATTGGGTTGGATGGATAGACATGAGACTAGAGTAATATATATGCTAATGACAACCAAATCTCTCAATCTAAAATCAGTGTCAGGATATTGTAGGACTTATTCTAAAACATGACTGTTCATACCTGATAATCCAGCATGACAATTTAAGTCATCTAGCATCTAGACTGTAGATCTGACACCTGTTTGTGTTTATGGAGATGCTATTTCTTTGTCTAGAATGTTCCACAGTATAGATCAAACTTATCTATCACGAGGGAGACAAGCAAGTTACAGCACTACAGTCCATAACAGTTCAGATCTGTGGAGAGTCGCCCCCTACTCTGAAAGCGAATTATGGTATTTTTGAGCAATAGAAACACCCGTAATGAACACATGCTAGATGAATATGTTTAATCTCATACCATAGTACACTGCATGCAAAGCAATAACATCTCCATGGAGACAAGTACATAGGGAACCCTCCACCAGAAAAGTTGTGCAATGCACCTTTAAGACTATCTGTCACTATACTAAGCACTGGTGGCTGTTAAAGAGGTATTGCCTCTAGGAGGTTGCCTGACCAACCAGTATAAAGCAGCAATTAAAAATATGCATTGTTCATCTTTGGATAATTAATATTATTTTTCTTCTTAACCAAACCTTAATTTAAAGTATTATAATGTATCATAATAAAGGGCTGCAGCTGTGATGAGAAGCAACCTACAGCAGCATTCACCTGGAATCCCACCAGAGACGAGCTGCAGCCGTTGGGCTCTGGGAGCTGATATCCGGGACGAGGGGCAGGGACTTTTCCTACAAAACACAACAGGGACATATAGAGCTGTATGTGTAAATGTTCCAAAGAATCTGTACTATCTGAAGTGTGGACCAGTGTACAGATAAGATGTAACTTCTGTTTGAGAACATCTGTATTGATTGTGTAACAACCCCTACTCTTCTGATAAGCGCAACAGTATCCAGTTAGACTTAAACTTTATTGATCCACGAGGGAAAACACTGTAGCTCACTGTCGACATTAGGCTACAATATAATAACAAAGAGCATAAGATAGAAGATCGTAATAAATTCAAACTGCAAAACAATGATCGATGCAGACTAACTAAAGATTTGTGTTGATTAATGCAAACATATACAGATTTATATATGGTAAAGTAGAATAAAATAAAATATAATAAATATAAATTATATCCAGGTTAAAGAGGCACTGAGGTAAGGAGATACATTGCACAGATTAAATTGTGTTTTGACATGACATAGGGCTGTTACGTAAGAGTAAGTTGTTGTTCAAAAAAGTACATATTATGATTCCTTCTTACCATATCTGCAGCGGTACTCACACACTCCATTTCTCCCCCCTACGAGCTCCACCAGAGAGTCAAAATACCCGTTCATATTTTGGAAACTGCTCCTGATTGAGTTAAAGCTCCATCTGCTGCTTTGTTCTTCTGGCATTTTTGGGACTTCTTCTGCCTGAATAGCCTTGATTTCATTGTCCTCCTCTTGAGGAAGGGGGTCTTGAATTGGAGCATCAACCACATTGGCTTCTACCATGCCTTCTATTTTGTCACTATCGGTCACAACCTCCTGAGTTGGAACCACATTCTCTGTAGCAGCTGTCACTTCTGGTACTTCTTTATCCACTTCTATGTGTTTATCCTCTATAATAGCATTCACTTCTTCTGGTACATCTTTGTCCACTTCTGTGTGTTTATCCTCTATAGCAGCATTCACATCTTCTGGTACTTCTATGTCCACTTCTATTTGTTTATCATTTTCCATTAATTTTTCAAGTAGACCATTTTCTTCTTCAGGTGGAGATGCATCATTGTTTTTCTCATCTGCGGTTGCTTCAGTTTCTTGTATGTTTTCTTCCACAGCCTCTACTACATTGTCCAAAACAGGAGTTGGGTCTTGAGTGTCCAAAACAGGAGTTGGGTCTTGAGTGTCCAAAACAGGAGTTGGGTCTTGAGTGTCCAAAACAGCAGTTGGGTCTTGAGTATCTTCATCTTTTGCTTGCATGTGCATAAGGCTTAAAGTAGCACATAGACCTAAGGATACACAGAGAAACAACAGCAAGGTCCGGAGTAGCATGTTGACAGATGTTGACAGTCCAAGTAGCCCTCACAAGTTTTGAAGTAGTGAGCTGGCTGAAAGGAAGTCGGACAGTGAACCATAACAACATTTTGAGCGCTACTCACTGTGTCAGATCCAGACTTTGGCCTTTGAATTGGCTCAGGCAGACAGCAAGGCAATCTCTTGTGTAGGGGGCATAGGTCACTCAGTATCAATCAGAAGAGGGAAGGCCTGTCGTGTTGGATTCCTCTAATCTAGTCAGTGTCTGAATGGACAAAACCTCATCACAATTGTTAAGGACTGATATGCGCATGGAGCCCAGACACATGTGGCATTGACAGTGGTTATATACTATAAGAAACCAATAAACTTAACTGTACACTAAAAATATAATTATGAAAAACTTGCCTATCTAATAAAGTGACCCAATATAAAAATCATACCTACAGAATTCCTTGTATGACAATGCTGCCCTCTTGTGTTTAAAACATTAACCGCAATCTCTTAAAATGCCATTTCACTGCAAGGCATCCGAAGAAAGATAGTCCAATCAAACTCTAAATTTGTCCTAATAAATATTTAAAATCAAATAATAGAATCAGGAAAAGGGATTTGTTGTAATCAAACTTTACACAGTGTATTTATGACTGTACACATGTGAACAGTAACATACACAGGGGTTGTAAAAAAACAAATTATTACAATAAATAACATAATGTAGTGTTTTATTTCATTGTCTTTTGTGTCTTAGTTGTGTCAAACCTCCCATGGCATGACTGGCTCTGCTGATACAGCCAGCCAACTTTCATTCACAGGTTTTCACAGGTTTGGCATAATTTCTCTCCATAGTCTCCTAGCAACGAAACACATGGGAGCATTAGTAAGTAGATAAAAAGATAAAAGGTAAAGATAAAAAATAAAAAAAATATTGACTACAAATATACAACCAAAACGTACTGTCTGATGACTTTGCTTAGCTTCTCATGCTGCAAGATAGTATTGATTTTATCCTCAAGATCCTAAAATTAAAAGTTATAATAATTCACTCTGCAACATGAAATATACCAATAAATAAATACATATTTGATTGTATAAAAGTCACAGAAACTCAATTTCTTGCCTTATTGGTGATCTCTAGCTGGTTATTTGAAACCATGAGCTTCATCATCTCTGTCTGAGATCATAAAAAATAGTATCAAGTGCTTGTATTATGATTCAACATATAACCTAAAGCTATATAGATACGCTGTACTTTTTCCTATCTTGACTCAACATAGCTGCAAGTGGCACATACTGCAGATAAGAGGGAGTTTATCTTTCTGTACCTTGAGGGCTCTGATTCGTTTTTCAATGGCTGTAGTTATGTCAGTAGAAACCAGTTTGTCTTGAAGCTCCTCCTCCAGCTTTTGGATCTCTGTCCAAACTTGGGACACCTGACGCCTCTTGGACTTAGCAGTAGTATCACAGCCATCGGCATTCTCACTGTCCAACTCAGACAACAACACTGTATCTGCAAAAACATTAACACCAAATATAAGTAAGTTGTGGATCAGTGATGATGCCGGAGGGTTGAAATCATGAATAAAAAGTTGGTTTGACAATGTAGGCTTTTGTTCAGTCTGTCTTCTCAAGAAATATATAATTATTTAGTGTAATCATGTGCCATTTCCTACAGCATCAGAATATACAGTTTATGTGTAACTAATGATTCAAATATCAACATACCATTTATCTTTTTGTCTTCAGGGCATGAATTTTCTAAGACGGTCTGTAACTCTGCTTTCAGTCTGGAAAAACAGATGTTAAAGCTATGAATTCCATAGTTTTCAATTTATGATTTACATTAATTTACATTTATAGGGCAATAAATTAGTTTTAGTACAAGAAACAAGAAAATATCAGTGCAGAATAGTAAAAACTGGGAGGAATGTAGTTCGTACATATATTGTTGGTATAGTATTGGACTATATAGTGCTTTTAATCTCCTTGTTCTAATGACAATACAGATTTGGCAAATTTTTAAAGTACCTTTTGTTTTCCTCTAGTACTTTTCTGGCCTCCTGTTCTAACAAGTCCACATCCTTTTTTTTGGCTTCCAGGTCTCCTGTGGGCGCCGTGCCTGGGCGCTTGAGTGAGTGTTGAGAGGGCTGAGTAATTAAATAAATAAAACTTATGAAGTGTGATTTTTAACAAACAAGGGTAATATCAAATCATTATGAAGGCATTGTTTGATAGATGAGATGATGTTTTCTGCAGATGTAATGCTAAAAATGTAAATCTTCATAAAAATTAAAGGTATATAATGTAACGTGATAGATTGATAGAAAGATAAAAAGGATATTTTAAATTCCATACTATGAAACATTTCAGGTAAAGCAATAGTACTTCCTGAAAAAAAGTGACACACTGCACCTTTAATTTCAAAACAAATAAATAGATACCAATAAAGTTACCATGTTTTCAAGTAGGGACATCATATGGTTGGTGTAATGGTCATAGTCATTCTAAGAGGAAAAACATTAGCACATGAGTTTAGCTTACAATCATGACATCATTTGCATATAAAAGTTGTGAATGGCACAATAGCATGCAAAAGTTAACCTTGAAGGACCCCATACTCGTGTGAATGGGCCTAATGGAAGCAGGGGCCTTGGCTGACGTAGTACGGCCAGCTTTTCATTGGCTGCTCTACTTCAGTTTGCTGCACGAGGGACTCAATCACCTCGGCTCTAATACGTCTAATGACACTCGCTAAAAATGTGTTAGTGAGAGCGGAGGATATGGAAAAACCTTAATTTCCCACAGGATGCGTCCAAATACAGTCGAGCTTTCGCACACATCACCAAAGACGTCACTGCACACTCTGAGGCGGTCTCTGCAGGGCCAGTGGGGGGATGACAGCTTCTGCAGCTCCTGTCAGTGACACAGCACACAGAAAATCAGCTGTAATACAACTGATCACAATCAAATAAGCATATATGAGCTGAAATTAATGTCTGAACAGCCAAGAGAAGTGATGTGTTTCATATGAAATCTAAAAGCTATAAGTATCTGTCTGTATTGTGTTTAAACCTTCCTACTGATAGATTGTTATTGTTTGGATTTATATGGATTTCAGATAAAAAGATCTACTATCTACTATCTTGCCTTGGTACTGAAAAATAGATGTTGTTTGGCATAGTTTTTGCATATTAAGATATAACCCTAACCCAAATTTGGTTTCTCAAAGGGTCCCCAGGGTTTTCTATTAACGTTCCAACTAAACTACTTGAGTTATATTGAAAGGATGACATCCACTGGAAAAAAGGGCTGAGAGAATAAAGTTGTAGTGCCCACAATCCCATACTTTGACTTCTCTTGGGTATAACAGTTATGAAGTAGTCATTAGTTTAAACTTTACAATGAGTTTTGAGTCTTTTATGCATAATTAAAATTAGCCAGTTAAACAGGACAGACCACATCATTTGTTACAGAAAAAACATTCACTAACACTACATTTTTCCCACTTACTGTTTCTAGTTTTTTCTCATATAGCTCTGCAGCGTTTGCCCTGGTCCAAACACTGTGCTTGACAGGCTCTTGAGAGTCCTGGGTCTGCTCTTTCTTACTTGGGCCTTTGTCACTTTCAGACTGTCTGCCTCTGAGTTTGGATGTGTTTTCTGACTTTCTGTGAGCAGCGGATTTTGGCTGGATTTTGGGCAGGGGCTTTCTCATGCAGGGAAACGAGTTATTTAAACATGTATTTGCTCTTGGGACAGCATCAAAAGAGGAGTCATTGGGGTGATCTAAGGCCGAATCCTGCTCTAGAGTAAGTGACGTAAAATCTGCCGTGACCTCTGCCAAATATTCTTTCATGTTATTCTTCACAGCCTTTGTCTGCTTTTTTCTGGGAGTTAAAGGTTTTGGAGTTTCCCTGTGTTTTTCGAATGTGGTCCAAAATGGCTGCTTTGTTTCTTGGCAAGGCTGGTTCAGGACAAGACTGCGGGGCCCAAGATGCCCTGAGGAGTAGGTCAAGATGTCAGCTCTGTGACCTGTCTCTGCAGCCTGGAGCAGCCTGTGGATGTCCCTCCCAAAAGAACCAGGCTTTGGTTTAGTGGACCTGGTGGACATGATGCCTATAAGAACAAAACCAAAGGTAGAAGAAGGAGATCTCCAAATATGTTCACAAGATGTACCTAAATGTTACATTGTGAAATTAAAGAGTAGATTTTATCTAAAGTTTACTTTTATGATGTGTTCCCTTATTATTAGCTTACTTCTATTTATACTGTTCTACATTTGAAGTTTGAGTGCTCAGAAAATGACTCCTGGTCATATAAGTCGAGTAAAAAAAATGTCTCAAAAAAAAAAAAAAAAAAAAAAAAAGCATTGAAAACCTGCTAGATTCAGTAAAAAAAAAAACAGTTTTGAACAGGAAGTCAGTGGAGCTGATTTTCTTTGTATATATTATGGTTTATAACTACCCCTATGTCTGTTAATGTCATGGTTAATGTATAAACAACTTTTTGAGTAAATAGATAGCTAGTTAGCTGGTTAATAGCTAATAGATTACATTGGAAATCCAAAATACTAATAACAAACAATGTTGCTTCCAACTTTTTCGTAAACAGCCAGCACAAAATGAATTCTCTGTAACTTTCAAAGAGCAGCAGTCTATGGGGACCATCGTTATTTATTTACAGAAAAATAATAATTATAAAAAGTCTAAAGTGCAAAACGAATCGTCTTAAAATAAATGCAAAACGGCAATCTAATTATCCAAACTTCTTACCTGTAGGTTATGTGTAGCTAGTGGACTTTCTGTGAACGTGCCCAAACTTTTCCTGTCCCACTGCTCTGTACGTGGTCACCATGGTTACCGCCGTGCGTAATGTTTGCGTCGCGTCTCGTTCATTGTACCTCTGCGAGAAACATTTAGCACGAACAAATATAAAACGATAAAATGCAAACGGGCTGTAGATTTTTGTTTTTTGCAATAAGTTAAACACACATGATTAATGGTCAATAATGAAGTCGTCAACACACAAATAGATAGACCTATATAAAAATGAATCTGGGAAATCTGAATTGCGCATGTCAACTGGAGGTCAAATCAACGTAAGACTCTTTCAAAACTATTGTGAGCACTTTTCTGTAATATGTGGGTCGTGTTGTTTGTGTAGATAAAAATGTGAAAGCTATAATAATAATAACTGATAAAGAACAAAAATAAATAGTAAAAATAAAAATATGAGTAATTATGATTTTGTGGAGCAGACCAGAATTTGTATGGGAAAAAACTACTACTGATCAGCTTAAACCTTTGGCACCTGGTTACAAGTTTAGTTTGTTCATTAAAGTAAATTTAAATGTATTTTCATAATAATATTTCCTCCAAAGTTTGATGTGATAAGACATAAGACAAAGAACATTTGTAATAAAAACCACAGAGAAATTATATAATCTTTAATGTATTTAATAAAATTCATTTGGCTACTGCTCATACATTTACAGTTTAGACATTCCTTAGTTATTCTGGGTAACAGTAACTTGTCTAGACCATTTTGTTTATCTTATGTTTACTTTGTACAAAACAAAAAGGCCAACTTTATTTTTCTTTGTATAAAAATATAAGTTAATTTAAATTTAACTCTAATTAAGAAAATAACAATAGTAATAATAATAGCAATAATATAATAATCATTAATAATATTAAGGATAAAGATTATAAGCTAAACATAGTGCAGACAATGGGATATAACTGGTGCTGTAGAGTCCAGGGACAGTGCAGTGTTCTCAGTTTTCATTTGGATTGGGGGTGTGGGGAGAGGGGACGGGGAATCAGGGCACGACAGAGGTGCAGGGGCTCAGTCACTCACAGACGCACAGTGAACACACACCTGTCAAAAAGTGCATGAAACTGCCACTCAGTTAGCACCATAAGAGCAATATATCCATACAAACACAACTCTAGATTGTACACAGAATACACCTATTATATATGCAAAAGTATATATCCATTTCATATTAGGTGCATGCTAATTGTTGCTCTTGGTTGAAGCTTACTGGAAGCAATTGCCGAAAATAAGACAGAGTAAGCATCGTATCAAATGATGACTTACGGACTCACATGCCAGAACACCACAGATCTGCATTTAACATAACATTTGTCAAATTTAAATTACATTCACACCAAAAGGGGGAGGGCCACAGTACCAGTCATAAAAACAAATCATTTGGCGATAATTTCAGTCTTGGACAACGTTCACTGGAATGACAGTTTTAGGCAAAAAAGTCTTTTGGAAGATCTTGGATGCGTCCCGTACATGTGGGATTCATTTATTTTTGAATAGTCACCAACATGATAGGTCCCACAGTCTCAAATATGTCTTTTGATTTAACAGCTGAAGCATTATGGGAAAATATGAGCTGAAATGTCATTTCAAGCTTGGATCAAAGAGGCTTCTCTGTTGAATGAAAAGAGGCAAGTGGTAGAAAGTGGACGATGCTTCAACAAAAACATGCCTAAAGCATTTAAGCAATTTTCACCTTCCCCTGATGTCTGCCGTCTTCATTAGTAACAACACGTGGTGTTTGAAGGTACAATACATGAGCATAAATATGTTGTTCATAAGGGACTATTGCACAGAGATCTTAACCAACTTGTGTGATCCGTCCTGTTTAATTAATGAGGGCAGAACAGTTACTGATTAATGAGAGAAACTAAGGCACAGCTCCTCCCAGATTGTAGTGTGAAATTATTAATGACAAAGTGGAGACACTATTGGTGGACACTATTCTTTTATCTGACAGAAATCCCAACAGAAGCTAATTGTACATTGTTCTTCTATCTTGTATTTCATCTCTGGAATATTCGGGTGGTTAAATTAGGGAAAGATCTTGTTAACTACATGTGGACATAGTGCACAGCAGGTTCTGAAATGCCAATGGGGCCTTTGGCTATGCTATGGGCTGCACATTGCGACTCTCTTGTGACTGCATTCACAAGTATGAACATTATCTTATTTCTCTCACAATTTGCCCATATTTTTGTAAAAATAGGCTGTGAGGGCTTTCAAGAGTTTGTGTGTCTTTATTCAAGTACTGCAAAGGATTTTTGCTCAAAAGTAACAAAAACATTCTCACGTTCACCTTTTCAGTAAGGTGGCATCACATCACACTGCACATTCCTTCTGTCACTGGGAATACCTTTCTGGAGTAGTCTGCTATGATCCATAACCCTACCACAGAAGGCAAACAGTACCATTTAAAAAGCCAGTAAATGGTTCAGAGTTAAGGCCTCTCAAATGCAAGACCACAAAAGATACAGCTCAAATAAAAACAAAATTATAAAACAACATAAAATCATAACAGCCAGTCTCTTTCACCACATAGATTCCTGGGCTGCAGAAGTCTCGTGTCAGTCCCTGGATCTGTGTGGACACCTCCGTCACCTGATGAGGTTACTGTGTGTTTTCAAAGTCAAATTTGAATGTAGCTTTGTCATCTGCTGCTGCTAACGCCAGCCCTCTTCACAGCTCGGAGCAGGATCCAGCTTAAACTCCTTTGGTGGCACAGCGAGGGTCCTTTGGGGGTCAGTTATCCACCTTCACCGGACCTGAATCTCCAGCAGACGACCGACTGGGCTCCTTCACCACTATGTCCTCCGCTTCCCCACTCGCAATCTTCTCCCATTGGCTCAGGTTCTCCCTACACACACAAAAAATACACTCACTTATCTGGATTAACTGTAATTAATATTTAATATTCTATGTTTTTTGTATTTGTTTTCCAGTGAAACTTGTGGTAACATTTTAGAACAAGATGAAAAAACTACATAACAACATAAAATTGTTTCCCCTTAATAAGGCTCACATTTGATTTAACAGGTTAAAACAGGAATTTTAAAAGTTCAAATAAGAATAAAACAATATCACTACATATTTATTTTACAATGCCTCAATGTAAAAGTAATATTTATATTACAGTTATTACTTCACAGTGTGTAGTTTGTATACATTACAATAACATTTGCAAAACTGACCATAACAGCTTGCTAACACTAAGCTTCGACATCACATCTGTGCAAACTAAAGGACACGCTTCATTATCATAATGAGAAGACCATAATATAATAGACAAATAAATGCCAAATGTCTGTCCATAGATGATAACATTGATCTCTGTGCTTACTTTGGTATTTTATTTGATTAGAGTACAGTGGTGTGCCTGTTTTGTTCGAGTCTAGAGAAATATTTGGCACGTGCATCTTCTCTGCTCCTGTCAATCAGATCAAATCAGTCTGGCCTTTACTGTAGCTGCTGCCGGTCACTTAAGGCCAACTAAAAACTCATGGCACTTACTCACAATAAAAACACAATTATTTAATAATAATAATAAAAATATTTCTATACTCTTAGATTTAAGCTAAGAAGTACAAAATACTTACTTGCAGGCTTTAAGAAGAGTGCCGGACGGAGGAAACAGCTCTGCTAACGTTGTGTAACATGGGATTGCAACTGCATTGTAAAATCCCACCTAAAGAAAAAAAGTGTAATACATCAGAAAACTGTGTGTAAATGAATACGAATAAATAACATTTAAAAGATAAAAATAAATACATTGTCCAAATTTGGAGTTACCCTATGGAGCATAACTACATTGAGTTTCTCAAAGTACATTTCCCATTATTTTTTCCTATAAACTTAAGAGGATTTAACAAGAAAAAAAAAAAAAAAAGCTTACCGGGGAGCTAATCATCTAATCAGCATTATGAACATTGGTTACCTCATAGATGTTAGCCTCAGTCATGCTTAAATTTTGAATGAGTCTGAAATGGACACGTAAGTGTCTTAAATTTTTTAATATAATGTTTCAATAATATTTGTGATTAAATTTGCAGAAATCTTGGTTAACCGTACACGATAAATTAGACTAAAAACCAGGAGGGGGCGCTTTTTTTCCTGCCGCAAATGCCGCCCCCCGTGAAATGCCGTCCTGGGCAGTCGCTCTGGCAGCCATGCCTAGGACTGCCACTGCACATACATTTGTATGTGGGTACTATTAGTGATTTTGTGTTTGGGTTATGGAGCGTTTCATTAAATATATACAAATAATATGGTAATAATGTGTGAAACTTCTTTGTGTACTAAAATGGGAATCACTGCAAATTCCTTGAATTACAAATATTTCATTAAGATTTCACTGTCTTTGACTTTTGCCAATAACAAACCATATTTTATTGACAGATGCTTTTTTTTATAATTAGACAGGAAAAAAACTGTTAAAAGACAATATTCTTAGAAATTACTTTTTAAAATATTTTCTTTGATTTAAAAAATGTGATCTCAAAAAGTTATTTTTTATAACATTATTGCTGTGGTCACATAGCCACTTGGCTATGCAGTGAGAACAAAACTTAATGTGGTGGTATCTTTTCCTGAAATTTTGATTGTATGTTTACAGATTAATCTCAGAACTAAGCTTTTAGTCTTCCTTAATAGTGTACACCTGTGTACGCTGCACTTACTTGGCCCTGGGGAACCTCATCTTTCTTGTCTCTGTCCATCATGGGTATCGGCTGGATCCCAATCTTCTTCATCTCATCGCCCTGAGGCAAAACCAAGAAAAACAAGATTTTGAAAAATAAAATAAAATCTAATTTTAGCTCAAAGAGCTCACTTCGTATTCATTTTCGTCAGATCTAGCCTGAACAAGTCATAATGGAGGTTTAAGCGTATAACTAGAGGCATGAGTATGACGCTAATACTATTTGAGCGGCAACAGTCTCCCAGTGTACCTCGGCCCAGAACTCTGCATAGATGTCGTTGGCGGTGAGTCGTGTGATTTGCCATTGCTTGGTAACTGAGCACAGGTCACATGCTGTCATCATCAGACCAATCACACGGTCCCTGCAGCGAGAGCAAAAACTCCTTTAATCCTTGTGGTCAACCAGGTTTGTGTGTGACGCTGCTGCTAAACATCTTTGAACAAAACTGCATTCACTTATCTGGCCTGGGACTGCCTTGTAGGAAACCATGTGATAATCAACTAGTTTATTACAGATATTCATAAAATGTTATAACATCAAGTAGAGCAAAGTAAAAAAAAAAAAAGGACCGAACCAGGTATAAACCAGGTGCACCCCAGAAATGAGCTGTCTAAAACAAGACAAAGCAGCGACCTACAAACAAGAGCATGAATAACACAGAACATTTCCTCCACAGATTAAAAGAGCACTATGTAATTTTTCTGGTGGTGGGTCCACAGTCTACTTGTCTCCATAAAGATGTTAGTGCTTTACTTGGAATGTTCCAAAACATGGCATTAAACTTAACTTGTCCATGGAGACAGGCAGGTTATGGGTCAGACCTGTGGAGAGATGACCCCACTCACAAAAAGCATGTTTTTCAGTATATTTTGTCAACAATATAACACTGTTCATTGAATAAATAAAGATAAGTTGCCATAGATAGATAAAATGCCATAGATAGATGAATATCTGTCATCTCCATGACAGATGTTACATAAACTATAATAAGTATAATAAGAGAATAATATAATAAAAACTGTTGTATTTGAGAAGTAAGGTTGGTAGTGCTTTATGTATCAACAAGCTTAATTTCCGCAGCACTGGGGGCACCAGCAGTAACATCAGGTAGTTTAACTTTAATGTAAACGTGAGTTGACTTGTATATGCCATGGACTGACCTGTGTGAGTGGTTGTTGAGGTCCAGAGCGCCCACAGACAGGAGCTCGGACAGCTGCTGGTGGTTGTTGAAGTAAAGGGCGAGGTCTGTGGCAATGATGGCCTTTCGGATGATCTCCAACACCTGCTCGTACTCGCTGGAATTCAGGTTGGAAAAAATATTGTGCCCTTCCAGCTATGAGAAACAAAGAGATCGATAAAAAAGCAAAAGCTCCACTTAAGCGGTGTAGGTTTTGGCTAGAAAAAGGAAAAGCCGATGTCAGCTTCATCTGCTATGACCTGGATATTTTATACTGTCTCAACTCTTGTAAGTGAAACACAAATCATGTACAGTATTATCAAAACAAAACTTTCTCTCATGTAATATTTGGGGGTAAGAAGTCAGTATAAAACACAATTACATGTATGCTGGAACACACAAGTCTCTTCTAAGAAAAACTGCAGTAAATCCAGAGCCCACACCTGGCCCACCTCCCAGCTTCACGACTCTGTCTGCTGAAAGAGGTGATGCTACTAAACAATAGACTCTTTAGCCTGTTTTTGCATTCATGAAAATAACTGAGGAAGTTCTACTTCCCCATAATAAACTCTTATCTGTTGCAAAATTCACTCTGCCAAAAAGATGATGAAATACAACTCAGTGTAAGTAGAGTAAAGGTATAGGGCTACAAAACTATCATGTACGAGTGGTTACTAGTCTCACAGTTTCTATAGAAGGTTATTATGTAAATGTATAGTTGTGTGTGCATAATTGAGATGTACCTGCAGGATGGAGACAGTTTGTGAGAAATGATGCTGCTCCATAGTGGACGTGGAGTACAGGGCCGCCAGAGGATGGTCAAACTTCTGCAGGTATGTGTTACTGTAACCACGGTGATCCAGATCATGGCACAAACAGGCTACTAACAAACCCTTTTTCTGCAAACACAAAACAGAGACTTTAAAGAAGGACTGTGTAACTTTTTAGTGGAGGGTCCTCCACCTGCTCAGTTATTGTTCTATGAAATGTTTCACAGTATGACATTTAACTTAATTGTCTTCATTTAGACAAGTAGGTGATGCAACCAGGCCAAATTAAAGGTCACATCTGTGGAGAGACAAGCTCTCCAACAATAACAATGAGTGCTATGCAAGGTAATTTTATAGCAACACAAAATGTGTTATTACCTGAATGCAAGACTGATATATGTAATGCCATACTGCGGAATATTCCAGTCAAAGAATATCATCTTTATGACAAGTAGGTAACAGACCCGTCATCATTATGTGTTTCTTTATTTAATGTGTGTAAAAAAGAATAAATAATAAACTGACCTCTAGCTCTGTGAAGATCCCTGGAGTTTTCTGTAGGATGGCATACATACAGTGTGCTACCGTGACCGCATGCTTCCAGTTATGGTAGGGCACACGACGGTAGTTCTTGCGGACGGACATAGTGAACCTACATAATTTTTCTAACTCAAAACTGAGGAATAAAGAAAGAGAAAAGATTAGAAAGGGCATACAAAAATAAAATTGACATAAATTACTGGTTACCTAGTTTTTCCACAGGAATTATGAACCATATAGATAAAGACAGCAGGCCAAATCTCTTCAAAGGGACTGATATCAAAGTGGAACCTGGAAAAGGAGTATAAAATTAGTATAGTCGCTCACCTGGGGGAGGCAGACAGGGGAGACAGGCCATTGGACATCTTAGGCCCAGATTTATACTGTAATATATAGTACAAAGTACATTCAGGAATGTCCATATGAGAGCTGTCGCATGAAATTTTAGTGTGTAACTGTGAGGAGAAGCTGCAATTTTACAATTATACTTATTGGTACCAAGCCCAGACAACAGTTAAATCCTTAATTTTCTTCAGTTTACAATGTTTCATAGATCAAGATCAACATTCCTCTAATGTGTGACCAAATTATGAAAATCAAAAGTTTCAAAATGATAAAAATTATTCAAATGCATTTACATTTTGGCTACTTTTCTCAAGTATAGAAAAAATTGAAATGACTTATTTTTGCTTCACAATTATACATTTTTAATTCTTATATTGTGACATATTCATGATTCATTGTGATCAATTAACCAAAAAGTCTTTATTTATCCCTAATAGTGATATAATAGGTTTGCTCACGTTTCTATTTCTTTGTAAATGGGAGCTGGGAGGTTGAGCTGTGTGAGGGTCTTGGCCTCCTCTGATGTGCAGATGCTGTGATAAGACAACTTCTCCATGGTCACTCTGTAGATGCATTCAGAATGCCGAATTCTGTGGTACATCTACAAAAACAGAAGAAGAGAATTATATTCTGATTTACACAATTATCTATAATCATCATCTATTTCATCTACCAGCTTCACACATTTAACTGTCTAGTTATCTCTTCATGTACCCAAGGTTAGAGCCCCTCATAAATGACAACAGACTCTGAGCAGACCTAGGAGTGTTTCCTTCAGTAGACTTAGAATAGAAACATACGGGATAGGGTATGTATGTGTAAGAAAAAAGTAACATTCATGCAATTGAACAGACTCACATTTGCACAGTGTAAGGCCAAAGCACAAAAGACAGCAAACATTTTAAAGTTGTTCTCGTCAGTTTTAGTGAAGGCACTTCCGCTCAGTTTGTTCACCATCTGCACCACTCCGATCACAGTGCCGCGGCTCACGATGGGCATGCACAGGATGTTTCGCGTCGTGTAGCCAGTCTTCAAATCCACCTCCCTGAAACAGATAATGTTGAAAATGTTTAAAATAATGTTTTAACTGAAGTTAATTTATTTTTATCCAATACTGTTTCTTGTAAATTAACTGAACTAACACTACATTTGATTAGAAATAAATAAGCACTTTATGGGTGCATTATGTAACTTTCTGATTTGCCTGGACAGATCCAGGATATCATTACATGTATTTATCTCCAAGCATCTTCATGGGGACAAGCAGCAAAAACACCAGTTATTCAATAAATACAAGATAGATATCATAATTAACATATTGATGAACATATGCAAACAGTGGACATAGCAGTTACATAGTGAACCTTTAATTGTGTGTTAAAGCGCTGTGAAGCAAGTGAATTCTTGCACAGAGAGGAATTAATTCTACATTTACTTAATGTTATTGTGTGTTTACCGGTTAAACCTTGGATCTGCATAGGCATCTGGGATATTTAAAACCTCCCCTGTCCGTGCTACTTGACCAGCTATTCCTTTCTCTATAGAAAACCTGTAAGAGGCAAGAGAGTATAGGCACTGAACCATAATAAATGATTAAATGATTCCCCTTTAATGCAGATATGTTTCATACCTAATTTCTTTGGTTTTCCTAAAGACAGGTTTGCCTTCTTTCTCCTCCCCGATGTCAAAGAGGTCGGAGTACAGTTCTTTGTTGTTGTGGTCGACCTGGAAGAGCGCGCACCTGTCTGCGTTTACCAGGTTTTTTGCATATATCTGAAAAAAGACCAAATACTTGTAATGCCAATAGTAGCTTTATATGCATGTTGATACATAGAAAATCCAAAACAGGGCATATTTTAGTAACACCTAATTTCCAAATCTATTTAGTAAATGAGCCATGTAAACATGGACAAACACAGTTAAACTACATGTCACTAGAGTTCACTTGAACCCAATGACTTGAATGACCCACAGATGACACACAGTCACAAGGCAAATGAATACATAGAAACAATGAGGACTTAGAAATGTTTAGACATTTTGGTCATTGAAAATATTTTAGCATTTACTTAAATGTGCTAAAAACATATTAAACAAAGTATGTAGCTCTGGAGACAATGTGATGAAAACAAACAGGAATCACACTCACCATAATATGTTCAAGTAGAGAATCTATTGCCACAATGTTATCAAAGTATGTTCTGTGCGAAAAGAAGAAATGGGGCATTGAAATGTCTGACAAATGGGAAGCCCAGATGACGTACACATTCAGGACATGATGCTACGTTTCCTAAAATAAACTATATTCATCAAAAACATTTACTGGTTAAAAGACTTGTTTTATGCTAGGACAAAAACATGTTTGACTTGCTTTTACTAGTATGAAGTAAAAAGACTCTTACTTTGACACATCAAGTAGAAAGTCATTGAGCTCCGTCTGTTTAGCGAGGCCTCTGCATACCTGAGAACAAGGTCAAAAGGTTACACAATTGCTATAAAAGTTAATATGAGTTTCCAACAATGTATGTTTTAAAAATAATGTGTCAGGAAATGGTTATATAGATGAAAAATACTTCATGTTATAAAATGGCTTGCTATTTAATAAAAATATATTATCATCTGAACAAAACAGTGGCATTCAGAGTGACTTCAGAATGACTAACTTTTATGGTGGATGGTTTGCCACCTGCACCTATCTCCATAGAAATGTTATTTCTTTGCCTAGACTATTGCATAGTATAGCATTAAACCTATCTATCTCTGTGGAGATGAATACCGCCAGGCCAAGTTACAAGTCAGATCTGTGGAAAGGGTGGCCCAGTAAGAATGCATATTTGCAAGTTGCATTTTTTAGTAAATATAAACACAATTAATTGAATTAATGCAAGATATATGATTTTAATCCCATACTGTAAGCAAAATATAACATGTACCTGCTGACAAGCTGGTAGTTTTCACCAGAAAAGTTACAAAGTGAACATTTAAGTCACTTAAATTTGATATAATTTCATTTATAAACCAAAAAACACTTTTCTCTGATACATCGTTAAAGTTATGCTGCTAAACTCATGTCTGTCCCTGGCCTGAGTCTGTGCCTGTTTTGCCTCCTCAGACTACACTGTCCCTCACAGAAGTTCAGAGGTCCACTGTGGGTGCGCTGCAGTGGGACGCCCTCCTCTGCGCTGTTATGGTACACATGAAAACAGCACGGGGCCGTAATGACATCCTCGGGGACATGTTTGTTCAATCTATGGCTAAGTTGATTGGACTGGGCCCAGTGACGACCCAGTTCCTGTACACAGTGGATTTCCCTTTGACAAAACACCAGCAGAACCAGTACAAACAAAGTCACTACAGAACAAAATAAGACCTCCTCCTCAGAAGTGTTACTGTAACAGAGAAGGATGGAGGGAGGGGTGGACCAGTGTGTCTCTCACCTGTACTTGATGAATAGCAACTGAGGCCCAGGCTAGATTAGCTGTTGCAACCTGGAGGGGAGAAAACGCCGTTAGATCATTCAAAAGCAACTTGTAAAAGAGTTGGTGGACTGTAATTTGACCAATTGTGTAGCACTTTAAAATGAGAAGAGGCTTCATCCAATGAAAGAATCAAAAGTAAAAATAAGCAAATAAAATAAAACCAATGCCCCAGACATAATTACATTATGTAACAATTATTTTAATATTTATTAATTGTATTAATTTTAGATACTGGTGCTGTTTTGTTCCATCAAAGTTTTGTTGTATTTTGTACAATGACAATAAAATCTCATCTTTACCTTCTAATATGTAATTCTTTCAAAAATGTTATCCCTGGCCTGATATCCCTGGCCTGACTGCCCTCCCCCTGCACGCAGATGCCCTGGGGCACACTGACCTCCTGGTGGCTAAGGTTGAAGGGCTCCCTGCCCCTTCGCCGGTGCAGCTCCAGGATGGCAATCAGGTCTCCGATGGCAGTGAGGATGGGCAGACACAGAACAGAGTGGATCCCTGAGTCCTGTCCTGTGCCGTCGGGGAAGCGCTCGTCCTGGAACGCACAGGAGGCTAATGCTAATGCAACTCAAGTAGACAAGTCAAGAAAACAGGTCCTTCTATATTACATGGAATTGTGGAACACTTCCTGTATTACCACATGACATCACAAACTGGTTTGAGAGAACTGATCCTAAATATGCAGGGCTAGGTTTAACTTGTGGTTTGTGGTCTTCTAGAGTAGTGATTTCATTTTGTTGTTTTTAATGGTCTACAAATGGTCACATATTCAAGCAGGAGTGCATTAAATCAAAAATTGGCAAAATCATAGAATTAATTGGCATTTGAATGAAAAAGTACTACCAAAAAGAATGGTAGCAGTGCCAGATAAAATGATGATCAGAGTCACCTGCTTGTGTCCAAGGAGATAGATAGAAGTTCAATATCATACCAAGCCAAAAAAAACACCATGCAGACAACCAGGTGTCACACTCCCCACAACAAAATTTACGTAAGGAACCCTTAAATATAGTTGTTTAAATAGTCTTTTTTTGTTTTGTTTCAACTCTAAAATGATGAAAATAAGAAGTGCATAGGAGAACACTGAAAGCCTTATCCGGTGCAGTAGTCTGTGGTACAGATAAAGTGCCCTTACCCCCATGACGTCCTCTACCAGCAGTGTTTGCGAGTCTTGGCAACATGAGCGGCTATGGTCGTCCCGAACGCAATGGGGCCGTAGGGAATGAGGGTGGGAGGACCATCTTTGGCCCCCGTTGGAGTGAATAAACATAAACTCTGGAAACAGCAAAGAAATCAGATATTTCACAAATTAAAACAAAAAGAACGTTTGTCTTAAAGATGGAGTAGTTGATATTAAAACAATGAAAAGAGGAAGTAGGTAGTTTAAATTGTCACCTGCAGCTCTAGCTTGTTTCTATCTCTCACAAACTCTTTGGTGCATCGTTGCTGTTTACATGCAACATTTTGGCAGAGGAGGTGTTCACAGCATTAGAACAGCTTTTTCAGATGCCAAAACAAAGAAGTGCATATCACCCTAGCACAGCCAATCCATTCTCATCCCAATGTGCAACATAGCAACATATCAGACTAATCAGACTATTTCTTCTGGATTTGTGACCGATATAAGGCATTAATTAGATACATAGGATGATTCTGCCAGTGCTTCTTCTACAATATAATCTACAGGAGGTACCCCAGCTTTAAAGTTGCTATGGTTGTCTACTTACATTGTTGCATTCTCCCAAGAAATAAAGTGCAAATCCATCAGCTTTCGTTGCTGTAGGAAAAATAGTCATATGTGAGAAATTACACAGATAAATCCTATGCTTATCATTCAGTCTGTTCTTTTTACACATGTATTCATAACCTGAACCTTGCTAATGTTATCAAAAATAATTAGACATTGTGTGCCACTACAGTAATAACCATCTATTAACACTGTCCCACATACAGAAACAACAAGGGCGCTGTGGCTTTGACATCTCCATCCCATTCCCACTCCGCTCCAATCTGTTTCACTCTCAGATTTAGGTCATATCATCTGGAGAAAGTAGTTTGGTTCAAATGTACACTCATAATATTACAGCCACCTGTTTTATAATGTTATGTTGTGTTATTTGTAATGTCTACCTTACATGGAATACAATTTAACACATCTTCCAAGTCAATTCAGCCCTGAGTAACTTCAAAAAGTTACACAAATAACTATAACAAACCATCTTTGCATATACTCTGCAAGATAAGTTATAATGAAATATACTCTGCAAGATAAGTTATAATGAAATGACAGTGAGTGTTATTAATATTTAGCTGTCATAGTGAAAAGTGAATGGCATTTACCAGTCTTGATGATGTTGCACAGCTCATAAAGCAAAAGTTTGTTGTCTCCTCCTGTGTCCAGGCGCTGCTCCATGTAACTGTTGAGCTCGTACACAACACCCTGCATGTTACTGTCCTGGTACTGCTGGACAGAGATACATGACACATTACAACTCTATACTCAAGAACACACTTTCAGTATCACATCTGAACATCACATTAGACATGGGAAGCATGGGCAGTTGAGATGGAGTATGATAGTTGTAGATTTTGTTACAGGTCACTGTCAGAAATGTTCCTGTTTTGTGTCGGTTGGAACCTGGACTATAACGCAAAGATCATAAATAGATTATACTACAAAATAATTAGTATATCTAAACTTAACTTAGTCACATAACTGTAACAAAAAAATGAATGAGGGTGCATAATCTCTCTGTCATTCACAAACTTGTCCCATTCACCAGTCTGGCTCTCCACCCACACGTTTCAATGGGGCATTTTAGCAGTGGAAGCTCCCTGCACTCTTGCTCTGATTAGACCCTGGCACTCACTGCTGTTCTGATGTAGCCTGAAATGACTGTTACGTAAGAAGTGGATCTGTCTATTTCTGCACCTGCCAAGACCAGGGTAGAGGAGAGGAGGGATGGGGGCAGAGGACAGGGGAGCAGGGGCAGCACTAGAAACAGTGTCCCATAGGGCGCCCTGTCCTCACATATCCACTGTGACGTACACAGACTCAAGCACAGGGTCATGGGGCTCAGGGCCACAGACAAACTGCATCTTCAGGGATTTAAAGTGTAAAACAGACAGAGGTGTGAACTCCAGGGACTTGGACTTTCCAGAAACAAGGATGGTTGGTAGAGTATGAATATATACACTAAGAAGACGTAATAGAAATGCATGTTTTTAAGCTGTAAGCAATATATGTATTTTCTTTTATTCTCTTCATTGTTACATGGTCTATGAGTTTTATGTAGTACCACATAAGAAAATAAACAAAGGTCTAGACAGGTCTAAACCAAATCACTACATTACTGTTCTATGTCTAAATAGGGCTAAACCAGGACTGAATCAGGACTCAACTGATATATTAGTTCTAAACAAGGATTAACCCAAATTAAGGAGTAGAAATGCAGATACAGTGAACCCAGAACAGACTCAGAATTCAGCACAGTACACGTACCACAGTTTGAAAACCCTTGCTCTAATGAACCTGTTGCATTTACATATTTTAAGCCAGATGCCCTTCCAGTAAACCAAGTATGATTATGGTGATTGGAGTGGGCAACATGAATGAATTGTCTCACTCAGCAATACAAAACAGAATGTGTCAGGGAGGGTTATACACTACTGCCAGTTCTCTCAAAGTAACTTCATACAAATAAACAAATAAACACAAATAAATAAACATGCATCTTGGCATAGACCTACCCTGCTAACTTCCTTTGATGACGTGTCATCTGTGAAGAAAAAAACACACACAAAAAAATCACTGTAAAGAGTTTTAATTTTATGTAAAGGTTTTGATTATTTACCGGGTATTTGAGCAAAATTTGTCTTGCCCCAGTACAGATATATTGTATAAGCAGCTCTTGAGGTCAAAATATGTCCACTGTCTGTTGTCTGCATCTAATTACAAAAGCATTTTATTTTTCCAATAATCAGGAAGTGCATGCTAGCATGCCAGTTGTTGCTAGTTTTATCTTCGCAGCACTCTGCTCTGGTCTCTGAGAGTTGTGAAAAGCACTTATAAACTCATTGTTTTGGTAAGTAAGGAATACATTGAACCACAGCAAACCTATTGACATGAACTAGTTCTATTTTTCACATTGTTAAGACAAAATAAGATATAACGCCCTTAATTTCCACTGAATCCAAAATAGGAATCTGTAAATGTACAAAGAAAAACAAAGACATCAGCAGCAGCGTAGACGGGTGTGTTTGAAAGCCCCATACACCCAGCATAAGCAAAACCACATGTGTACCTCATTCTTTATTATCAGTCACTTCAGATGCTGGTAAATAATACTCCTTTAAAAGCCTAATTTGTCTGGGCATTAATTAAACTTGACAAGAGCAACAATTCGTGGCCTCCGGTGCAAATTCCCCTTGAGATTTTGGCTCATTGGACAGGCAGTTGACATATGGTTATTGTGTTTGGATGAACATTTGGAAGTATGTGATAATACTGAGACTTGAGCCAATCATAACAGTTTTTCAGACTTAAGGAGAGTCGAAAATACATGCATTCAAATGACTTCATTACGCATGGGTCAGCAGCGCACAAGAACAATAAGTGGTCTGATTCCTTTGATAACTTTTCATGTGATTACACCATGAAAACGCCTGGGAGATTTTGAGATCGCTGTAGTGAAAGCTTGATAGTGTTGGTCTTCTTGAACATGTGAAGAAAAAAGAGAGATTAGAGCCAGCTACGATGTTTGTTGTTTTAAACATTCCTTCAGTATGCGATGAGTTTCCTAACTTAGCCGCGAGAGCTATTTTAGAGTCAACCCCTGGCCAGGCGTGACGTCAATCAGGAGGACAGAGAGTAGGAGAGAGAAGCTTCAGAAAACAGACAATTTTCTTTATAATGAAACAGTGACAGAAACAATAGTCTATTCCCATAAGGATAACTTATAATGCGCAATGTACATTTAAAAATAATACTAAACACTGCCTGCCAAATATCAACTGTATCTTAATAAAACTGAAGACAGATTCTTGGCTACATGTACTAGAGGACAAGAACACAATATCTGACAAGGCGCTGATGCAGGTATGTTTTTGTATTATCTGAATGGAACAAGCATACAACATTTATGGGTAAAAACTATTGCTGTACTGTACTACTATTGTATTGTTCAACCTGTAAGTAACTTTGGTTAATGGTTAGTTATTTTGTCAATAAACGAACACAAAGGGCCATTGAATACATGAACACTTTGACTGAGGTAATTGTGTCTTTAATATTTAGCTTTAATGGTGCTATTTGCAGTGAATGAATAACCTGGTTGGATGAATTTCAGTAAATGCCACTTTGTCCATGCACATGTGGGCCCAGCATTGCATCTCACTGTCATAAAAAATAAATTTCTTAGACCATATATGTAAATACATTGACAGAGTACTTGAGAATTGTTCATGGTCATTCTTAAACACACTGACAGCACTGTGCTCTGATGTCACCCCATATTTACATGCCTGGGCTGTGCTTTCTGTAAACACAGAGAAAAGGCCTTAAATGTTCTTAGAAAATTCATATAAAAGAGGCCACAAAAACAAACTGTAACTATTTATGAAGGGTCTCTCTAAACATTTAGCTAATCAGACCAACAATAAACAACAGTTATCTAATACAAAATACAAAATATTTTCTATAAAAGACTTACCAGCCATACCAAACTGAAAATGCCAATGCTACATCACATGCAATAACCAGCAATTCATTCATAAAAGACAGGACGTTATCTCAGCTTCACCAGCTGCTCTGTGCTCGGCATGTCAAGCGCACACAACCCCACATGTGGATTTAGGCACAAACCCGCACACACACACACATACACACACACACACACATACACACACTCACACTTGTAAAAACATTGGGTCATGTACATTATTCCTATCCTAATGGTATTTATTTCCATTCAAATGTATAAACTTTATACATATTATAAACTGCAGACCACATGTTGAAGATCACACCTGTGGACTCTGCAGTTTCAGTTCAGTAAGCTGTAAATAAAAGACTTAGATGCTAATGTGCTGCTTTAAATATCATAGTACATTGCATTTTATAACCAGTTCAATGCCTCGATCTGTCTAAATTTGTGTGTAAATATAAATATCTGTATGAATCTGTAGTAAAAAGCCTTGTTCCTCAGGAGTCACACCTGCAGCGCCCACGTCAGCAGAGCTTGGGGGAAGTGGAGGGGGCAGCAGAGGGGAGAGTGGAGGGGGTCTGATGCGACACTGTGATAAATGACTGGAGCACCACACCACATCGTGGCTATAGGACTATCAGACTGAGGAAAAACCCCTCTGTCAGCTGGGCCCTGCTCTGCACACCTGAGGGGCCCACATCGATCCCTTTCTGTCACAGATACAGGCCTGTCTCCTACAGGACGTCCCACTGCAGTGACTCAGCGCTCCATACACAGTGACCTCCCGCAAAGACCTGCTGCTCCGAAGTTGACCTGCTGCCAAAACCTGCAGCCTATGCTACTTCTACTGCACATTTGTATTGTTAAGATTACACTGGTTGTTTTTGTAGTAGACAATCTCATACAGTTCAATAGTAACGCAGTACAGTAATAACAGGACTATGCATTTATCTTTGTTTTTACAGTTCGGGAAGTTGTCAGTAATGTGTTACAAAAACAAAAAGTAATGCAGTAATAGCTGTGTAGAAGTAAAACTCCATCTGGTACATGTAACTTTATGCTTACACTTCCACCATCAAGTGTGACTACGGAGTGAAAAGATTGAAAACTGACAATTAAAGTGCTACATTAAACATGTAATTTCAGTAAAGAAGTATAGATTTACAGCTGTGAGCAGGAAAGGCTCTGTAAATCTAAGCATTTCAACAACTAGATTTCTGGTTTGAGGGCACATGAAAGCTGCTCTTGTCCTTGCTGTATTTAGCCAGGAGCGGTACGATCAATGCCTTGGAGGCCTTTATATGCATTATGTTTCCTCTTTTACAGACCATGACACTGTTTAAGATCGCCCCTCCATTGCTTCACTAGAGTGTGGGGGCCTGTGTCCTCATGCAGAGCCTTGCAGGTGAGGAGCTCCTATCACAGATCCTGGGTCACACAAGCGCGTCTTTGTCCTCTCACTGCCACCTTCCCATCACAGCTGAAACACTGTCAGCTGCTCCTACTCTGCCCGCTCTGCCCTCCACAGTCCACAGTCTACCCAGGGACTTTTCAAATGCAATAGTAATTCTGTAAAACGGCATTTTCTTAGCCTTGCCCACCCCCTAACTGAAGTTTGTATTACTGGCCGTTGACAGCAGATTAAATTATTGGGATTTATTAATTGCATGATGACAGCGTGTGGTGTGAAGTAAACAGTACCAGGAGCTTTTTGTCAGGAGAGAAGTAGTAGACTGAATGACATCAAAGGGGCTTCTAGGAAAATATCCGACCAAATCTAAATAGTGATGATGTGCAAAGGAACTACAATGCTCTTCATGTTTTTATAGCATATCAACTTAAAAAACACTGCCCAATGGTTCAGAAATAAGAAAGTACAGCATGCTCTAAACACTCAGTTTGCTTGAGTGATCCAGAAGAGAAGGTAGGTATTCATTTCACAATATAGTGTATCCTAAACCTGAATTTAACTGTGAAAGTTGCACCAAGAAATGCAATAATCCTGTTTTAAATAAATATGCGAAGGGGACCCAAAAAGTGAAATCTTAAATACATATTCACAAATTATGACAAATTAATGGCCTTATTGTGCCAGTTCCAATCCTGGGTAGGTCACAGTTAGGAAGGAAAAATAAAATCATCATAAAACTCGCAGCCCACTTTCATATCCTGAGAGAATACCAGAAGGAAGGGCCTAACAGAAAGAAGGTCTTATACTATATCTTAGTGTGGAGCTAACAGCACAACTGCATGTTCAGATACAAGATATTAATGTGATTCTGTGTTGTCCCTCACATGATAAGTGAGAACGAGACAGGCTGCAGGGAGAGCTCCCAGAAATTGTGGGTAATCTCAGTAACAATCACATGATGACAAATGCTGCTGCAGTAGCAAAACAAGAGACACCAAAACCAGATCACTGTATATGTCTGTTTGAGTGTTTTATGCGTGCTGGTCTATTAGTCCTTGCACTGCTCTGGCTCAGTACATTTGCAAGTAGATATTAATCACAGAAGGACTTTTAGGGTTGTCAGAAATAGTAACCCAGATACAAATTGGTGCTAAAACTAGTATTGAAACTAGATACTACCTTTAGCAAGTTTGTGATTTCAAAACTGGCATTTTCTTTACTATATTCTTTTTTTTTTTGGGATTGTGACAATGCTCACTAGAAAAAAAAACTCAAATTATCACTGTGAGCCAAAAAAAAGAGCCAAGTATGGTTAAAATCCAGATCCAAATCCAATTCATTTCCAATAGAATTCAATGCAACTCTTCCAATAAAACAATAGACAGCTATTTTGAAATCAGATCCTTGGACAATCATATTATGAGAGCCAACACAGGCCAATCTGGAGTATTTTAGCATGTATTTTTTATTATTATTTTTTTTAACAGTGCATACAGGAAAGATGAGCGATAGTCTGCAGCACAGTAATGATAAGTGTTGTGTTTCTGCCAGTGGAGTTGGAGTGGACACATTTGCTGAAAGGTAACGAGGATGTGAGAACTGCTTAAGAGCCAGTCCACAGACGCAGAGCAGGAAGTGGACCAGAGACTGATGCTGATGGGATGCACAGACTCACCTCCACTCAGAGCCATCACTGAACAAACAATTCAGTATACATGTACAGTGAGACTAAAAATGTGTCTAGTTTTATATAGACGCAACTGAATAAACAGCAGTAGTTTAGTAGTTTCCAAACCTAGATAGTTGAAAGTTGAAATATTGTTTTAAGCTTGCAATTTTAATAAGATTTTTTAGAGGCCACCTATAGCAGCAAAAAAGATTGTGAATTAGTATTCCCTCAACAGTGGATACTCTTCTTGGATCCCACATTAAAAATTTTAAAAATCTGTAATAAACACCATAGGCACCTATCAACACAATAAAGTATGTGCAAACAAACTAGACAAAAACGTGAAGATGAAAAACGATGCCATCAACAAGGCCTAGACAGACAGACAGACAGTGTAAGCAAAACTTTTTATCTGTTCTATATCAACCCCAATTTTAGTTTGTGCAACAACGCACCCAAAGACTGTCCATTCTTCTCTTCCCTCTTCTTGTACTGTCCCTCTCTACCTCCAGCCACCCCGCTCGCCCCTCCCCCGGGCCCCTGCAGCCGGCTGCGTGTCTCTGGAGGTCGGCTCTGACGTCAGCAGCCTGGCCGGGCACAGTGCCAGAGCTCGGGGCCCTTGATGGATGCGGTTGGTCTGAGGAGCGGTGCAGTGTGTGTGTGGAGCCAGAGCTGCACAGACACATGTAATGACCCATAAACACCCAAACGAAAGCCTTCCTCCGCCCCCCTCTGTCTATTCCATACACATAACTACAGGAGACACATGTGGGAAGAGGGATTTTAGGGCTGGCAAAGACACAGACAAGTTTTCATTTGTTGTAGTGTTGAAGTGCTGATGACACAGTTTGGTGCAGTAAAATGCAAAAGGTGATGGAAATTTTTTTTTATAATTTTCTTTGTTTCTATCAGATATACAATATCAAATGATAAAAACAGCCTATAAAAACATACATAGATGAATTATATATGTACATTTTGTCTTTCTGCAGAAAAAAAATGAGTATCACATTAGTCCAATCATGATCAGTAAACAGTTTGGTGCATGAATTAATTTTAGTCACAACTGGTTATCCACAGCTGCCATCAGTCAAACAATCACTCAGCACATTCATAGAGTGTATCTGTGAAGTGTCTTGCCAAAAGACGCAACATCTGCTGGTGACAAAATTGAAAAATCAACCTTTGGGTTTGTAGGGAACATCTCCATCACCACTCAAACCAACTTTGAGCACTTATGCCTATTACGGCAAAAAGGTCACACAGACAGAACATATTGTGAGCCTGTCAAAAGCACCAATTCCCTCTTTCCTTTTTTCTATCACACACTTTTTCAGAAGGATAGGATAAGATGAGAAGTTTAGCTAAAATAACAATCATAAGTCACATAAGTTATACACCTTCCTTTCACTGCAATAAAATCCAAAGGACAGAGCTTATATTTGTGGCGGGCTAGAGTCCATGTGGGGATTATGAAAATTCCTTTTACCAAAAGCAAATATACAGTACATAAGTTTCAGCCACAGACTCTACGTAATTCTCCAAGTCAATCATGGTTCAGTGCTGCAGATGTCAGAAGGTGCCGTTTGTATTTATTGTATTATTGTACTTTCATTAGGGGCATATACAGTATTTAGGCCTGTCATGATAATTACTATATCGACTAATCGTTCAATACATGAAAGCCGGAATAATATATTTTGGAGCTCAATAATTTTTTGCCATTTTCATGTAAGAAAAGTAAGATTTAAGCAGTATAGGGCAGAATAAACAACTTCTATAGCTAATTATTGGTTCATTCTGCTGTTTATTTATAGCAGCTCATGCTTTTAAATAATAAAGTAAATTTAAAAATTGTTTACTCAAATTAATCTGCTTTATTGTTATTGTGTCAGTGGCATAAAGTAGTTTCAATATTATTGTTTATTGCAGTATATCACTATAGCAATATATCATGCTTAAAAATCGGTCTATGTGTATGATGCTTTTTTTAAGGGACAAGCAGGGACATTTACATTACTCATGACTTTCCTAATGCTTTAATTCTAATTATTCACAGAGTTTATAAGATCACCATGGCGCTGCTAACAACAAGCCTGCAATCAGCTCTCCAACATTATACTTCCTAGTTTTCAAATGACAGAAACACTTTTGAATTAGATGCAGACAGCACACAGTTTCATTGTCATTCATTCATTGTCTCATTTTAACTTTGAATGCTGCTTTTACAATATATCTCTACAGAGGCGAAACAAATTACTTACTAATATAACATGAAAAAATCAAGTGTAGAAGTCCTTACCTGTGGGCTTGTAGCTGGTCTTCCTCTTGACCCATCGCTCCAGAGTCTCTGCACTCACACTCTCCAACACAAACTCATCCAGCATCTGAGGGTGCAACGAGAGGTAGGCCTTCACTTTCTCATCTGTCAAACCTGCACATGACACAACATAGCTCTGATCAGTCACTACTAAAGTTCATTTAAAAACAGTCTGATCAAGTATGTGTAAGTATGTGAACATCATTTTTATGGCAGTAGCGAAGATAGACAAAATACATGTTGTTATCAAGAGATACAGTGAAATGCAGTTAACTAGTAATAAATGTTATGCCATGCAAAAAGTTAGGAGAGACAAAACTTGCATTTAAAATTGTCAAAGTTTACATGGGTCTAATTTGCTTCAAACTTTATCACTGAAACAACAATATTGATTTCCAATTAAACCGGAATGTTGTCTCCGATGACGAAAAGAATATGTGACTAAATGTCCATGCACTGCCATTGCTCCGGTTAGCCACGGTTAGCCGTTAGCTTTTGTCATGTTTACTGTAAAGCTCCTGTCTCTTGGGATAGCAGCCCCGGGCAGAGGCCTGAGGATAAAGCAGGACTCCATTCTGCTTAATAGGCAATTAGGTTCTTGAGAGCTGGCTAAGTGCTGCTGTTTACTGTCTTTGTTGTCAGGGAAAAAGGGCCATTTACCAGACCATCACTATGGGAAAGTTGTGCATCATACAGTCACTGTTACCAATGCTGAGTAATGAGCATCACCCAAAAAAGTTACAACCTGCTAATGCTTCTATTACTATGTTTCATTCAAATATGCCTGCTGATTATAGTCTACTACTACAGCTACTATAGCTACTTTACAAATGAAACACATGCAGATACTTGTACAGATCATTTTTAAGATAGGAATGGTAAATACATCGTACAAAGTTATGCAATCACTAGTATATTCCAATGCATCCCTGTAGCTGTTCAATGCAAGAAGATGAGGATTAAAGTTGGCAACTTTAAATATCTTTTCTATGTTGCTGCTGTCTTCTGAACTTTGAATTTCCTTTGAGATTATAATACTAATGGTATTGACTTATACTAAGACTGACTTGCGCAGACACTTTATGCATGTCCTGTGCAAAGATAGTTTACATAAAACTAACTAACAAGTTAGTGTATATCCTGCTCTCTGTGTTACATTAATTTCATTCTATATATATATATATATATATATATATATATATATATATATATATATATATATATATATATCCATCCACTCTAGTCAGCCTGATCATATGTGGCTCTGCATGTGCTACAGACTTGTGATTGCGGCGAATGGGCCAATCGAGGGGAGGGTTGGTAGGAGAGGAGAGAGAGGGACGCTGCGGTCTGACGCTGTCCAGACACGAGACTCTCTCCTCAGCTCTGAGCGCCTCACGAGACTCCCGGGCCGCTCTGACGCACATCGGCAGAATATAGCTTCATAAATCAGACAAAGTGAAGGGGGGTAGAGGGTGCTTCAGGGGACAAAAAGACACGCACACACAAGGAAGCAAGAGCAGTGCAAGAGACCCTCACCACTCTGCCCTATTTGTAACACAAAGAGGCCTGTGTAATTAGTGATACCAAAAAAGAAAGAGAAAAACAAGGACGCAGTATGAATTTATGAATACGACTTCTGTGTGAGCCAGCTCAGAAAATTATTTAGCAATCATATGTGAGTACATAAAAAAGAAAATGTGACATTTCTGTGGGGCAAAGACAAACAGTGATAAGGATCTGGAGAGGACACATAGCTGCACAATATATTTAAATTTGTATTATATTATATTAAAGTATTACTAATAAAGTTATTCCAGACACAATGCGCAATTCCAAGCCCAGAAAAATACAGGGAAGTCAGTGCATGCAAAATTAAACAGCAAATCACATTATAGAGGCAATTCACTGCATCTACATTTGTAATAGCTTTTTAAAATTTCTGCTTGCATGGTGGATTGTTATTATCTATATGGTAAATAAATATAACAACATGCAAATGTTTAAATTGTAACTGCCTTTCCACTCCTGGCTGATTTGTCCCTTTTCACAGCCTGAGCCCCTTCTCTTCCTCTGCTCCAAACTGACAGACTCCTGGAGACTGAGTGTGACCGCAGTGACAGAGGGAGTTGGGAGGCCTGCGTCATTGTCCCACAACAGAACCGCCCAATCCGAGCCGCCAGATCTGTGCCACATGTGGAGGGAGGTCCAAACCCATGTCAAAAACAACCACATGTGCTGTGTTCAGAGTCATGACTGACAGATGGAGAAGCTGCTGTGTGGGGCCACTGTGTTGTATTTAGTGTTTTTACCCACAAACTTATAACAAGCATACATTAAAATTACATGTGTAATTATTTTGTATTTAGATCATCTTTTTCACTTAAAGGTGCTTGTTGCTGTGGTGTTACTATGGACATTTTGTGGTGCAGGAGCAAAAACCTGCAGAATCCACGGAAATGCAATTGCCTGAAATGTTCCACAGTATGGCATTACACAAAGCTTCCATGTATTCATTTAGAGGTGTTTTACTGCTAAGTATAGAGTAACTGATAAAAACATGCATTCTAACTGTGAGCAGGGTAACCTTTCCCCTGGTCTGACCTGTACTTTCATCTAGTTATCTCCGTGATGGATGGATAGATAGACATTTATACTCTGTAACCTGTCATTGAAAGAAGCAGGTTGCACACCCTCCAACAGAAAATTTGCATTATGCATCTTTAAAATCAGAAGTAGAAAGTAAATAATATTTACTAAAAGTCTAATCAATTTGGTCCATTGTTTCTTACTTTTCAGTCTCTGGTGTCACCAACCACGAGTCACGCACATTGAAGCCGAAGTGTATTGAATCTGCTTAACTTAATCACTGTCTCTGTCATTGTTGTTTTACAAGAAACCAAACTATTTCTTTGTAGCTGTCAGAATTGAGATTTAATTGTCACTGATTGTCATTTTGTCATGGTTTTACACAAAACATACACCAAATGTAGGTCTAATGACCAGCCCTAATAAGCCAAACGAGGTTGCTCATTTACATGGTCACACAGAGAGGAAGCTGTTAGCATTAGCTGTTAGCTGCGTGTTTGTAAGCTTTGGCTGAGATGTGGCTTTCTGAGTCAGACGTGGGCTTCCTGTGTAAAAAGCTGAAGCCTGGGTTTTCTGCACTCAGATTGTTGCATAACACTTATCTCCACTACAGCCACCACACCCTGGGAATAGGAAGGGGAAGCCAATGCACTCACAGTTGGACTTTCTGCAAAGTTTCAGTCGCTACAAGCTCCTGTGTAAACCAAATGTATCTCAAATTGGGCTGTAGTTAAAATTCTAAGACAAAAAAAGAGATGCGCTGTTGACGAAAGAGGGCATGGCAAAAACTCTCAAAACTACAATGATCTGACCATGTATCTAACCCAAATTGCCCTCACAAGACTAGAGCTGTATGGGAGTTCATGCAAATCAACATTTAAAAGGAAATGTACTAAGAGACGATGTATTTTTTTGTAAAAAAGGTACGTTACTCCCAAATCATCCACTAGCCCTCACCATACATTCACCTATGTGCTGTTTTCCCATATAACTCCATAAATTTGAAATGAAATAAGTGGGCAACTAAAGTTTTTGAGTGATTAATTGACCAAACAACTACAGGTAGAGAAATAAGTACTCAGACTACCACTTTCCTATTAATTTATCCAGGCTTGGTCGTAGCACAAAGAGTACTTGTTTGTGACCTTATGTAGCCGAGCTGGTTGGATTATATGCCCAAAGGTTTTAAATAAACTACAATATCCTAATAAAGTTTATGGGCAGTTTTATTCAGGAAATCAATTAGCCACGCCACTCTTTAATATGGAAAAGTAAATGCCCACAAGCAGCCAGAGTAATTAGGTTGAAAATAAATAAATAAATGTGCTTTTAATTGTTGCTATGTTTTGAATTAGTAACTGACAGGAAGTGAAAGAGTGCTACAGTTCTGACAGTGGTGGACTCAGACGTCATAGTGAAACCAGTGAAGAACAAAGAGGGGAAAACCGCAACAATTCTGACAACATTCACATGACAAGAGTAGAGAAAGAAAGATCACATTTGACTCGTTTTTATTATAATAGATTCATGGTCAACAATTAACAATTTTACTCTGTGTTATTATGGGATGTGTAACGTGCGTAGATTCCCGGTGCGCAACTTTGTAAACTAGGCTATAGGGCAAACAAATCTACCCATTGTGTTGGTTGATCATGTTTAGAACAATTTCTTTTATTTAAAATGAAAAACATTTAATCAGTTCTAGTTTAAACTCTGCTCTAAACAACAAGCTTACACTGACAGAAATTTTGAAAAGCCACAACAGACTTTATAAATTTCCACTACATAACGTCATTATTCTGCCTAAAATATTACATAGTATGACTTTAAAGGGCTCTACTTTACATTTATTCAATTACAGGTGGTTTTACAGCTTAAAAATACCCAGAAAAACAGGCATTCTGACTGTGAGCGGGGTCCCCTCTCCACCGATCTGACCTGTAACCGATAGAAAGTTTTAATGCTATACTGTGATACATTCCAGACAAAGCATTAACAAAATTGTAAATCCCCCCCCCCCCCCCCATCTTACCACTGCAAGATAACATCACTTAACTCAAATGTAGTGGCACGCTCCTGTAACAATTGTGGCGGCGCTGGAGAACAAGTGAAGCCAGCTCATATATGACAAATGAATATAGGATGAAAACAGGGAAAAGACCACTTCTGTTAAAGCTACAGTCTTTCTGGCGGCGAGTCAAGGGCAAATTGCCAAGGTAGTACTTTTCACTTCACTGACATGAGGCCGGAGCAGGACGGACAGGGGGAGGAGGGGGGGGGGGGACTGTGTGCGTCAGCAGCAGATCAGCCTGGGACTCCCTCTGCCAGGAGGTGGGACCCGACCCGCATGTGCTTCTTATCTTATCTTTGGCAAAAAAGGCAGAGCGCAATAGAGCCAGGGAGACATACTGTACGCCGTGCAATGCGGATCAAGTAAGGAGCCACAAATGCACAACTTTTCTGCTTAGCTTGTCATGTTGAAGCCACATGTGGTCAACAAGTTACAACTGTGAATCTATATGTCTGTGATTCATAACTTTTATTGTTCTGCTTTTTATAAAGGGACAGAGAAATATTAGACTACAACTTCACGCAGATAAATTCATACATAAATGCACAAAGCCCATGAGGAAATGGCATCTGTAACCTGTTACAACTGTGGATGCGTATTTCCACTGTCCATAATTTTTATTCTATTTTTTAATGCAATAGACACAGTTAAATAATAAAATGCACAAAGCCCATGAGACAGTGACATCTGTCAAAGTTGTCAGCATATAATCCCAAGCGCATTGACAGTTACAGATCGTTTCTAAATTGGAAGTTGTAATTTCCTGGTCTGTGGTGGCTGTAACTTCTCATGGTTAATTTGTCTCAAAATTAGTGAACACATAATGTAATCGTGACAAAGTGCCTAAACGTGCCTTGAAATTAAAATGGCTCTAGAGATTTGGACAGCAATTTTTCCACCATCTAACAGTCGCATGCACTCATTTGTGTACTATTTTGCGAATACTTCTTGCAGCTGTGCCAGGAGTCTACTTAGACTAAAACCAGTGCTCCAGACCAGCCCCTACGTGGCCCTCCACAAACACTATTGCACAATGATGCAGGCTCACACCTCTCACTCAGAGACACAGATTTCCATGGAAATGTCATTTGCATTATTTCCACCTACATGCTCCTGGTCATTAGAAGTAAGAGGTGAGGGCTATAAACTGCAGACGGAGGTGTAGATAAGGCATTGGATTGAACCTTCATTGTGTACTTAGCCTGAATGATTTTGGAAAATATCTAATTGCATTTTTTCTGAGACATTTTAAACATTTTAAATACACCCAACCGCATTAAATAAGACGTATTATGTTTTTGTCTGCTACATAGGTATACTCTATTCTATGGTACACTTGGTTCATTCATTTTATATTGTGGACATTTAAAAAACAACTTTGACCTAAAATAACTCAATAAAAGAAGCAAGTCCGCTGATTTCTGGGTGAAAATTGTGGAGCTGACTTCCACTTGCTCCTTTACCGTAAAAGTTATCATACCAAAGCACTGCATTAAACCGTGTCTACAGCTCTGCCTATAGCTACAGTCCATTTTAGCGAGTACTGGATTTTTAAAAATTTGTGCCAAAATGACTTTGCAGCACTGCAGAATTGAACAGGTCTCACTGTTCAAAAAAAAAAAAAAAAAAAAAATCTATCTGAAAAAGAAGTCATCACAGTGCAGTGGTTGTGTTTGGGGGATAGGGGAAAACAGGAAATTTCTGAGCAACGGCATCTTGCATGCAGGAGAATAAAGATTATTTAAATAAATCACTCCAAATACTTCAGAGTAACAAGGAACATAAATAACTGCAGTCTTTGTCATTTGTTACTTGCTACCATTCAAATTGAAAATTGAAGCTGCACTGATGTGTACGAAGCAGCTCCACTCATGACTGTGGGCAAACCAGCTTTCACACTCAAATTCACAACTAGAGAAAAAAGATCACAGAAGCAGCAGTGTAAAAAAAAATTGTGAAACATCTGATAAGTTTGGGATGACTGCTTTTGCGTCAGAGTGGTGTGTGTCCTGAAGAGACACATCAGTTATGATCTTCAACAAAAACTTAAAAAAACACTAAAACAAAATAGAAAAATAGGTGATAAATAGGGATTATTTAAGTTAATTTGATGTTAAAGCTGTTAAAATTGTAGAGTCAAAACTACCAAGATAAAAAAAATAAATAAAAAAAACAACAAGGTAAAATACAGCTAGAAAGGGCTTCAGTTCAGCAAAACAAACTATTTAATGGAAGGTATCAACTAAGATTTTGATATTTCCCATGTGCAGCCCAAAGATCAGGGGTGGGTAAGTAATTGTATTTTAATCATGATTACAATAAATTACAAAAAATGTTTAATTAAAAAAATCTATAACTTTTATGGGCAGTGGGCCCTCAAAAACTAAACTGCTTGTGTAATCTAAAACACAAATTAAAAAAAAAAACCTCACAACTAAAAGTAAATATGTCTGTCATTAAGTAAGACTGAATGTAAAAGATTTCAATTATGACCCAAAAATATTTTCAATAATGGGGCACCCCCACTATGGACTGAGACAGACTTTTTGCTGTGGGATTGTGACTTGTGCTGTGCAGTTCTGAAAGAGTTTAAATATATTATGCAGCCTAGCAAAAAAACTCATACATTTTCTTGTAGTTTTTCTTGATCAGATTAGCATCACTGGAGTGATGTGTAGGCACCGGTGGGGATCTTTACTTTTGAGCTGAAGCTGAACTCAGGCCAATGGAGCAGTAACGAGAAGCACAGGTCTGGATCTTTGTATGGACCCTGACACTACAGGACGAGCTGTAAGGAAATACACTATGTCCACAAGCACATATCCACAGGTTAGCCTACGACTGGAAGAGAAGTCCTCTATCTGACTACTTATAAAAGCTAGAAACTATTTGTTAATATATAAACACACTTAATTACTTTATTTATTACACACTAATTGCTAATTCACGTTTCACAAAATTTGCAATTAAATTCCTGGGTGACAAAGAGGCAATGCCTGGGTTGCACTTACGGGAAGCTTTGTAGCATTTACTTATTGATTTATTTCACAGACTGGACAGTCAATGTATTTGAAGACAACCTAAGGGTGAAATCTGTGGCTAAGTGGACTGATACACACTAAGCTGCAGAGACGTCACAAATAACAGTATTTATTTTTATAATGGCCTTTAAGATAATCTATCAAATACAATTAAAAAGTATGAATCAACAATTTCAAAAATTTTCAGTGTTCCCATAACCCAAATTTGATGACAACATTTAAACCAAGCAATAGGCTTATTCTTCTGGTTAAAATTACCACAAGAAATCTGTTTACAAAACCAAATTTGTGCTTTCACAGAAGTGTCTTTCCTATGAGAGAGATATGCCACTATGCAGGAAATGTCCAGTCCGAGGACTTCCTGTGTAACAATGCACCCTTCTTCATAAAGTTTAGCAATTTGTCAACAACCAATTGAGTTTGAAAATGCCTGGGAGATCACATTAGAGCTGACCCAGACTGACCCACCACACTGAGCAGGAGGCATCAACAAACAATGGCTGCACATACGTAAGAAGTGTCTGTGCGTTATGAGACCGTCATCCACTGAAGAACATGCTGTCTTTATGGAGCACAGTCTCACGGGAAACACTGGGATGTTTGCTACACACTTATGCTCAACAAACCACTTTGAGAAAACCACACACACAAGGGGTAACAGATAATTAAGACATGAAATGTACCGATTTGTGCAAATACAACTCAAATTACATTTATTTTTGTGTTCATATGGAAATGATAAAACATTTCATTTTATATCTATTACGCATTTTCTATTGAATTGGCAAAATATTTGTGATTGGCTTACCATCAGAAGGTCATGGTTTTAATGCTGGCTTAAAAGTTGTGCAGAAAAGTTCACTACTATTCAAATGTACGTAAACTTGGCCATCAGTATATTTTAAATAATAATTATACTCCGTACTGTTACTATTTCACCATGATATAATGAAGTAACAACAGGTTACGGCAGAAATTTTGTGAAAAAACAAAACAAAACAAAACAAAAAACATATTGCAACAGTGGTGGCTAGTTTTATTCAGCTGTTAAACAACTGCTCATGTTAACTGTGATGATATAAAATATGACCACTGGCACTGGACATTTTCTATAAGACTTTTTGAATCTGACACAAGTTTTTTTTATTAATAACATAACATGTGAATGAGTCCTGAAATCTGACATTCTTGCCCTTTTTTGGTCAGTTACCTCCGTACTGTACCTCAATAATACATTCCATTACTACAGTTTACTGCTATGTGTGTACTTTGGCATCAGTCACAGACCCAGGCCCAGTGTTAACATGTTATTACAGTGTGCCACAAAAGGTCAAACAAGGTGCCACTGAAACAACTGTAAATGCTGATGGATTGATCCAGCAGGCTGAAGAAAAGTTTGACTTTTAACAACAGTTACTATCGCACATGCACAGGACTCTGCTTTGAGTGTAGGGGCTCTTCCAAGTATAAAATTATAACACTTCTAAGCAGTGGAGCGTTGTAGCTAGAAACCAGACCACACACAAGACAGAGGATTTGTTATTCTAAATACAAATTTGGAATCCAAACAAATATCAAATTATTGAAATAAAGTACGCCAAACAAATTCAGTATTTTCCAGGTCACAAACAATTTCTATCAATAATTGTTTTAAAAGAAAGAGAATAAGTTGTAAAATTAACTTTTTATATTGTATAGTGAATTCTGGACAATATTACATTGCTTTTCTAATTTCATTTTTTTTTTTTTTGTTTCAGGTTACAATATGTTATGTTCTTAAATCACACAACAGCCTAGAAGTTGGCAAAATATTCAACAGTAAAACGTAGTAAAATTAACAATATAGTAAATTATGAATGACACCGATATTATTGTGTATTTTGAAAAAGAAAAAAAAACACCTCACAAACAGCAGCCTTCACCTCGTCACACACTCGCACTGCAGTCCTCGTGCTCCGCCACACACCGGCTGGTCCCATCTCAAGACACATCCTCCACAAGCTCACTGTATTTCTGCTCAAATGTGCGTGCAGACGCAGACATTTCCTAAATCACTTCCCTGTCTGATCCCACTTTAATGAAGTTCCCACCCATCCCGTTCAGCGACACTGTGTGTCATTCATAAAGTTGGATTGACAAGTAGCGCACGGGACTCGGCGGGACCGGTGGGAATGTCCCAAACCTGCGCACGACTGCATCAACAAGAACGAGTACTGTGTGGTCTTTTAAGGCGCGCACTTAATGCATGTTACTGAAATTACTTACTTGCACCAAGGAAACAGTCCGTTAACCTTCTGAAACAGCTTGTTGAAGACGGACCATCTTCCATGTCGGATTGCGAGCGCTAAAGGAGAAAGGTGCGTTGGAGAAAAGTGCGCCTCTGCAACTGCAACTTTGTGCGTCTGAAACCCAAACTCCTCCAGAGGTTCCAAATGTGTGATGACAGTCGTGTCCCGCACAACTGAGGCCGTGCACGGTCAAAACTGCCCACCCTCCCTCCTCCTCTGCCAGCGCTATGACCCAGCACCGCTGGCCGAGCTGTGGCTGCAGTCGGTCCGCCTCCTCGGCGTAGTGGCTCCGCTGTGGAAGAGCAGCAGCAGCAGACTGGGCCAGGCAGACGGAGACGCAAAGGCACACATAGCACGCGCAGTGAGAGAGGGGAGTAAACACACACATTTTGGCGTGGAGAGGAGGGCGGGACAGGAGCGTGCCAGAGTCAAGCAGCAGCAACAGATACACACCGAGAACACGCACGCCTTCAAAATAAAAGTAGCTAAATTTTTACACTGGTGCCTCAAGAATTTCATATAAGCACGTAACCCATGTTTTGGGGATTTTCATAAATGGCTGTACGCGTGTGTGCACATTTGAAATTTTTTTTTTTGAGATTTACGTTTTTAGATCCTCAAATGTGGCCCAATCATTGAACGTACATAACAGTTCGACATTTTAAGAAATGTGGTAATGTCCGGTGCTGTCGTGCCACTTGACGCATTGACAGACGCACTACACTGCTGCGTAAAGGGGGCGGGGTCAGAGCTCTCCAGAGACGCGCTGCTGTTTCCTGAGGCTCGACTTTAGTCAAACAGGCGACGGTGACAACCCCCAAATCTACAGCGATCTGCAGCAAAGCAAAGCTTAAATACATTGTTTGTATTACAGTTTTTATAATAATACACAGACACAATTGGGGCATCTTCTAAATGGACTTGCAGGGACTGCATGCGCGCATTTCCGATGTTGGAATCAATACTTTTGGCGTTAAAAAAAAGACGAGTGAATGACTGTATCAGCCCTGACAGGCGGGATATTCTTTTACCCCTTTTTATGAATGGCTCATTCAGCAAAAGACTTCCATTCAGAATGTATGCCCCCAGTACCATACTCTGAACCGTGTCAAACACTTCGGATGTAGTTTAACCAACCCCAAATAATTGGCATAGCTATTATTGCCTGATCTGGCTAACCTTTGCAATGACAAAGTACTGAACTCAAATTATTTTTTTCACGGAAGACATGGTACAGGTACAGATGTTAGCCACCACCAGTGGACACAACTCTCTCACTAATGCCTCTACAATAAAGTACTGAAACTTGAGAATGGGTGGATTTACATCTCCAATGCAACATTGTAACTTGCTATGTTGGGAAAGTCACTTCATTAGAACATCACTGCTTTGTTGTATTTCTTCACATGCTTTGAAAATATTGTTGAACATCTTTGAACATATTTTCTGCATGTCAGAGAAGCATCACAAGTTAGAAGTAACTTAGAGGCAAAATACTGTATAAAACCTGTATATTACAGAATCAAATTGCACGCTTTTGTGTCCTAAATGAATTGTTCTCCCTATCTCTTTGCCCATACAGATATGGTACCCTTATCAATGTGAGGTTAGACTCATTTTGCAACCTGATCCAGAGTAAATGGTGTCACACTCCCTCATGGCTGCAGCACACAAAAGCACTTGAGGTGCAAGGTACGTCAGCAAGTGCACTATCAATCAGCAGCATTCCTCCACACAGGCAGCTGGTCCATGCAGAGGTCAGTTATGACAAAATGCACGTAAAGTTTTAATGAGTGAGGAGCAAAAATGTGAAATGATGCTATAAAAAGAGAAGATTTTTAGATATATAATAAAAAAGCTGAACAGTTAATAGATGAGAATGGACGCTACAGGAGTCATTACCCCTGAAAACATCATGCGTGTGCAGAGTTCTTTTAGTTTTGATCACTCAAAAAGTTTGTAGTGGATTGTAGACAAAAATCATATGTCATGTTTAATTTTTGTAAAGCACCACTTTGGATAATTGGGTTGTCAAAGATAACAAAACTAATATCGAAACTAGATACTCATGTAAACATGCATCAATACTGAAAGAAAAAAAAATCTCCATCAGAATTGGTTTACGATCATATGACACTAATAAAGAAGCAATTATTCATCTGTACTGAAAATTATATTGTGTAAATGAGAAGATTGTCATTATCATTAGGGTATCTGTAACAAGTATCAAGTCTTTCCCTTAGTATCGAAATCTAATTCGAATTTTTTGTATTGTGACAACCCTATTAGATCATTTATGCAAAATAACTCCTTACAAATATTACTGAACTTTCCAAGTGTTTGTCAGGGGGGTAGTATGAATCAGGGCCTGTGACAGAAGATGACAGCTCAATCTGACCCTTAGGTGAACTTTTAGTCTCCAAAATAACATAAGTTCAGATGAATTGAATTACTTTTTCCACTTTCTCTCTCTAATGGGAATTATATTATTTTTCCAACTATAGTGTGTTGGAAGTATCTGGAAAAGTACACAAAGGCAATAAGATAATCCTCGCAAATTGTCAGATGTTTCCAGCGCTATTTTGAGAGTGCAAAGCAACATGCGTCATGTGTACACCTCTGAATAGTCAGAGGCTGCCTAAGATTGACTAATGAATTTGACATGAGAAAATTGTGGAAGTGAAAGAAGTAAAAGTACATGAGTAAGAATATTGATGATGTAAATGTGTAATGCCACAGTTTTTAATTGTTACTGCTGATTCTAAATTACACTTTCTTTGCACTACTATGACAACTGTTTCCAAACTTGTAATTAAAAGTGAATGCAATTACTTTTAGATTGCACAGTGAGCATGCTTGACCACTTTGAAAATGGCCATGCATGTAAATAATGTGCAATGCTTGTACGTACAGACCAAATGCTCCTGTTAAGTCTTAGCTAGTTAAGTCTGTGAAATGTCTACCACAGTCTATGTTGATCTGTATCGCTTTATACAGGCATTTTTGTGTTAACATTACCCTTCTGTCAAACCCAATATTCATCTTCCAATAGATCCCATATGTGCTCTGAGAAATTTATGGAAATCAGAAAATGTGATGATGAAAGAGGCTGAAACCTCATGCTTCTTAATAGGTCTGTGTGTTTTAATGTACAGCTTTACTATTACACACAGTACAGAAACCACCGTGCCTAACTGTTGGCACTGGTATAGCTTTTAACCAAACATCCTGACGTCTGCGGGCCTGTGCTTCTTAAACACAGCTCTTCTACGTCTGTGCACACATGCGTCTACAGCTCTCCTCCTCTTCCACTTAAAGACATTTGTGATCCAGGCTCTGTGCGTTAGGCTGTGAGCGTGCCGCAGATGTAAGCGAAACATTTACGCATCACATGAGAGTACACACACACACACAAGCGGTGGTACATTCAGAGAGGCACATGCAGCAGACACACACACACAGTCCCCTCCCCCACTGGATCCTCTGTTCTGACAATCCACAGGACAGCCAGGAGCATTGACGTCAGAGGCAGGCCCATGAAAATACAGGGTCCCTGGGGGGCTAGGGGAGTTATGCACATCTTCACAGCTTGGCTCATAACTAGTCCAACCACCATTGAGCGTGTTCCTGCCTCCGATTGCTCCCATTTGTTGAAATATGCAATCATAAAAATGCAGGGCTAAATTTACACAAAGCCTGACATACACAAATTTGCATGTGACTGCAATGCGGCTCATCTGAAACGTGACGTCAATGTACGTCATTGCACTGTGATCCATCAGGGCCGTCGTGTGATAGCGCCACGTTTGGGTTCATGCTAACACAACCAGAGCACATCCGCTACCTGCACGTTACGCTCGTTATAATGTTTTAGATAGGTGTGCTCACATTTACATGGAGGTGCCCACAGGAGAGGGCTGTTGCTCAGACTGTCCCACGAGAAAAGATGACAGCTTTGTTTGTTCTCAGTAAATGTTTTCGCTTTTCACAGTTAGGACATTATGGCCATTAGCAACATTGTAATCTGTTCTCAATTTCTATGATTACCACGAGTGTCCATCAAAAGTGTAAAAGGAAACTAAACAAGATTATGCTGACACTTCTAAATTGGTAACATATGATCATGTGCAGAAAAGACTATTGCATAAATCTTACATTTCCAAGAAAAAAAAATCATAATCTATTTAAAGGCATACACTTGATTAAGAAAAGGTGTAGCAACCAGTGTATAACATGTCTGCATACAACTATATTACTTTTATGTGAAGTTACGTCCACGTCAGCTACCAGATGTGTTGAGGTGGTGTCTGTGATGTCAGAGCACAGAGCTGTAAAAGGTGATGAAGTTTTTCTTAAAAATACTATACTAGTATTTAAATTTGACATATCATCGTTTAATTTTTATTTTTTTATCAAACACAGCACAAACATTTTACCCCCAAAAATATCAACAGTAACTCAACTATTGCATTAATAACTAGGCCTTTTGTCCTGATAATATGCAACTTTACATAATCATATAAGAGACTCATTCACACACCACATAAATAACAAACAGGTACACTCAATAGTCAATAAGAACCCTGAGATATTATAGACTGAATATAAGCACTAGCGTTGGTCCAGAGTGTCTGCGTGGTCAACAGGAAGCAGCAGATCTGGAGGGGCTTGCCTTTTATGGTCTTATTACAGACAGAGAGGAACCCAGGCAGAGGAAGATGCTCTCAGCGTCAGTCAGCCTATTGTCCATAATCAGGTTCTGCATGATACTGGACACTTACTATAAAGTGCATAAACTATACAGTTGTGCTTATTTGTCGGGCTGTGCAATTAATCCAATTTAATTCTGATCAATTATGACAAGGCTACAGCCAATGTTGTAGCAGAACATGGGAGAAATAAATAATAAATTGTTTTCTATTTTGTTAAATGGTATTGGAAGTCAGTCTTTTTTTTTTTTTTTTTTTAGTCTAGGCTGTCTATATTAAAAGCTGTACTAAAATTGCTTTTAATAAGAAAAAGATCAAGTCAAAAATTACATGGGAAATAATTAATTATGAATACAATATACTACACAGCATTGAGTAATACTTCCTCTAAAAGCAATAGGTCCATGTGTTTTCTAGAATTAGCACAGCTCCATCAGTAACAATAACAATCCCACTGTCAGATTGAACCTGACAATGTGATGACACATGACATATGCAAGCATCATTTCCCATGACTACTGGTAATTGACACATTCAACAGTTTATGTCAACAGCTTTCTTCATCTGTTCTATCCTTATGGCCAAAGCAAGTTTGTTCAAGCCACTTTTCAATGAATTTGGTCCACTTTATGTTGGATGACCTTCTAGGCAAAACCTCTCTTAAAATATCTAGGACTGGGATACAATCAGTGAAATGTGGTGAGCATAGTTTTATCAATAGGCGTTTATCTACTCTATTGAACCATACTGCACTTTTTGTACAGATTTGGTATCAAGTATAACAATAGCTAGATCTCATTAGTCCTCACAGACTAATTGCACTGTTTAGCTGCATCCAACTATTACCAATAACACATAAATTGATTGAGTCAGTTTTGCACAGCCTGGTTCTCCATTTTCCACCAAAACCTGTCTATTCCATCACTAACCAGGTCACAACAGGTCAAACTTTAAAGGATGCTGTCAAAAGCATGCACAGAGTGTGACTACATGAGCCGATAACACAAGAGGAAATGAAACAAAGACGCAAAACCAACCATAACAAAACAGCCATTATGTTTATCTTATTTTAATGCATTATGTTTCATATGATGTTGCATTTTGTGGTATGAAATGCAATATGGCATTTCATTGCAAAAATGTTAATAAAAATATACCATAAAACTGACTCTTAATAAACCACATCAAATTAAATGTGAACTGATGCAATATTGTATAGCAAACATTTCCATGCAAATGAATGTATCTACTGCAAAACTAAAAACTGTTTTACAGTAGACTCTTGAATGTGCAAAACAGGACAGGGGATTAAGAATACATTTGAGAAAGCCAAATCTGTTTAAGACTGTTTATACTACTGGAAAATTTGTCTTGAGCAAAATATCCAATGCCATAATAAATTTACAATATCTGCTTTATATGTATGAAAGGTGCAGAAACATTAACAGGGGACTGTTTTTTTCTTATATGTCTTATGCTGATAACTGTAATGTGCCCCTTTAACACCTCTTACTCTCCGTCTCTATTCTGTGATCCAGACCCCATGCTGTAATTACATTCACAAAAAGAAAAGAGGATTAGCACGGATAATATACCGAGGAATAAATGAAGGGCTTGTCGATAAGTTTTCTATCAATCGACCGTAGCTAAAAGCCTGCTCAGACAATCGTGGAGGTGTAGAGCCGTAAAGAGGCAAAAGCAGACGCCACATGAATAAAATAATACATAAAAAAGGATTTAAATGGGTGAAGAAAAAAAAAAGTGATGACAGAAGGGGGGAGAGGGGGAGAGGGAGGGGGGACATATGCGTCAGAGCTGCACCCAGTGAAGTCAGAGCAGAGGCAGAACGGAGCAGAGAAGCTGTTACTGCCAATAAAATATTATGGGCAGCGAAAGGAAATATGGCAATGCTTAAAACATATGGTCAGGTTTTTGCCTTTGGAGATTTGCGAGTATTTTCTTCTTTCTACAGTGATGACAGAGGCTTTTCCAAATGACTTGAGAATTCAGATAAGGAAGTGAAAGAAAAGTTAAAATCATATTATATGTGACACAATAAAAGTAGGTTGTCAAAAAATGATACCTAGATACTGAACGATTACAAATATCAATATTCATTTGAATAAATGTCAATACTGAAAAAACAAATCACATAAATAGGACAAACCTATTTTAAATATGACAATAATAGCAACAAATGTAAAATCAGCAATTATTATATACCTCATTAGAGGTATAGGAACACTACCAGTAAAAAGTTTTAGATCACCCAAATTTTTCCAGTTATTTATTGCAATTCAAGTCATGCAAGTCCAATGAAGAGCTTGAAATGGTACAAAGGTACAGTAGATACTGAGCAGCCAGAGGTAAAAAAATATATATATATAATAAATAAATAAATAAATAATATATAACAAAACACAAGTCCAAGCTCTGCCAAAACTACCTCAGGAAAAAGAACAAGATGGTAAGGTTGAAAACATGGAGTGGCCAGCACAGTCTCCAGACTTAAACCCCATCAAGCTGGTTTGGGATGAACTGGACAGAAGAGTGAAAGCCAAACAACATACGAGTGCCACACATTTATGGGAACTTCTGCAACAGACTTGGGAAGAACTTTCTGAAGAATATTTGATTTCTATTGTAAAAAGAAGGAACCACGAAGGTGTTCACCTGTTATATCTGTCAAAGGTGGATACTTTCATAAATAGGGCTGGGTATCATTAAGATATGATACATACCTCGATACATGCATCAAGATATGATACATATCTCGATACAATGCACTTTCGTTTCGATATGATATATTTCAAATTGATTGGATATGATTCAGAAAAAAATAAAGGCTAAATCATGGCTGTGATACTAAAAGTCTTTGTTAAACCATTTCTTCTGCAAAGTTCATTATGAAAAACGCCCATTTTAATTATCAAAACAATGAAAATGTCCAATTTGTTGCATGAATGAGTTTCCTTCCTCTAAACAAGCAACAAATCTGTAGCTCTGTAATAAAAAAATTTACTAAAATATACAAAAAAAATACTCTTGCCGATATATCGATACAGCAGCCCACAATATCAATACTGTATCAGCACATTAAAGGATATGATATATCAATATTTTGATATTTTTGCACAAACATATTCATAAATTTAAAGTTTAGAATACATTTTGGTCAACAGTAAACACTAAAAAACTGAAAAAACGTGTGGTGTTTTAAAATTTTTGACCAGTATTGTATATAATTATGACATTTTTTTTTTTTTTTTTCAACCAGACTTCTAATCTCAGGTAATATTAGTATGACCGACAGTAATTGTTAGTTGCACTATTTCTGACATGTTAGTGCCAGAGTCAGGACTAAACATGGAGAGTCTTCCTGAACATGTGAGACAGGTCTCTATTTTGACTATGTTTAAATCCAGGATCAAAACCGTTTTGTTCAGTTGTTTAGCTCTTTTAATGTTAATTTAATGGTGATTATTTATGTTTTGATTTGTGTGTATTGTGATGTCTTTAATGTCATTCATTTTGTGTAAAGTCTTTTGAATTACTTGTGTACAAATTACTATTACAACTTCTTTTAGCTCTACTGCTTCTTCTGCACTCACCAATCACCTCTTAACCAAGATCAACACATACTGCAAGTCCTACTTAAAGTACTACTACTATTACTGCTAATATTACTACAATTACCACTACTGCTATTGAGCTGGAGTAACCAATCCAATAAACAGCATGATGAAAAACCACCATATATAGTCTTACTGCTACTACATTCACTTTGCAATCAAGGTCATAATTTTAACACAACTATAGATTTTTGGGGCAAACTTTGATGCAACATATTCTAATGGTTACCAAATAATTACTAGTTTAAAAATTCCACCCTGTTGTCCCTGGTAACAACATGTTTATGCCCTGATACGGAAAGCATGCATCTTTTCACACACACTCAAATCCCAGCCATTTAGATTAACAGGCCGTGTTTCTGTTGGCAGCACTTCTGACCCACATTAGCACATCCGTATTTCGTGAGGATGATGATGATGAGCATGTGGTCAGGGGCCTTTTGGAAGGGGGGCGGGGCATGTGGCTTTGCTGACATCAAGGAAGACTTCACACAGCAGCATCAGAAGCTCCAGGTAGGGCAGGTCCAAGCTGTGCACACGAGCTTTAAATATTCAACAGCAGATGGAAATTACGCACGCAACAAAGATGGTGGAGAATATTTTATACATGGACTTATTTTACTTACACCTATTCAACGTATATATGATTTTGGCTGCATTAGATTAAAAACATATCCAAAATACAAAACTAAATGAACAAAAATTTCTTCATGTGTTGTTGAATGATGGAAACACTTTAAAACTTTAACAGCAAAAAAACTACAATTTACATCATTTTGCTCAGTTCTTCTCAGCATCAGCATCATAGCAAATTCTTTATTCATACAGGCGCACGTTTTATACCAGATGCCCTCCCTAGCACAACTGTCTTTGTTTATCCAAGACTGGGACTTGTCACATACAGTTTACAGTTGTGAGGAAATGTTTAAAATTTTATATCATCACATGTTTTGGATGATTATTTCATTTTCAAATAAAAATAGAAATAATAAGATTAGAGTTTGATTAAGGTAACGGTATGGATGGATCAGTTGTATTCTTTTAGTTATCAAACTCAAATCAAATTTTAAAAAGTGCTTTTCATGTAAACACGTAACACAAAGTGCTTTTCATTATAAAAATAATCCCTCACGTCCTTCCACCCTACCCCCACAACTGCCCGAGCCCACACAATAATACAACTCACAGACAGTCACATGCACTGTCTCACACACAAGCATGCAGACACACACACACATGCGCGAGCACTCACACGGTAAAATACATAAGGCTGAGTAAATAAGGGTGAGTACAGACAAACAAACTGAGGAAGAATCACCAGAGGAGCTGTCTGTGCTGGAAGCAAAGAGTCACCTGCAGCCACCAGGACACTGACACAGCACCCAGGGGAGAGATGAGACCCCAACTGTCCACCTAGAGCCCATAGGACAGGTGCCAGCCACTGCAGGCGACCACTGCTTCTGGCACACAAGGTTCCTACAGAGGAAACACTGGAGATCCTAAAGTGAAACATGGGGTTGAAAGCTGAGAATTGGAATATAAAATAGCATCAAGAACATAGTATAAAATAAATATACTAAATATATAAACAAACTAAATAATAAATGTTAATCAAAGCTAAGATGGGTCTTGAGCCTGCGCTTAGAAACATAAAGGTTCTCTGCAGCCCTGAGGTCCTCGAGCAGACTGTTCCACAGACAAGGGCCATAGTTCTGGAGAGACGCCTTACTGTGAGTGTGTCCTGACTTTGGGAATGACTATGGAGTTATATGGAAATTTCCTTGTTAATTGTAATTTTGTTTTTCCTCCATTCTCTTTCTGCTGCCCTGCAGTATATGATGCATAGTAACATAACACACTTTTTATTCAGTAGTGCATTAGGATATATTGCCACATTATACAGGATAATTGCATGTTTTCTAATGTATTTTCCTTTTGTGGAGACTACAGTGCAGTGCAGCATCTGTGACATGAGCACTGTAACGGGGGGATCCACAGGTGATGACGCAAACTGGAGACGTGTGCTGTGACCTCATCAGCGCTCCATCAGCCAACACCTCTCTCACTCTTTCTCTCTTCCTTTATGCTTTCCCTCTCTCCATGTCCCCTTCATTATTTCTCTCTCTTCTTCACTCCTTTTCTCTCTCTCGGTCCCCCATTTCTTTTTCTCTCCACCTCTCTCCCTCCCTCTCTCCTCCCCCGTCTCTCTCTCCCTCTGTCACTGTCTGCTTCCTTCTCTCGTTCTCTCACTGTCTCTCTCATCCGTTCTGCCACCCCAGAGAGGGACATACTCACAGAAATATTGTCAGAAAATAAATACTGATGATGATATTCAGACTATATTATAGCAGTCCATCAGAAATCTTTTAAAATGTGTCTGGAAATGTTGTGGTTGACATTCACATCACTCAAAACATGAATGGACTATAAAATTAACCACAGAAATGCAGAAATATGACTATTCTCTTATTGAATGGGCCCATATTACACTATTTTCTGATCTATGTTATAACGTTGTCTCCTTGCCAAAAACAGACCTGGTGTTGTGTTTTGTTTCATTCACACATGTTTAACATGGAAATCTGAATATTAAGGCTGAGTTCTTCTCTCAAAAAGAAAACGTTCTGTTCCACTTTGTGATGTCATGGGGTAATATAGGAAGTGCTTCACTGAGTTTTTAAACTCCATACACTTACACTAGAATAATTTAGATAACTTCAGACCTTACCAATATCTACTGAAGAGAAGGTAAAAGGTAGTTGTTAACTTAAAAACTACCGCTTCGTGACATCACAAGGTGGAAAGTAGCATTTTGAGTTCTGAGATGTAGACAGACTAATAACAGACTTAATTATACATGTTTGAATGAAACAAAACACAACCGCATGTATGTTTTTGAGGAGGTAACAATATTCTAAAATGACTTAACGCTCCCAAGAGTCCATTTTTGAGTAATGTAGGACCTTTAAAAGATTAGATTCCTCAATAATACTGTATTTTTTCATACTAACAAAACAATATTTATATTCCCTTTCTTCTCTACAAGTTATTTATTTTTATTTTTTTAACTAGTTGAATGACTAGTGTCTTGGGTGAGTTAGTGTGCATATTTTGAAGGGCATAGATACATAGATACAAAATACAGTATTTCTTACTTTACCTCCATTTCTATTGCCTTTTCTGCTAGACACGAAACAACTGGAAAAGTCACATTTAAGTAAACACTGATTCATCTTAATTTACTTCTGCATTGCTAAATTGAAAACAAATTAGTAGATGAGAGCTATGTTTTGATAAGATTTGCTTTTGGAGGATGGCCTGCTGCTTGTAAAGCCATTACAAACCAGTCTGAATGAATCATTGAAAGTGACAGCGCTGTGCAGAGCTGTCAGTCTCCCCGTGTAGAGCTCAGAGCAACATGAAGCTGTTCACTGATAACGCATAGTTCAAAATACTATTGAGTGCATAGATAATTCTTTATTTTAACTGTAAAATTATAATTCACCACATATTTTACATGTTTTAAGACAAACATTCAAAATATTTTGACAGTGCTGCTAATGTAACCTTTGATCAGTTTAAAGTGTAAATTAAACTGCTACTTGCAGACTGTCAGGTTATTTTGAGTTGGACAGCCTTATACATTTAAATCTTAAGATTTCTTTACATTTCTGTGTAGCACAGGCTTTGTGTGTGATGCTGCTCCTGGAGTCCCGATAATCCTTTACCCCCATCTAGTGTCTGTCTGTCAGGTCAGTCTCCATTGTTACAGCCATTCACAAAAACGATACAGCCAAAGAATCTCAACTACTTCTATAAAAGTGCAACATCCATACAAGTTGACAATTAATGTGTAGTATTTTATTTACATATTTCATTGTCTTGCAGTGCTTGTTTATCGAGATGATTCTCAGTTAAACATTATAATACCAAAAAAGTTTTACGGTGTCTTTATTATTTTAAAATGGCTACACAACATTTTTGTATGACGCAGAGTGTGGAAATAGGGGGTAAGTGAAAACAGATTTTCTAAGATCTTTATGACAATACAGCATTACATGCTCAAATCGATCTAAAAGTAACTCTGAGTCAGCCAACAATGAGGGAAAACTATTATAACTAGTTTAAATCAATTTTGTATAATGCATCTAAGCTGAAAGAAAATAAATTCTAAACAGAATTATGCAGTGTAATTAAAGCATATTATCATTCATTATAACATGTATTTACTCTGTAATTCAAAGTTACAGTATGACTTAGATGAGTCACTGACACGTTTTAAATTGCCTCGCCTGGAAGAATAAACAGGATCACCGTCAAACAATACGTGTGAAAAAAGGGCCCTAAGTATTTGCATACTGCAGCAGCAGCTCCGGCAGCAGCAGGTAATCTGACTGTATGTTATGTAATGTGTATAGAGTTACATGTGGTTTTGAGTGTAACAGATCTGAGCTGGTGTGCGTCATCTGGCCCACAGCCTTCTGCACCTTTACAGCTCAATGGGACCTGGGCCAATAACGTACAGATGTATGCACACAAGGGGCTAAGGCTGTGGTGCAACTGCAGTCATAAAGGACAGGCTGAAGTTTTAATACAAGAGCTAAACCAGAGCAGTGTGTTAAAACCATGGTCTGACCGGTCTGTTAAGTTTAAATACAGAGCAATAGTAAACATCCTCCTCTATGTTTTTAGAAGTGTTTTAGGGTGGGTTTTGGTAGTGCAGGTCTCAAAGTGGAACTGCTATTATTTTACTGAAAGGTAAAGCAAGTCAACTTAAATAGGGCATTTTTTAAAATATAAAAAGTACTGGGGCTGTAGGGCTGCTAAATATATTGCAATCAACTCTAGATCACAATTTTCAGTGGTGCAATATCACCAAAACAGCAGTTATGTGGGTAATAAAATGCTCTCTTTATTGTGAAAAAGGACAATATGGGAAAAAAGTTTACCTTTAGACCTTGAAATCTTGAAGTTCATGCTCCTGGATGTGTTTAAAAAATGCATCATGAACAGGAACATTATAAATATGGCAGAAAAAAATTAGAAAAAAATCTATTACTGCAATTCTGATTTCATTGTGATTGTATTTACAATAATGTGCATGCCAGTTTTGAGAGAAGACTGAAATATATACTGATAAATTAATACAAGAATCCTATGCAGATAAGATTTATAAAAGTCTAAAATAACAGGCTCAGTGGTTTTATACAAAAAATCTGATTTGCTAATTGCACTCATTATAGTGCCTGCAAGACGACTCATATTTTGAGTCAACAAGTACAAGGCAAAAATGACTTAAGCCATCATAGTATTTATCATATCTTGATACATACATTTTATGGTTTGAAGGATCTTGTACATGCGCACAGGACTAGAAAAACAGATTTTGCTTATACATGCATGTTCACAACTTTACAAGGATCATTTCTTATCTACTGTCAGTGAACAAATACAGATCTAGATTTTCCCCTCAAACAATAGCTTTCATAATATACTAAAGTACTGTAACAAGTAAGTTACAGACACGACATTGTTGTGGACTTTAAATGGTCATTAAAATTGCTATTGCTGAAGAACTGCCACTGCTAATTCAGAAGAGATACACACTCCTGCTCTCGATCTGTATCTAGTTTCTGGTCTAATCTTTCTTTGGCCTCAGTGTGGACACATGAGAGTATTACAAGTATCTCATTCACACAGATCAGCAAAGGTGACAAAAGAGCCATTTAAAGTAAAGAATGTGCTGGGCACATCATCATGCAAAGTGGCATTATTACAGAATGAGATCATCAATTTTAACCAACACTACTATAGGCTTTTGGCAATATAGATATTTCTGTTTCTATTCTTTGATTTGAGTTGTTTTGCTTGGTTGTTTGGACAGATCTATAGTAGTGGCTATACCAGGAAAATGGGACTACAAATGGGCTAGTTATAACAGAAACACTAGATGAACCCAAATGAAGACAGAAATCTAAATTAAACAAATATTTGAACACCAGAGGAATCCAACTACCATAACTGAGAACCACCGATCTAAAAGCTTTACAAAATCACATCTTCAGGGCTTGGAACAAGCACAAGTATCTCAATCAAGCTTCGTACGGTAGTATGAATTCAATTGTATTACTTGTGGCATTATCTTACAGTTTTAGATTCACTTGTTTTGCTAGCTGTATCTTCTGTTGTGTATGTGGTAGATTCTATGTAGTGCTGAGTGTTGATTGTGACAGTCTGGAGGGGGGCAGTCTGTGGGAGTGTGCCCCCTGAGCAGGCACAGATGCTGGGCACAGTCAGAGATGGAAGTGCTTGGTCCTTCTTCTGTACGAGCCAAAGGGAAACACGTATTTGGGCGTGGGCTCAAAAGACACAGAGCCATGACAGTAATGCAAACAGGGCACATCTTAATATAAATGCATGATCAATGCCAGGTCATTATAATATCTGAATAATCATTACTGCACAGTTGCATCCTAAAAAACTGAGCACAAATATATTGAAATAATAGGCTCATGAAAAAAATGAGGTAATATTAACTTATTATTGAATGGAAACAAAAGTAAAATAGATGTGTCTATGTGATAAAGTGATTATCTCAGTTCTATCTATCTATCTATATCTATATCTATATCTATATATATCTATATATATATATATATATATATATATATAGATAGATAGATAGATAGATAGATAGATAGATAGATAGATAGATAGATAGATAGATAGATAGATAGATATAGTATGAAGTCTACAACGTGAAATGGCTCTGTAACACCAACTTAAATATGTGATGCCAATGACTGCTCTCTATAATTTTTTTTTATTTGAGATTATAAAATCAATCTCATCCACAGGTATAACGACTTAAAAGGTCAAAGGTTAAGTCTCCCTGATCCAGTCTGCCACGGTGTTTTCTGACAGCTTCCATGGTTCACTTGGTTACAACTTGTTTATAGTATGTTCGCACTTTCTCCATGTCTCGTGTCTCCTCCACCGCCCTCAGTGTTCTGTGCAGTGTGTGCCTCACCTTGTAGGCTGCACCCGGGAGATTCCTCGAAGTCCTCCTCATCAGGACTTTTCCGTTTCTTCGACATTTGCCGCTCTCTGGAGGAATGACAGCTTTATCCACCGCTGAACCGATACGTGCTGATAACGCGAGACAACCCTCACCCAGCCGGATACAAGACACATGCAACAGTCTGAGGGAGGCGAGAAGAGGAAGGCGAGGGGAACGCAGAGCCGTTCATTCAGATAACCTTCTCTAAATGCCCTCTTTTTTGTCAATGGAGTGTGCGTCGCGAGCTCCGCAGTGAGTCCCGCCGTAATCTGGAAAGACGTGACAGTGCCAGAGCTTTATTTCTGTGACAGATGAGATATATTCGCAGCTGGGTGAGCGGATTAATGCAAGCCCGGTCGCGTGGACATTTACGCGCTCTGGACTCTTGCAACTTGTTGAGCGTCTCCTTTATCATTGAAAAAGTAGTCTTCGTCACTCGGTTTTCGTCATTTTTCAAGCAATTTAGATTTGCAGAGCCATATGAGGTGTTTGAATGGCAGTAGGCAACGTCAGAGTACAGGTCTAATCAGACACGTATGACGCACAGCCGACACGCCGGGAACTCTTGGGTATCTTCACGAGTATAGGCTAATGTAAACTGAGATAATCTGGACGTGCCCAGCCTGCGATATGTCCCGCTGTCAACAGTCACTCCAAACTGCACTTTAGTTAAATAGTGCTCTCTCTCAAAAGTGGTTGAATTTGTCCTTCTCCTACCTTGGTGTATAAGAGAAATCCCTCTGGTCGCGACCATCAACTACCCACAGCAGAGCAATCCATGCCAAGTTCAGCAGAAGTTTGAACAACGCGTTTCTCTTGCTTCACTCCAACAGCGCCAGGCATAAAGTACAGGCTTTGACACTTCTTGCGTAAAACCACCCACTCCGAGTGCCACAGTTGTAGCATAAATGGGACAAGCGCGCATTGTGTCCCGAGTAGCCGCCTTCTTTCATTTCAGCCTCTCGTACAGTGCGTCTGCAATCAAAGTGCTTTCAGTGAACGCAGGAGCAGCGATAAAAAGGCTAATGTTGCGTGTGTCACTATATGAGAAGACAATGACGACAGTGCAGTGGTTTGATGGCAGTTTCCCTCGGGTTAAAAACGGGTCTCAGTTGCAGAAACCCGAAAATCCCCCTCTCAGTAACAAAGGATTCTGGATACATTGTCAGATTATCCTCTTTGCTTTGGCACATTTGATTTTTCCTTTCGGGAAAGTGACAGACGCATGACACCAGTGGAGTTTCAGCCCCCTCCGCCTCACCTTTGTCCCTTTTCATGACTTCATTGGTTCATTTATTTATGAAGGCTCCGGGCCAGTGGATCAGATTCCTGCTACATCTGGTTTGCATTTCTATTCTAACATTTCCTCGTGTGCCATTTGGATGCAGGGCTGTAGCTTTGTCCCGCGCGCACTGTGCTCTCACAGATTGTGTATCACGTCCACGGCGGTTTCTTGCTCAGAGTTACACTTGCATTCATGTTAGTGACGCTGATGTTTCGTGGTATTTTCTGAAGGCAAACACGCCTCTCGTGCTCCCCCCTCCCTCGCGCTCATTCACTGCAGCTACTGACGTCAGGACACGCTTACGTCAATGCGCCCCGCTTTGACAGAGCTTTTTTCATTTGTATCATAATGGGATTATTAGGCTTAGAGAAATATCCTCCTGTAACGACTATTTAGTACAGTCTGAAATGGCACAATATAAAGTGCTTTCAAATGAGTTTTCGAATAGGTTACATATAGAATAGCTGTAACCTGGCCACTTAAAATGCAATGAATCCTCATCGCACGCCTTTACCTTATAGGCTCTGCAATTGATATAGACATGGGATCATAATGTTGAGTGTACTTGTTATTTATAGATATACATTTACAAAGCAATAACTACACTTTATCACAAATGCTACATTAATACTGTATTACACCACATTTACATTAAGAAAATGCTAAGTCTATTTGGTGATATTTTAGTAAAGTAATACATTGAGTGAACCATTGTATTTGGAAGGTAAAATAATCAAATTGCATGAACACAAACTAAATGGTAGTGTAGTGTATTAAGGAAATGCAAGTTTATCAGCTAATAAAGGCACATTTAACAAAAGGAATGTTTATAAAACCCTATGCATGTTACTAGATGCTGAGACAGTTTGGTGTGACAGTGGAAAGATGCTGTCTCTAAACTCATTTGTATTTGATGGAGAAGAAGCACGTGAGCTACTTCCTGTCACATTTCGCTGCTGCCTCTCAACCACATGGGTCCTTATGTCCTGACCTTGATCCTTTGAGCTCAATGGGCCCCTGTGGATGTAGCTGAACTCCCATTCACTTCACCGTACATCATGTCTGCATAGCCCAAAGGTCCTTTTGAGTTAGAACAAGAGAAAAAAAAAAGAAAAGATCACTTAATACAAAGTTGTTAACTTCACAAATCTAAAATGCAAATTATTGATTTCTACAGGTGCATTTGGTCAAACCCAGAAACAGAAAAGGGAAGACAAAAGAATTATTAAATCACCCAAAGCACCAAACATGATCCTTCATTTTATTTATAAAATAGGCATAATGACAAAAGCATCAGTTATTTATTACATTTTTAATTTGCCAACCAAATCACATTACTATTTACACTATAAATATTTTGGCTGAACATTTTGTAACACTGTTGGGCTGCTTAATATAAGCAGGTAAAGATTGTTTTCACAAATTCTTAAATAAAATTAAGGCACTTATTTTGTGTTTCAACAAAAACTGTGTTCTAATAAATTATTGCACACAAGCCTCTTTTAAACTGTCCCAAAAATTGTCAGATAGAAGGAGGTGTAACAGGGGTCCAAGCTGAGTGTATCCTGTGGGGAGACGTGTCATAGTGCACAGGATCATGCAGCTCTGTGGTGCTGCTGTCATACAGAGGGGAGCCAGAAGAGGGCACTGTCACCGAATGACAAAGGCCACTGTAGTTGGTGCTGGATCTCTGCAGAAACTGTGAGTTTAGACCATTGTTTCCTGTGTCAGACACTGGAACGAGGGCTGAATTAGTCACTGTCCACAAGCTGGGGTACTGCCTGTTTAGGAGGCAAAGAGGATAATATCAGTATTCATTGCACACATGAATTGACCATAATAGATTTAAAAATAATAATAATAACAATAATAATAATAATAATAGAGAATTTATAGGCAGTATATAAATATAACGATTAGAATCAAGAAGCAAACCAATAATATTAAATAATGCAATACATACGTCGAGTTTGCAGTAGAAGTTGAATTGTGGCTCATGGGCACCATTGGGGAGTGTGTGGGCATCTGTAAACTGGACCAGTTGTCATGGCTGGGCAGCATCGGCAGACAGGAAGAGTTGTCCGTGTAACTAGCTACAAAAACAGAAAAGCAATTAGCTTTTTAGAGCATTTAGATCTAAATATATTTATATGTGGAAATTTGGTGAATGTTACTATTTGTATTTTCCATCAGTGGCTCTTAAAAGTGTCTATACATTCCTTGTCTAAAACATTTATTGCTTAGAGTCTCCAGCCACACAAAAGCCAGAGGAATTTAAAACATGTGTAGGTCTGTGACACTTGTTTGCTCTTCTTGTTAATAGCTCAAAAGGAAGTGGTGATGTTTGGACACTTACTAGGGGAGTTGGTCCTATGGGTGTATGGGCTTGGGTAAGGGGCCGATCTGTGGTTCCTGAGGGAAGAGTAGCGCTCACAGCCCTGTGATGGTGACAGTGAGATGGGGGTCCCATACTGACTGTGTGGGTTGCTGTTGGGGGGACAGAGGGACCCTGATCCAGGAATAAACCAACCACCTACACGACAAGAGGGGAAAATAATTATTATTTAATGAGAAATCATAACTGATGTGAATGAGATTAATTGAAAGTGTTAAAACACTTACATTGTGAATATGGCAACTGTTGGTTGTCGTGGATTTCTTCTTTAATGTCCTTTGTATCATTCCTGCAGAAACAAAAAAGTTCATAAGAGACATAATAGCCTAATAATAAAATCAATTAACAAATCTATCAAACGACAGTTAGAAATCCCCTTACCTCTCTTTAGCATCCAGAAAAGCCTTAGCGAAGGGGTTGTGTTTGATTTTGAGAGCAGTTATCTACAGCAGAAACAAAAAAAGAAAGTAAATGCTAAATAAGAGCTAAAATAATGTGGGTAAATACAAAACAGTGTGTGCGTAAAGTAGTCTACACATTATGCACGTCATTAAAATAATAATTCTGTCTTTTAATGCTGAGAGTTTGGCATCACAATGAATTAGACTGTTTACCTCTTCGTTTTGGTACGCAGTCACCGCAATGAACTGTGTTTCGGGGAAAGCATGACTTGTGATCATTCTCCTTGGGCCTCCAACCCGAACGATATGGATGCGTGGCTCGTACTTGTGCAGTGAGTTTAGCATAATCTGAACAGTAAATAATATTTCATAATTAGTGTCATGGATGTATTGGACTGAATAAAAAACATAGCATTTTCTTTTGTCCATACCTGTCCACCACCGTTGAGTTTATTAGTTAGTTTGACTTTACTAAAAGACACCGGTGCTTTCATCCAGTGCGCACCGAAGTTTGGTGAATCCGGATGGATGTAAACGCAGCTTGGGGTTTGAGGTTCAGGTTTACCGCCCGGAACCCACTCTCCGTTCACGTACTTCCACCGGTGGTTGTCTGCAGAGGCGAAGTCCAGCAGAAAGGAGTACATTGCGTTTGGGTCCAATCCGGAAACGTTGACTTTGAGGACTGGAAACATGCGCCTAAAATAACAAGATAACTTGAGGCGATGCACTAATTGAGTTTAATTCAGTCAGAAGTTTTAGTCTTACCTCCCATTCTTTGTGACAATCATTTCATTTGTAAGGTCCTTAAACTTGTGCCAAAGTTCGTTGTCGTCCAGTGATACTTTGAGGTCTTGCTCAGTGGGGTCGCCTTTCTCACTGCCCGCTTGAAGCTCAGTCTCCACGGCGCTGAGGAGATGGTCAACCCGGTATTGACTCATTTTGACTGGGCACTCGCCGCCTCCCGACGTCATTGTATCCAACAAACCCAAGGTTAAAACGCAAGGTGGATGTGTTCAGGTCGTGATCAATGGTAATCCAAACTGTATCTAACGGTGTTTAAAGCTCCACAGATTTATACAGGCCCCTTGGCTGGAGATGGCCCCAGAGGACAAACCTGATTGGTCTATCTACCCTTTGATCTTTGCGGTCTTCTCTGTGATTGGTCAAGGGGGGTGCTGTCAACAGGATGAGTGCGTTTTGAATAAAGTCCGAGTTTATTGCATGAACCTGTAAAGAATGACACTTAGATCAAAGCCACACCTGCAGAAAGTAAAGCACCGGCCGCAGACTGAGCGTCTCAGGCCCGGGCACAGGACGCCACGGATCCGGATTTGAGCCTGACTTTGATAAATTGAGGATTAAGATTACATGGTTCAATTTGAGATAACGTGAAACATTTACATCCTAATCTATACAAGAGAAAGTTACAGATCTTATCTAAGCACCATCAGCAAATAAAGACAGACTCTTCAGGTCATGTGAAAAAGTACAAGTAAAGTTATTTTAAATAGTTTATTTTATTTGTATCTTCCAAGATAAAAATAAAAATAGGTTTATAAATAACCAGGCATATGTTATCATAATTATGGTACATGTTTCATAACATGACTACTACCACAAGTTTATCAAACATCATTTAAACTAGATTTTAAATGGTTTTGCATATTATAAAAGCCTATGAATGCACAATATTTACTAACATAAATAACTGTTACAAAAAACTGTTACTAACATAACAGTATAAGAGATTGAAATATTTCAGAGACATAAACAATATGTACAATACAAATAATTGTTTGAAATATACTGATTTTGTGAGTCTTAATTATTCTGACACTACAGTGTAATTTTTCCATAACTTCAATCCACAGCCAATGACCTAAAAGGGGACAAATGTTAAATAACAATCCATTATGAGTCAAACAAACTGAGATAACTTTAAAATGAGTAACTTCACCTTCACATGCTTCTGTCCATATAAATCTTTAAAACATAATGGCACAGGTGATGTGCTGTGGAGCTCGGCACTGTCCAAAAGTTCTGACTCCAAAGACTGAACTCTGCCAAGAAACACCCACACACTGGTCACTTAAGGATAATTTCTGCCAACTTAATAATACAGCACACTTAATTATTTTTTCTTACTTCTCTTCCACTTGATCAAACTTGTCTTGTGCAGATGGAGGTGGGTTGCTGTGAACATTTAGTTGTTGACTGATAGTGGGTGATTGTGCTGACTTCTTATGTGAGTCAATATCTGGAAGTGTCTACAGAGAAGGAGAAATTGATTTACATTGGGACATATTATCACTGCAAAGTCACACTTGAGTAATAAGTACTGCTTCAAGTTCTATTTGGCACAAAGTGTCACCATGACTACTTCCCCCCATAAAAACAATCATATTAATATCATAAAAAGCTTTTGTGGCCATAGAGCTGTCTGCTTTTGTTCATGTCACCAACCAAATCAGGGATCTTTTGGTTTTCCCCCTCGAGCCAAGATTCAGAGTCCATCTTTCGGTCCAACAGTCTGCAGCAAAGTTCACAGCAAACAGAGAGAAATAAATCACTTTGAAGAGCTTTGGGACACAAGTCTGACCCATGTTCAAACATTACTGGAAACTACCACTGGTGGACAGACACAAGGCACTTTCATTCTAGCAATTTAAATGGACAAAATGAATAGGTTCACATTGTAGAATAGGATGAAGCCTATAATTGGAGGGCAGGGGTCTCTATACTCTGGGAGACTCATGGTTCTGTCTTTTCAACTAACAAGAATCATAAATTTGTGTTACAATAATGTCACCACTTTTTGAGGCAGTGCTGGAAAAAAAATCCTTAGTTTGACAATGAACTTTAGATGAGTTTGTATTGTGTGTTTTTGTTTCATGTGGATAGGCCCAGTAATTATACAGCTATTAACCAAAGGTTGTATCAACCTATTAAATTATTTTGCTTAACCTTGTGAGTAATAGCTATACCGTAGTAGTAACAATGATAGCAGAAGTAGTTCTAAGAGTGACGGAAGTACCACTCTCAGAAGTAAATTTGAATGGTGATTGTAGCAGCAAAACATTTTAATCCCAATTTTATGTAGTGAGCCTATGTTTAATATCATTTTAAAGTAACAATTTTACAGAAGAATGTACCACACTTATGGAAACTGCAATACTCACTTGAAACTCTGTGAAAACTTCATATTGGTCAAACAGAGTGCATGCATATCCTTTACTTGCTTCAAGTACATATCAGCCTTCCTGCTTTTCTTGGGAATTTCAAAAGATATCTGTAAGAGAAAGAGAAAAGAATACTTAATTTGTATTTTGTATTTTTCTCTTAAGTTACAATGTAAAATTAATCCTTGGATGAAAAATATAGTATGAAATGACCTACCAATTTTGGCAGTGTGCACTGGAAACTCCTCATAAAGTTTGGCTGAAGAGTTACAAATGTGGGCATTTTCTTCTGCAAATAACAGAGGCACCCACAATTATTAGAATAAGTGAGGTACTGTAGGTCTCAAGGAATTTAAGTAATATGTTTGATTGTAAAAGTAGTCAAATAATAGAATAATAGTAGTACACAAAGCAATGACAACAGTGTTAGCAGTATTGATAGTAGAGCCTGTATTTATTTATTTATTGAATGAGGGAAGTGAAAGTAATAGCATCCATTTTCAGTAGTGCTGTTGCAAAAAATATATTATACTGATATACACTGGTTTTGTTGTTCAGGTTTTTTGTTCAAGTATTATTTCTACACAAACATGACTAATATTGTACTCTGACAGTGAGTGAGTTTTTGACACTCAATAATCATTTGCTTATAGTCCATGATACACTATATTATTTAAAGAGGCAGGTTCCTCTGTAGTTCATCTGTATATGAGTTGAGCACCGGGCCACGTAAAAGTCGAGGTGTCGCTCCCAGTGTCATTTCCCACAGTTGTTGTGTCCCATTTGGCGCCTGGCTCTCCCCCTGTCACACCCTCAGTGTGAGCCTCTCACTATAGCCCACTTCCTGGTCCAATCCACAGCTATGAGAATTTGTGCTCTTCTATATGGTGGTATACAGTCACTTCATCCTGTCTTCTTACAAACGCAAGTGCAAACCCAATACATTTTAAGAGGAACCACTGAAGTCAGTAAGCACCAATACCACTGTTGCTGTATGCTAGTTTATGACTGCATTAAATGTATTTTTACATACTGTATGGAGATGGACAGAAAGTCTTTATGTCTAAATTACATAGCCTCTTTTCAGCACAGAAACCCCCTTTCACACAATTTCAGTTGATTCATTTGTGTTTTGGGGATTTACATTTATTTTAATTAATTTTTTTTCTCTGTCAGTAGTCAAAGTGAAAGCTCCATTGCTGTGAAATGTAATTTCATTTACATTTTTTAAAAATAATATTCTCAAAAAATACATTCAGTATGAGAAATCAACTGCATTCAGTACTATTATCTTCTTGGCATGAATATAGTATTTACTTTTCTGGGGCCTCAAATTATCTGTCGTGAAATTAAAGTCTTGCAAATTAAATTAGGGGTCTTTGTTCATTAAAATAAACTAACCCTTTAATATTTGCCTAAATCCTAAATATTGTGTGATCCTCATGTAAACTGAGATACGAACAGACAATATCAATCTCTTCTCGCTTTGACTTTTCTGGTGTCTGAGTGTTGTCAGGGCACTTGAGTAACGGCTGTTCATGCCTCAGTCCGTCCCTGTCTGACCAGTGTTTGCCTTCCCTGTGCCCCTCCAGCCAAACTCAGGCCCTGTTTGCACAGGTCCATTCTGACACAGGGGTGAGACAAAAATGAGTGCATACTGGTCAGAGTACAGGCATCTCAGCATAACATCATCTCCGGTGTGGTCACTATAATATTAGAAAAACAGTAAGCAGTTATAATGATATACATTGAATGGCTGTATCGCTGTATCAGACTGTTGTGGTGAAGAAGGAAACTGAGTTGAACGACAAAGCTCTTGATTTACCGGTTAGTCTATGTTCCTCCCCTCACCTATGGTCATGGGTTTGGGTAATGACAAATTACAAAGGACAAGATCATGGGCACAGGTGGGCAAAATGGGTTTCCTCCATAGGGTGGATGTGGCTCTCCCTTAGAGATAGGGTGAGAAGCTCAGTCACACGAGAGGAACTCGGAGTAGAGCCGCTGCTCCTCCACGTGGTGAGGAGCCAGCTGAGGTGACTCAGGTATCTATTGGATGTCTCCTGGATGCCTCCCTGGGGAGGTGTTCATGCCTCATAGGAAGAAGGCCCTGGGGAAGACCCAGGACCCACTGGAGGGACTATGTCTCTCAACTGGCCTGGGAACATCTTGGGATCCCCCCAGAAGAGCTAGAGGAAGTGTGTGTGGAGAGGGAAGTCTGGACATTCCTGCTCAGGCTGCTGCCTCCACAACCCGACCACAGATAAAGTGGAAGAAAACAGATGGACATTGCATGGATAAGAAAATCTGTGTAAAATAAACTTATCCTATATTTAAATATGCATTGATTTTACTTAGCAAGATATGTCTATACATTTACTGTAAATGCAAAGGGACTTTTAGGTGAGGCATACACACAAAATTATATAATACATGAAAAATCTGAAAAACTTATTTTAAAGTTGATGTCTTGGTATGTAAGACTCGTTCTAAAATCCTGTGTGTTGGTTTGTGGGTAGCTAATGGGTCAGAGCTCCAGGTGTATTGACTCTCTTGTTAAGTGGGATTACTGCTCCTGTGGTTTTGACACTAACCTTAGGAAACAATTGCTCAAATTCATCCTTTTCCAAACTATCTTCAAAAATCTCTTCTGACACACGCTGGCATGATTCAGATCCTCTCTCTGTCAACCTGAACACAGAGACAAAAACACAAATATATTTAAATCTGTTACTTTGCATCTCACAAATAAGACTGGCCAGTTGAAACCATTGTCAAAGTAGAATGGGCATATCACTGCCATGAGAATGCACTTCAAAGAGGCCTGTTTCAGCTGCAGCACTGTCTTGCTTAAAAGTGCACTATGTAAACTGTCTGGTGGGGCTTATCTCCATGGAGACAGGTAAGTTTAATGTCATACAGAGGAACAATCTAGGCAAAGCAATGATAACTGGAGACAGGCAGGTGGCAAATCACCCACCATAAAAGATGGTGCACATTTAAGAGAAACAACATATGAATACATGTTTGAAAATACTTTGTATATCTAGAGCAAAGTGCTTCTTCTTCGGAATATTAGCACAGATTGTTCACAGCACTATGTCCATTATATTCCCATGCCTTACTTCCGGGAGCGTTTTGTGCAGCTCGTAGCTTTTGTATAGATCTGTGAGGAGCTGCACTGAGTTGTGAGTCCACACTGGAGCCCGTTGGCACCCAGCAGACGAAGTGTGCTGTCACCCGGGTGCGCAGCGTTATTGGGTGTGAGGTGCACCATGCCTTGGCTCTGGTCCTGAGAAGTGGCACGCTATTAAGAATATATTAACAAGATGACATTACGTACACATCACAGCAATAATCACCCAAAGCTGCCAGGAGTAATGTTTTGACGAGTTTTAGAGGTGTTGTTATCACTTTGGCAAAGAAGTTATGCTTCTGCATTTTGTGAATACCATGAATGCATAAAAGTAAGGAATTTTATTTTTATATAGATATGAATGGGTGACTGAGGTTCAGGAATTCAGTGCCAAAACCAACTTTATATTTTGTAGAAATTCAAAATGTATGTATTGTAATCAACTTTATTTAAATTCAAAATTATATTATAGACCCAAAAATGTTCTATGTAGAAGCTGAAATGTTATTAGTATAGTACTTCTTAAACATCTTAACCACCTAGACTGAATGTGCATCCTGTACAATAAACAAACACTAATAAAGATAATATGCTTGGTTCTAATATTAGAAACCTGTAATGCATAAGTGTTAAATTCAACATGAAGGTGAGACCATGACTAGATGACCACAAAGATAGAAAACCACCCTTCCAGCTGTCCCATAATTCAAAGTAGTTAATAATAACAAACATATTACAAACAACAAATCAGGACAGATGGGAGATTTAACTCATTACAAAAGTATATTTCCAGTCCATAGCTGCAGCTCTAATTGCTTTTATTTTGAGTATTTCGCATAGACCTGGGGAATGTGCGAATGGCCCAGGTTGCGGGTGGGGCTGCGCGGGTCGCCGTGGAGATGTTTGCGCGTTAGAGTGGTGAGATTTCACACTGGAGGAAGAGTTGTCAGCGAGCACTCTGCCAGGCTTCTTATGGACCTCCTAATGTGGCAGAGGGACAGTGGCGAACGTTATACATGCAGGTATTAAATAGGAGTCAGGACCAACTGCCAACAAGAGGGGACAGTGCACACACTGTTCACAACATGAGCAGAAACAGGACTATACTCTGATGATCACTGGAGTGCCTGTTTATAAACACTGTATCCATGGGTTTAGGAATGATGACAAATTAGGACTGTTGCCGTAGTAATTAACAATACTTTTCAATGGTGAAAAGTCCTCAGTCTTATTTGGGCACATGATGCCAGGATGGGTAACTCATTTTTATAAAATATTTTTGTCATTTAGATGGAGAGTGTTGGTGTGGTTGTTTTTTTATATTTTATATATTATTTTATGTGAGATTGTGAATAAGTTAAATAAACAAATTATGACCAAAAAAGCTCCTCAAAATGTCACTCAAAACAGGAAGCTGAAACCCATGAATATAGACATGATTAAGGTCTTAGTTCTCATTTCATACAGTAGATTTAATAATATAAGTTGATTATACTGGAATTATGACCCTACTTTTATAAAATATATATTTTAAAAAGGTAATTTAATGCATAAGAGCTTTTTGTTCTTTCCATTTTGTCCAGAAATTCACAAAAAGTGATTGAACTTCCTGACCAACTCCGTGATAAAGTTGGTACAGGGGCAAACATAAAAACAATAAACATGGATCATAGGAAAACTAAAGGCTCCACAGTTGCTATCCAGGTTGACCAAACAATCACGAGTTTGCCTCAAAGTCTGTAAACCCTTAAAAGAGGAGAGACTTCAAAGATGTGCTTACGAAGCTGGCATGAAGTGACACCACCAGCCCAATTGCTACATGTCTTTCTGTAAAGGCCATAATTACTGCATTTTCCCCTGGACGATGTTTGAGCCCCATCAGAAGCAGTGGGTTTCTTTAACAAAGGGAGGAGTCAAGTGTGTGTTTGGTGGTCTCACTGCGGTGTGAGAGTATCAGGGGTAATCTTTCCTTCAGGAGGGTCCCGACTAAACAAGGCTCCAGTGTTTGCACCAAGAGGCAGAGCAAATAGAGGTACACCAGAGCCACTGCAGCTGCCTTACCACTCACAAAACACACTCTGCTATCAAGTGTGTTCAGGGAAAGACAAGAAGACATACTGAAATTGTAATTTATCAAAGAATCAAAGAATTGCGGGCCCATTTTTGGTACTATGGAAAATTACCTTGAGTCGGATGCAGTGTCTGTGTCTTCAGTGCAGCGCTGTGATGATCCACTTGGTGTTGTAATAATAATTGCAGGTCTCTTGTCCAGCACTGTCAAACATCAAAATTTGAATTCTAAAAATATGTATGTACAACTTATTTTTATTTTTTATACCAAAACAAATTCTTGGGAAATGTGACTAGCTATATTGTTTGCCAATATGCCACTGATGCAGAACTGCTGTTGTTTGATGTTATTTTAGTTGCATAAGATATGTAAAAGTATTCCAGATGCCAGACAGAAGGATCCTATTATTATGATGACAAAGGTTTTTGGTATGTTAAAAATAATGAAAAACTAAATCAGTAGTTGCTTATACACTTAACTTTTCATCTTGATGTCTGTTAGACTTCTCTGTAGTGTTGAAGGATGTCTGTTATATTGAATACTTTTGTAAAAATCCTCTAACTGGTGCTGAGTTTGCAGATGCCCATGTTGAACCAACTCATTTTGAAGTTCAAAGATCTGCATAAGACAACATTATTTGATTTTTACATTTCAATTAGTGTAAGGTTACATTGACTTTGACATACCAGATAGTAACTCGTTTTGGGAATATCTTTGAGGTATAGGTTATCATGCTTCAGTTTGGAGAAGGCTGCCTTGTGTTTTTTCTATTGGAAAACACAAAGTGAGTGAGTGGTGGGAATTCATGTTTAAAGTTAGACTCCCTTGTTTGAGAGGCTGGGAAAGAGAGCACACAGAACAAATGAGAAGTAAACACGCAGCCACAGGAAGCCATTAACTGCAGCACGGACCAATTAGGCCTCAGCAGGTGTCCTGGGACAGTCCTGCTTTGGTCCCCATCGTCTGAGGCTCTGCTCCTCCGTTCCAGTCGAGGAAACTGCAATTTAAGGTAAAGGATTTCTATGCATGGGTCTCTAAGAAGTGTCTTTATTGTTCTGTCTTTGTCTAAAGTTCCCCAAGTACAAGTCATTAGTGAGGACAATTGCACCCCCCTGAAGTAAGTGGGCTTTTTACAGAGGAGGAAGATAAGACAGGATCTCTGCCACGTCTCGGACCCCCTCTATGGCTTATTGCTCTTTTCACACCCCTGTCACAAACGCAGACAGTCAAAATCAAAGTCAATCGTAAGGGGATACAGACAGCCCAGAATACACATGACCTGAAGTCCGCCACCAATGGAGCAGATTCTGTGAGAAATTCAAATACAAATACATAGTTCTGTTTTAAATTGTATCTTTATTATGTGATGTTTATGGTTATGATTATACAAGGTGGCTTTATTTTTCATGTAGATTTATTTCTTGTTTATTTTATTTATATAGACTTTAGGGACTTAATGGAGTTAATAAATTATCCTTTTGGCCTTTCCTTTCAAATTAAATCATAATTTTAAACATTTAAAAAAATGTATTAATACAAATATGAATGTATTTTTCTTTTTCTTTATATTATGGTGTTGTTGTTGTAGACCATCAATAGAATAGATGAACATAGCGAGACACACACAAACAAAAATAAATAAGTAAATAAATAATAAAAACATTTTTTTATATTCTAGGCTACAACTCTTCTGTTTTCTGTTTTGTGTATCCAGTTGTATAGACCTACTGTCACTGAATTAGGCTGTTAATTATGCAAATCACTCGCTTGCCGCTTCTTTTTAAGTGGCGCAATACGCAAAGCCAGACTGCCTTTGATATCACGCGGATGTGTATTGGAACCAGACGGAGAAGGCAGCGCACCCTGCGTCAGGATAAATTGCTAATTGAACAACATAGGAAACGGTGCATAAGCTCTCCAAACACAACAAACGCCAGTGCCCTTTCACATTTAAAAGTTTACCTGTTTGATACCATCGTTGGGGCTAGGGCGCGCTCTAACTCGTTCTTGCTGTCGCTGTCTTTGTGAATGGAGCTTGTCTGTGAGCAGGGAGCAGTAGCGGCGGTAGAGGTAATCCCTGAAGCGGTGCATGTCCCAGTACGTCTGTAGATGGCGCTGTGGGATCAAAGAAGCGGGTCACTGAAAAGATACTGCTTTTACACGAAATAGAATAAAATAGAAGAGCCTGTCTTTAATGTCTACCGAGGCAGAAATTCACATTTGGCTCTGCAGCACATAAACACAAACAACGGGACAATGACATCAGACATCAGCAACTATAAAGAGGCTACTCAACGGAGGGAGAGTTGATAAAATCACAGTGAAAAAGTACATTGTACATTAAAGTTGCACATTTTCAGACTGTATATGGAGACACAGTGGCGAGCACTGCCCCTGACAGTGACAGATTTGAAGTCTTGGAGGGTTTGCATGTTTGCATGTTCTCCCCTTAATTGCAAGCAGGGGCCCATGACACTAGTCACATAATGTCATATTACTTTAAAAATGTAACTATTTCAGTATATGTGGACTATGTAGGCTATATGTTGATGAGTTTCTCTTACAAAAAAGAACCTTTCCATTAATTTATTGAGGTCCTTCCTGTGTGTGATTAAGATCATGGTATACATATATACATAGATTTTATGCTTTACACCTGTTCTTGTTGAGCCCGAAGCCTGGCGTTTGTCTTCTGGTCTTCATCCTGGTTTGGGTTTTGCCCTGGACCAACAGGTGTCTTCCTCCTCTTGTCTCCTGCCTATCAACATTCACAGCCCAATATAGTCCGTCAACGTGGGAGTCAAACCTGCTGCAGCTTCCCTTAGGATTATAAAAAGAGAATGCATTTTTTGGTAATCCCTTTTTCTGAAAGCCAAGAAGAGTCCTCCCACACGACAGCCTGACAATGTGCTGTTAAAATAAGAAAGCATCTCAGAGGAGCGAGCCCACCTCAACCTCCTACAGATCTAGTCTTGATTTATAACATGTCTTTTACAAGCACATAGTTGCAACTATAGGTTATAGTATGTGTATAATATAGTATATATATGTATAATATATATATATATATATATATATATATATATATATATATATATATATATATATATATATATATATATATATATATATATATATATATATATATATATATAAAATACCGTCTTAATATTATTTTAAAGTTGACTGTGCTGAAATGGTAATAATTGGTTCAAAATCTTTTTCTATTATTTATTGATTTATTTTTTAATGTTTGTGCTTTTCTTTACTATTTGATTACATTACTTATTTTTTAACAAATCATTTATAGTTTCAAACTCCAAAAATATTCACAGATCATACTCAAAACTTGCAACCTGTTGAAAATTACACAATATTATTTTGGTATTAGAGACACTGGTGATCACCGTACTATTTAAACTTCAACTTGCCATCTCTGTTTGTTAGTGGTGCTCTGATCCACAGCCTGCATAGATCTGCTATTGGCCAGCACTGGCTCGAGTTAATCTGCTCTGATCAAGTGGTGGGATGAAGGAGCAGTAATGACACTGGGCAGATGTTGTGACGGGAAGTTTTGGGAACAGATTTTAGTGACATCACAGGCCGGATGTCGACTTGTTGTAAATAAAGAGGAGAGGATCAAAACAATGTAGCTCTAATCATGCAAGATGGAGAAAGCGCTTGACAGTGACAGGCATGCCAACAGGGATTAAGCATGAAAATTACACTTGGCATGGCATCGTGACATCTGGGTAATGATAATAGTGGGAAAGGTTTAGTAGTAATAGTAAAAGCGTTTAGTAGTAATAGTAAAAGCGGAAGTCTAGCCTTAACAGGTAGTAGAGGAGTAGTTCACCAAGTAACATATAAGAAAATATTTTAACTTACAAAAAACACAAGATCCATCCAAACCAGGTCTACAGCAGGACTATTGTAGGTGTAAATTAGGGCCAAACTAGGTCCCAAACTGGACTTTGCTACAGTATTTCTAAACAATAAAAGACATGCAGATAAAATGGCAACTGCAGAAAAAAACTTGTGTACCACAGTTCGAGAAACACTGGGATTTTAATGTCATTTAAATATTCAGTACATTAAAAATGATTCTACTCCATGTGATGCAGGTGACGTGTGGATAACAACAGATAAAGTTCGAACTAACAGAGAGGACCTGTCCTGGTTCAGTGACAGAGCAAATCTGTAAATATCAAGTATATAAATTAAGGATGTAACAATAACTGAAATATTGTGATATCGTATCGTCAAAGTTCTCACGATAATATCATGGACCATCACAATATATCTAATTACAAGTCTCTTTGCTTAAATTAAGAGTTATGGTGCAGCAATAGCTAAAAAGAACAGAGGGACCTACATAGACCATGATCCTTTGCTCCATTTCAGTGTAGACTACAAGAAGAAATAACAGCTCTAATCACTTTTAAGACTTAGTTCGTTGGGTTAAGCCTTGTCAAGGCATTTTAAGAAGAAAAAGTAGCATATTAACCATTTTTTTAGCCTCCACAGAATATTGCAATAAATATTGTACCGTGAAATGTATATCATGAAAATATCATACAGAAAGATTTGGATATTGTTACATCCCTCATGATGAGCCTCCCCACCATATCGTGAGCTTTCCCATGATATTGCAATAAATATCGTACCGTGAGGTTCATACTGTGACGATATAGTATCGTGAGACTTGGATATCGTTACACCCATAATATAAATCTCTATCTTTGATTCAGTTTCTTTGTTTACCTCTTCTGTTGAGCTCAAAATCCACACCACGCCAACATTGTGTAAGGAACTTTAAAAAGTTGTGTTGGTCTCTTACATAACACACTCACTAAAGCTTGTTGGATTGCATCAAGTATTGTACAAAAAAATGTGTCAGGGGAACCGGTGTCATGCCAAATGTATACAAACTTAAGGTATAGTTCATTGTGCCTTCAGTGAAATTTGACCCAGTGACATTGGAGCAGTGTGCAGTCATGGTGCAACATCCAGATTTTGATTTGAGCAGGTTTACCCAATTGGAGGATTAGTCTATGGTGCATGTTTTAATGATAAAAGTTACTGCATGTTACAAAGCAGATGATGTGATGACCCCACAAAAGGAAAAAGTTAGTGAAAACAGGTCCACTATTGTTTGAATATACATTTTAAAATGTTCTGTTCTTTGTGTATCACTTTGGAGACTTGTTGGTAAAATGTACTTAACAAATAAAGGTGGATTAGATAATACAATAGACGATTTATTGCCAAATGACATAAGTGTGATGATAAGTGTTAAATATTTCAGTTAGTCATCTTGTCATCTAAGCTGAAGAGTACAGCTTAGTCGTGTCTGCCATTATCCAGACAAGCTTAAAAATGCAAAACAAAACAAACAAGTTTCGCTTTAAATGGTCTCCTCGATATGTCACCCTGTCTTTGCCCCCTTCTGGGAAATGCCTCATTTCCTCTACACAATTACAGCAGGTTTATGGGCCGTGTGTCTTCAGGAAGCGTACACATTTTTACAAAAGACAGAGAATGCATCAGTCGTGTTACCACAGAGATATTGGCCGAGCGCAGTAAAGGGAACGGTCTGTCCCGGGACGGTATCAGTGACTGAGCAGATCTGTGTCCAACGACACTGTAAATCTGGACAGGACAAAACTGCTGTCTCACTGTGGGACGTCATTTTGGCTGGGACATTGTGAGGAGGTGGACCAGAGTCTGGAGCTATAATGAAAGGAGCTAAAGGGATAGTTCTTATTTATTTGAATGGCAACATGATAATAATGCAGTAAAAGCAACATGTTTTTGAAATCAACTTTTTGAGTGTAACTTTTTCTTGGTTCTGATGCACCACTGCTTATGGCCATGGAGATGTTACTCCTTTGCCATTAATGTATCACAGTGTGGCAATAACATTTACTACTCAGAAATCCTTTAATTAGAGAACTTTAAAGCCAAATGGTGGAACTTTTCAGGCAAAGCAACAACTTCTCCATGATCTCTACTGACTCCACCATCCTCATTTATACTGGCTTGGGACAAGTAAAATCAAAACTATGCTGACACCTAGTGGTTGGATGATACTAGGCAACAAATGTCATAAGTGTATTTCTTTTTCTGTATTGTTATGCTCTTTTTAATGTTGTCACTTTAGCAGGTTGACTTTGTGAAGAGCAACTGATGATAGTAAAATAACATTTAAGTCAGTCACACAGACTGTTTACTGTCAGTGTTGAGAGATCACAGTGTTGGAGGCAAATAAACACGACTTCGAGTCAAAAGGATTACACAAGTTTGAGATGAAAGCAGTAGCTGATGAAGCGATCAGAGGATGGTACACACTGTACAACCCCACACATGACCCCAGACACTCACAATACAGCTCTATGTGACACCACGGATAACATCTATTCAAGAGGAGAAGCTCAATGTAAACAATGTGGAACTTCATCCTTTACGTTACATTAAAAGTTACAGTTTTTTAAAAGATTATTTTGAGACAGTTTAGCAGTATATCATAAAAAGTGCCTCGTGCTTTTATTAAAGTTTCATTTTTGTTTTGATTTATGAGTGTATTCGCATGATGGTTAAAAAAGAAGTTTCTAAGTCAGAAACTGCCATTCCAAGTGGTCACCAAAATTCATTCAGTTTAGTAACAGGTTATTGATGTAGTTAGATAAAAGATTTTGTGATCCAATGCAATAGTGCAACGACTAAAGAAGTTAATATAGTTATTATATTCAAGATTTTTACCACTGGAAGATATAAAAGAGTGCTATGGAAAAGGAATATAGTTCTGGTTTGGTTTATTACTGCCACTATACCTAAATTGTACACAAACAAATATAGTCATGACTGGGATGAAGTAATAGGCTATAAGTTTAAATGTATGACTAAACAATCCACTTTGCTGCCATGAGAAATGTCAATACATCAAGACTGTACCTTTTTAATGGAAACAGCTCGGTGACCACCTAAAGGCAACATTTTAACACATCGATGTTAGGGCCCGATTATCTTCAATACCTTTGGAAAATTATAACCACAACTTTTATTTAGAAAATAATTTCTAACATTTCAACTGTAAAAATGATGTAAAATTGTCTTACCATTGCAGTGAGTGAAGTGCTCTAACTTTTGTCTAACATTCCCCTGTCTGTGTGGCTCAGAAATAAAAGACTGTTACTAAGTTACAGAATACAATAAACTCCAGCTTTATTGTTCTTCACACACAGGCCTGTTTCCAGACCTCTGCTGCCTCCAGCTCTTCTCATTGAGCTTATGGATAGATAATAGCTGCTTACGTAATAAACTAGTTTCTTATTTCCTATTTACAATGAAATAACTCATATGGCACAGTGGTAGTAGTTTGGGATATTGCCATCGTAAAGAGGACTGAAGCTAATTTCCTAACGGGATCATATACCTTGGCACTACCACGCTCTGGTCAACCCTGCTTAACAGGAAATCTAAGAAGCTTAGTCAACTAATGCCCAAATGGCCCCAGGTAGCCACAATGACAACAAAGGTCCTTTAAAAATCACCCGGGAGTACAAATGTAGAGGAATCAAAAACTACAACAGACTTTTGGTTTAAATAATTACAAAACATTTTACTTCAAAAGGCAAAAAATATTCAGCAGTGACAGTACAAATATTTGGTCAATATTAAATACTGTACATTACTGAGAAATCCATAGACCCCTCTTATGATCAGGGAAGAAAGTCAACAATAACGTTTGGTTTCAGAGGCAGGCGCGTAAAGAGCTGCTTTGTCTCCAGCACAAAGGGACGCATCCCAACTCACGTCTTTGTTTTTTTTCTTTTTTTTTCGGGGTTTTTTTTTTTACGGGAGCCAATCCACATGCGCCCCTCTGACAACAAAAACATGTGCAAAGGACAATATTATTAAGGTGTTTAAATTGTAAGAAACATATAGGCAAACAAATACCCTCCTTAAGAAGCGCACACAACAATATTTGGGTGCAGAATTACGCATTTCTTGCATTAATAGTTTTTGTTTTAAAAGACAATCTGACACTTAATTCTTGGAACCAGTCTTTCTTTTACGCACACATATTTTGAGTCTCTAATTAAGATTCCATTACAGGAGGCATTATGCAAAGTCCATAGATAAACAAAAGACTCCGAGTATCAGGTGTCAGCATCCTTTAAGGTGCGGAAGTGCTGATAGTTTGTCCACTTTCCCCAAAGCAGCAGCGTTTTCGACCCCTTTCAGCCACTCTTTACATTTTCTCACCACTGTCTCATCCACATCCCCGTCTTCATCTTCATACTCCACATCATCGTACTTATACTGATCATTTAAAAGTGAGATTTTAACTATAGCTGTAATGTCCTGTTCTAGGGGGTCCGGTTTACACGCGCTGGGGACGCATCCTTTGCCTCCCCCTTGCGTCTTTTTGGAGGGGAACACTCGCCTGTGCCTAAAGTCCGCTGCGGCGCAACACTTTTGCTGCTTGGCCATCATTTGCTTTTCCAGGTTGCGTTTTTGAATAACGAGTATGGCTTCTGGGGTCAGACTGAGAGTAAACTGAATGTCCTTCTTGGCTTCGTCCTTGCCCTGTTGTTGTTTAGCTGAGTCCATAGAAGTAGAGCGTCTCACCACTTCGCATGGTTGTTCCTGAGGTTTGGGTACAGCCAGCCACGAACATTTTCCCTGAGGCTCGTCCTGTTTCTGAACTGGACTTTTGCTCTTCTCCTGTTGAGGTTTTCTCCCGAGATTGCGTAAATTTGCGGATGTCCAGGAGGATGGTTGCTTCTCCTTTTCGGACACCTTATCTGCTCCGGATTTGCTGGTGAGCTCAGATTGAGGAGGCACGGCGCTGGTTTTCTTCTTCCCGAATAAATCCCTGCCAGGAGAAGAGATCCGCTGATGCAAGCTGATAGGCGGAAAAGGCATTTTTGCGTGCGTCTGGAAGAAATCAGGTCAGAAGTAAATGTCCAAAGTGCTGAAGAGGAAGCCCTGCGACGAGACGTGCCAAACAGTTCATTATCCGAGAGTGACAGGGGCAGGGCACGGTGCACCTGTCAGTACTCGACTGCGATTCAACTGGTGAACACTCACGCGCGACTCCCGGCGTTTATGGACGCGCCGGCAGGAAGGCGTGGTCACGGGGAGCACCAAACAAAGCCATGAAAAAGCGCATGATGTCATTTCATCAGGTTCAGATATCTCCTCCCACTCTAATACACATGGAGCTGTCATTAAGAGGGTCTCGGTGACATTTCACTTTGTAGCTAGAATTAATGCCCTAAATAAACGATTAAAGCATCTTTCCAAAGTTGGGGAAAAACATAAAATAAACTAGACTAACATGAATGGAACAGCTTCAGTCTTGACCTGTGTTTGGTTTTACAGTAACTTATGACGACATTAAAAACGTAGGCTACTTTTAATTAACTGTCATGCATGTAACTTGACGAATTCACATAAATTATATTATTTTTAAAGATGGTCTTTAATGTGCACTTGCTGGCTCTTTTATGATACAGGTCTTGTGTCAATCCGAGCATGTATTGACCTGAGGTAGAGCTATTTAGTTATTAGACAGGGCCCAAAGAGACCAAAAGTTAATACATTTCCAAATAGAAAATAATATACAAAAATATGAGTGTGAATGAATGAATGTATCATGGTATGTATAATGACTATTCTTAAGCTCATAACCCTATAACGTGCCCGTGGTAATGTCTGTCCTTGAGCTGACAACAATGACATGCTTTGATTGCTTTAGTCAGTGTTGTAGAAAATGTCAATTAAACCCATGTGAATGCTTGAGTGCCATATAGACTGATACAAGAAGAAGGAATACACAAACAGAATATTGATCTTTAAGTGTGTGTTTTAACCCAACAAAAAATAGGGTTGAATGTCAGTTTATCTCCACCGGTGAGTCAAAGTAAATCAATGACTGAAAATGTGTAGCTTTTAGACACTTTATTGGATATTGCCTGAGGATGTTCAGATTTACATTATGCCAAGCACATTAAATTCACTCAATACATTACTATTCGCAGGGCTGTGTTCTATAATGTGACATGAAAACAAATATGTGAGATGTAAAACAATTCTCAGGTTGTGTCAATAAATACTCTAAACTTTTGACAAGAATAAATGTGGCTGATGAAAATGACAACTTCGATTTTTTTTTTTTTTTTAAGTACTAGCTACTGATTTAGATCACAAATGATTAGTCTGAGTAGATTCTTTGCTACATAGATCTTTGTTTTGCCCTTCTTGAAAACATGGTGTTTTTCACAATACTGTACATTTGAAAACAAGGCTGATTTTAACAATAGCTTTCAGTGCAGTGTTTGTCAAGATTAAAACAAACAAGATTAAATAGAAAAACACATCAATCTAATGTGTGAATGCTAAAATGTATTAACATCACAATTTCTTTATTAGTTGACTATCTACTAAGGTAATCTGAAGGGGAAGGACAATCTGTTGTGTTTGCTGTGGCTCTGATATACCATGGATTAAATGTAAAGGAGACAGTGGGCACAGATTGGTAGTACTTCCCCATCTCACAAGTTTTTTTTTTAAGTCCCAAAACACTGCACAATAATAAACAGAATCTCCCCGCTTAAGGCAAGTCAATAGAATACATCCTGATTTAAAGTGTCCCATTGTTTACCAAGGCCAGCAACATTGTACATGGGATTTGCTGGTTCATTGCCAAGTCAGTCGCACAAGTGCAGCCAAAAGAAGATTTTGTCAACACTAATCCACCGCCACACAAGCAGGTCCAATGAAACATAGAGTTAAGTGCAAGCCCAATCTAAATATTGTAATATAAAACAATCTTGAACATGTTTTCAAATCATATACTGTTCATTGTTGACAATGAGTAATTAGCAGAAATATTGTTTTAATAATAAATATTTAGATTTGATGGCAAAAACCTTTATACTCCAGCTTTTTTTTTTAAGAAAATGGTCAGCAAAAAATATATATTTAAAAAAGCAGCTCTTTCCCCTGCTTACTTCTAACTCAAAAGTTAATATTTAAAATTATCTGATAATTTGTAATAACACCTTATGATATCATTTTGTCAACTACAGTACACAGTAATTTCTAGCAATTTGTGATGGAGCATTGTGGAAAAAATAAGTAGAAAGTGGTAATATACAAATCTATGTATTGTGAACCTGGCTGCCGCTTCAAGGTTTTCCTCTAAATAACCTTCCCTACACCTTCTCATTGAGATAATATGAACATCTGTACCACAGATGGGGGTGGGACGAGGATGGGATTCTTCCAGAGGGGGTTACCATGACAACCGCATCCTCAAAGGTCTGTGCGCTGTGATGCCGAAACGATGGAGAAAACCCACAATGCACTGGGTTATTAGGTCATGTCTAAATCGCAATGTTCACAAGAGCATACTGAAGCAGGCCTTTGCTGCATCTGTCAGGGAAATCCAATTTAAAAAGGACAACCCGATTTTAATGCAATTTAGAAAAGCTAAAGCAGAGAAGATGATAGAATGCAGTCTAGACAGGCAAAACATACAGTAGACTGAAGCATTAGCAATGTTTTTACAATTAAAAATACTATCAAGACAAACATTGAAAAGCATAAAAGGTAATTTAAGACAAAAATACTAACACATTTTAGTGTGGTCATGTGAAAATAATTAAAGCAAAAAATTGATTTCTGCTAAAGATAAATGTATGTGAAGATATGCATTTCCCTGCTTATAAAATGTGAAAGAATGCTCGGAACATAGTTGGAATATAATAAATATAAGGTTAAAGGCACTTCTTTTACAGAATGCACATATGAATGAAACTGTGCTAGCTAGAAACTAGATTTTAGCTAGACTTAAAAGTAATTGTTCACAGTACAAAAAAAAGAAAAAAAAAAAGAAAGTAGTTGTATATACAAATCCAGTTTGCATATTGGGACCAGTCATCTTGGCCGCAGGAATCCTTAACTTACGCACGTAGTGAAGCACTTTATCACTGCATCCCTGTAGAGAAAAGAAAAGGTGAGAAAAATGTTAGATCATATAAAACACAGCTTAGTTTTACGTCAATATTTTCCTTTAAAATGAACACCCAGGAAAGTTACAAAGCACTTCTTAAAAAAAAGAGAAAATTGGATACTGGTATATTTATAACATCATATTTATTCCTGCCTCGCCACATTGGATGCTCTTATTGACAAAACCTTTGCCATTGTAGGCCTAGGACTTAATAGTAATTGAACTTTGACCCCTTGGTCTCTGGTTTACTACTAGTAGAAAAATTATACTGTACATGGCAAATCAGCTAATTGTAATACTGGTTAGAAAATGTTGTGGCTGAATATAGACAGGAGAAAAATAGAGAAATAGAGAAATAAGCTATATCAATTTGGACAGCATTCTAATGGGTAAAATGAGACACAGCAAAAATGCTTTAAGAACAGATTTGACTGTACCATAGCTAAGCATAAATTATATCTGGTCCAACATGATAAGAGTAATGGCACTTTGAGATCAACTCAGTCAAGCATATAAAATGAATAGTGACATAAAAGGCCATTTGTGCCTTTGTTACACTGATTTGGGTGTGGCTTGTCATGAATAAGTGAGTGTGTTTTGGCGGGTAAGCTCCAATGATGAAAGTGGGGGGATGCTTAAGGTGCTGTTTGAGGGATGATGCAATGTGAGGGATCGCTATGGCAACCGCATCCTTTTGGCAACTCAGCTCCCCCTAATATATACTGCTCCTGATGCCGGGTCCATCAATGTGTGTGTTGCTATGCAGACTCTGCCCCGGAGCCAGAGCCACAAATTTCAGTGGAGGAGGTGTGAATCCTGCCAAGGTCGAAGGGAGAAAGAAGAAGTAGAGAAAGGGGAGGGGAGAGTAATAACTATAGACTCCCTGACGGACTGGGAGGAGGGGTCTTATGCTTGCGTGTGCAGTGTCCCTGAAAGCACTCAAAACCAAAACAACAAGCAACATTTTAAGTATTACAGGATTAAGAGAAGTGTCTAACCTAGGAATGGGCAAGATGACAAAAAACATGATTTCTTTCACTCATTATCGAGCAATTACAATTTGCGGTTAGATTTTATTTTGTCTTTATTGCTTATGTTGTATTTACAATCTTAATCTAATTTTAAATAAGTGCTACTTGACTTAAAAATTGTCTTCCCTCAAAGGCTGAACTCTGCGAACTCTGATTGCTGATAGAAGATTGGCTGTGGACCTCTCAATAAAAATTTTAAAAAGCTGATAATTGACAATTAGAATGACTGAATCTCAATCTCGGTTAAAATTGTATTAATTGCACAGCACTAGTCTTTCACATTTGGAGAAAAAATTGGTTAATAATTGGAAGAAGGACACATAGACTGGTAATCTTGAGGTATTGAATAATTTTCGATAAGAAACAGTTCTATGCAAATATTGGGGAAGTGCTGATGAACGCAATGAATGGTAGGGAGGAGGGGCTTTCAGTGTAACATGGTTAACAGCTTGATCTAATGCACATGCAAAACAAAATCTGGTTTCTAGAGAGTGAGAGTGTTGTTTTTCTTTCATCAATATACTGCATCTGAATGTCTGTAAGGGGGGAGGGGGTTTATAGTTAGACTCAATAACAAATTAAAAATTTCAAAAAACAAACAGGAGTTGAGCCAAATAATTTCACATATGTTCAAATATCTAATAATATTAATAATATTTTTTTTAATGATGTAAAAAGCCACAAAGACGAATGGAGGTAACTTACCAAAATATATTAAATGAAAAATGGATTATAATAAGAAGATTAAGATGAGATAATAAAAGTGTGGATGGTAATAACCAAAAAAAAAAAAAAAAAAATGTAAATAAGAGACAATTTATCACATTTAGCTGTCCTAAAAATCCAGTGACAGTCAATTGCAGATTTGAGTGAAGGAATTTCTGAGGGTAGCAAAAGTGAATAGGTCTTTGTCTCTTTGTCGTATTGTTGTTGCATTAGAGTTGGGGGGATGGGGATCAAGGGCTGGTTAGAGAGGGGTCGCTCAGCTGTCAGGACAGATTATAGGGTCACCTAAATACACAGGGCAGTTAAAAGGTGGGGTACACAGGCTCCAGGCTCCGGGACGGTGAACCAAATGAGACATAACGCTACTCCCAGCTGGACTGGCAAAACAACATCACACTTAGAACCCGGCTGGAGTCCTGGTGTACCATATGGGACAAGTTGACCAACAGATACTACTGGCTCCTAATGAAACTTATATACAAGAAAAAAAAACATGCTAATGTCAACAAGACAGGATTGATGATAAAGGATTTCGAAGATTTAAGAGATTTGTATCCTCAACGTAAGCAGGCACTGTACTATGGGGGTGTCAATCTAATCAAAAATAAATTTACTGGATTTCAGACTCAGACATTTTTGGTTAATCTGAGGCTAAAAGCATTAACACTGGCCAAGAAATGAATCCATTTTGATATTACAGAAAAGGCACTGGGCTCAGAGGAGTGTGAAACAACAAGCTGCCATTTGCTGGACATTAAGTGCCTGCATTAGTCCTGGGGGGGATTACAACCATATGGTGAAGGCAAACAGAGTGATGTTTTGAAATAAATAAAAACATGTTGTGTTAAGGGTTGTGGTTTGTTCACCGTGTCACTGTTTAAATACAAGACTGTAGTGTAGAGCAATGTACTGTGTAATGAAAAGGGTAAATAAAATAAAACTTACCTGGCAAATGGTATGTAAGAGATACTATACCTGAAATACAAAGTGATCAAGTTAACAGAAATAAAAACACAAACATTGAAGATTATCAGTATTTAAATGTATTCATTTTAAACACCGATATTTAAAGTCCAATTTGCCGTTATAAAATTTTACTGATTGGATTGGATTAAGGATTGGCAGTAGATCTTTCTAATAAAAAGAATGTTTGTCCATAAAAAAATTATTAAAATAAGATAAGATATAATTTAGTTTTTGTCTTCTGCACTTATCCAAGGTTGGGACAAACATACTGGGCAGTGTTTGATGCGCCATGGCAAACTTGGACAATGGTTCACAGTTTTAATCTTAAACTGTACTTCCAGAGATTAAAGTGCAGCTCATAAATTTCAAACATGTGAGGAATTCAGCACATTAGCTAACTGATTAACTAATGTCAGATTATAGCATTACACCACAAGTCACAAAGGCATTTTCAGCCTTAAAAGGAGCTGACTAAAGTTATGACATAACATTAGTGTAACAAACTACAGTACAAATATCAATGAAGGTACAGGCTGAGTACCTTTTGCATGTTTAACCTGAAAATTGTTTCAAATAATAGTGTTAGAATTATTGTGAGAAAAAATATAATTTGATGATTTTTCACAATGATTAAAACTTGAACAAAAAGAGAATTGTGAAATCCATACACATACAATGAACAACCATTGCTCTAAGTGACTAGCTTTATAAAAATCAAACTTTCCGAAAGAAAAGTATGTGGCTGTGGCATACGTAGGAAAACTTCTTACAATTACATTGTGACCCTTTAAAGGACCTCACCATCCCCAGTCCTGACTTTAATTTTGTTCCATTGCATTACTAGTCCCAAATAGCCTGTGAGTAGGACCTATGCTTGCTGACTACACTTTGCTCGTGTCTGTGTGGGTCAGCGCTGATCTTATTAAAATCCCACCTTCCCTCAGCCGTCTGGAGGGCTGTGTGGGAGGGCACTACGGCCCCAGTGTCTGAGCTTGGAGAATGAAAGCGCCTAGGAGACCTGCGACTTCAGGTTTCCATGGTGATGCTTGGAGAATGTGCCGGAAGTGAATTTTTCAACGTGGGGGTGCGAAGAGAGAGGAGCTGACAAGGTCCTGCTTAGTGAGTAAATCTAGACTATGTATTGTCCTGCATTATGGTGTTTGCACTTCCAGGCACTTTGCTCCACTGAAACTTCCAGTCACTGCTTGGTAAATATGCTTAACTTAAAGAAAACAAGTGGAAGCATGCCCATACATATCAATCAGGTCTATGTGAGAATGCAGCTATAATAAAGTAGACAAACACCTGCTGTTGGCAGAGTGGTCATTATATTTTGATTACATTAGTGGAAGAAATATTATTTGTTTGTTTTATGAATGGGATGATACATTAAAAGCCAAATGAAAAAAAGAGAAGTTTACTCAAACCTACTGCAAAACCACTGACTTACTCAGGACACAACTCCCAATAGGTCTTAAAAACAGTCATTAATTTTTAAAATAAATCTAAAAACAGTAATTGCTTACTTTACCAACCTTATGTGGGTGTTAGTAGCTTTTTAATTTCTCATGGATGTAGTTTTATTTTCTCGTATGCAATAAATCCATTTGTAATCTTATAATTTATCACTTGTAAAGTTAAAAGCAACACTAAGCAAACACCTGACTTGAAACTACAAAAAACATTAAAATGAAAATGGCATCTAAATGATATCACAGCTTATGACCAGTACAATAAAAGAAAACATCTTCTACCCTGACTGATCTGGGTCAACTTTACTAATTGGATGATGCTGTCTGAGTGCAATCCTTGCACGTTGACATGTTAAGGTCTCGGTATTAAAACCAGCCGTGGTTCAGACACAGGGTTAAAAATACACCAACCCAGAGCAAAGACTGGCACACTGCAGACCTCTGACTCAGCACGTTAGTCAGACAGATGTGGGTTAGACAAAGTAGGATGAATAAATCTAGTAAGCTCACCAAGTAATATACTGCCAAGCGACAGTCTAGACTCACACACTTACCATGTCATTGCCAAAAACTGCAGAATACAGAAGATGATAGCGAGTCCCTTTTTACCCCACTGAAACAGAAATACACACATTTGTTACTATGAATACTACGAAATGAAAAGGTGCTCCAAATGTTACAGTTGGAGCACCTTTTCATTTCTGGCTGATGGTCCGCCACCTGCTTATCGCCATGGAATTGTTATAGCTTTGCATGGCATGCTCCATATTGTGGAGCATGCCATATCTATCTCCATGGAGACAAGCAGGTGAAGAATGTAAGAAAACATGTTTTTTAAGGTGTTTTCAAGCAGCTTTCAGTATTATAATAAAATCCAAATTGTACATACCCAGAACACTGCACAGAGTGTTAAGACCAGACAAAGCTGAAAAAAAGAAACATTATTAAAAAAATCTGCCGCACAGGATTAGGCTATTCACAGAAATGAAAGGTAAAAAATAAAATAATTTCGTAGTGACAAGCTTAAATGTTTTGTCACAATTGGTTACTGGGGCACCAAATCTGTGATTAGATTTGACCTGGGGATCTACCGTCAGAAGTCACATGCAATGTTTACACTCCAAGGCCATTCTAAAATACAAGAAAACATAATGTAAAACAATGTAACTTACCAACATAACAATAGTTGCTATCAGCCTTGTAGGTTCAAACATGCGCTTCAATTGTTTCAGAGGTCCCATTAGGAAGCATGTGCTTTAGAAAAAACAAAACATTGAAAAATATTTAGAATCTATGGCCTTGTATTTAGTAGTTCATACATTAATGTGAACCTTTAAACATAATGCATGTTAGTATAACTTTTATTGTTATATTATTGAAATTATGTTTATACAGTATATTTGGATGGAAGGATGGAAAAGAATATCCTTCCATCCATACGTAAAGAAGTGAATAAGGTTACGTGAGGAAGTCAGAAAAATCTATTCAACAGGTAATACTTAACACCAACCAACGTCATCGTTTGTGACTGTGAATACATTTACAGTGTTCTTCTCCCCTTATTAGGAGTCATCAGACAAAGTCATTAGTCCTGGTTTAACCTCATCTTTTGAATCCAAGCCTCTCAATACCACCACTGAGCTTACCATCTTTCTCAAACTATAGTCACCGTTTTCTGTTTATGTGACTTAATAACACTTCCTCTCATGTTCATTCACAACCATTTAGAGTCACAAATTAACCCAGTAAGCGTGCCTTTCATTGGTCCTACTCCAATTCCTATTCCTTTCTGTGCCAGGGGCTAGGCTCACTTTAACCATAATATCAAGATTTATCAATACTGCAAAAATGTATATATTGCACATGATAACCTAATTGTAAAAAGTACTCACATAATAAATTATAAAAACAGATGTACCTTGAAATAGTAATTTTCATCAATACCAAAATATTGATGTGAGTCTGTGATACTAGTATCACCAAATACTTGTGATGCCCCTCCTCTGTAAATGCTCAAACCAGCTCAATTTAGTTTTATCAATAAAAAATGTAGAGTGACATCATCAAATGGGCCTGTGACTACATACATTAGTTAGACCATTTAGGTGTATATTTTGGGACTACTGCAAGATGACACATTGATAAAAACCTCCTACACGCTACAGTTTGCCTGGTGACGTCAGTAAATGTTATAACACAAAGGGTTTCCCGCGCTGTCAGGCTGAGGAGAGCCGAGGGAGGCAGAGGAGCGTCACTGTAGCTCTGTGAGGCACTCTGGCTCTGGAGTGTGTGGCTGTGACGTCGGCTATGGTCTGGTCTGTGTGAGTGAGAGAGATGGAGACGCTTTGTCCAAAAGCACTGTGTGAGTGTGGCCACGCACAGGCTGTTACTGCTACTCCAGATTCAAGTGAGGGAAGAATACTCCATTGTGTTAGGACTCTACTCCTACTACTCCTACTACTCCTACTACTCCTACTACTCCTACTACTCCTACTACTCCTACTACTCCTACTACTCCTACTACTCCTACTACTCCTACTACAATAGCAAACCACTGAATAAGAAATATGCAACATGACATAATCACTAAACAACTCCCTTGTGACAACTTGTGACTTCCATTGTGAATTCATAGTTATTCACTTTCCTTATGTTGACTTTCCTTTTACATCAAAATATGAACGATCTCTAAACAATCCTTTTTACAGAAGATTTGTTTATTCAAATATGAACTTAAACTATTGATATTGAAAGTGGTACAACAATATGGTTTGTCATACAACATACTGACTTTCGAAATGACTTACATGCCAATAAAACCTGACATAGATTGATTTGTTTCATTTTCATTTCTTCTAGCCCTGGGAAAATAATGAGTCTCAGCCAATGATTAAATTGTCACTATTATTCACAAATCAGAAGACAAAAAGAAACACTTTCATTTGATAAAAGGTTATGTAGATGTGCTGATCCATGAAGACAGGTGATTTTGCAACAAACCTATAGCGTACAGTGGGGAAATACTGTATACTGTGTTGCTGTTGTTAAAACATATGCCATATTTACATACTGATTTAAATGTTATTCTACATATGATGCGTCAGTCTCTGTGGGCATCTTGTGAGCATTTTCATGGTTAAATGTAGTGATACTAAACATCTATGTGATTACTGTCAAAATGGTGATGTGTGACGATAAACTAAAACTGCACGTTATGACTAATATAAGTAACAAGTAAAATCTGTATCATAGCCAAGAACAGAGAGATAAGGAGAGTGTCATTGAGGACAATATAAATCATATTGTGTGGTGTATAAGCAAGGTACTTCTGGCACCCATCAGCAGGCTGCATTAGCAATTAAAAGCATGAAGCCAAGCCAAGAATTAGATCGGCCAAATTACTGTTGGCTCTGAATCTCACCTGGAAAGAGCCATGACGTTCCCTAATGTGTAAAAGACTGCAAAGAACTTGATTCCATTTGGAAGGAACAGGAGAGCTGAGCCCTAGTTAACAAAAATAGACTTTGTTAGTTTCATTTGAATATCTATTTATAGCAACAGTACAGTATGTTGAAACCTGTCCTAATTTCTGTAAAAAAAAAAATAAAAAAAAAAAAAAAATCAACCAAACTGGTCCATTTTTCTATGTCAGTTTCAGTGGGCAACATCTTTCGTAATCATAGTCTATAAATTATTTCATTTAGTTGCTGTCCTGCTTTAAAGTGGGAACTTGTCCTGATTTAGTTAACAATCCAGTCCAGTTTATGCATATTTTAGTCCTGATTCAAAATCAAATTATAGCTCAGTTTCATCAAGCTCACTATCTAACACAATAGCTGTTGGAAAGTCACATGAGATGGTACTCAATGTTGAAAACTAAGGTGAAAACCACTGTTTTCGATTAAATCTGGCGCCCCCTTGTGACAACATATAAAATGTTGTTTTCAATACAAAATGATAAATGGAAAGAATTGGAACTGAAAATCAACCATCTCTAGACAATCAAAAAAGAAGGCATCTCATTTGTAATGCAATATTTTATACAGGGTCTTGTTGTAGTAGGCATCAGTTTAAGTAACAGTAATCAATCAAAACTATCATAATACTATATAAAACCATTACATTTTCTAAATAAAAAAGGTCTCCTGTTCAAACTCAGAGAAGCATTGAAATATTGTGTCACTTATCACAGTGGTGTAGCCTCTAGCTGTACTTCCTGCTATTATTACACATACATACATAAGTGTCTCACTGCATTTTCTCTTACAGTAAACTGCAGACATTGACTTTGCAGGGCAAATGGTGACAAAGAAAAAAGAATCCTCTTAAATAGATTAAACAAATATAATATATTTTTGTTTGAAGTTTAAAAATAATCTACAGCTAGGTAGAATACAGACTTGAGTAAATTTTTGCTGTAAACTTACATTCTTCAAGGTCAATTCATTCATGTTGGTCAGCTCATGGTGCGAACATACACTGCCACAAAACTAAAATAACCATTCTGATTTTTATGTGGAATAAATGTGATTATCATTAGGGTACTATATATTGGATCATTTTGATTTTAACAGGAAGACAAAAGTTTAGAGAATTTTTGTGTAAACCTTTACTTTGTTCTCATTACAAATGCTTTGTGAGACAAGAGTGAAAAAGCCTGACAACACATGACTGAAGTAGATCAGTTCACATCTTTGGAAAATAGGTAGTGTTCATGTGATATCACAATACTCTCAAATCTCTTTTGGTTTAAAAATGAACTGGAGAACAGGTCAGAACTCTGTGGTAAAATTTGCTTTTTTGTCACACTGCAGATTTACTGAAATGTTTTATGGCTAATAATAATAATAATAATAATAATAATAATCTGTATATTTATGCCCTATTCACAAGAAACTAAAAGCTAGCACAAAGTTTGACACCTTCTCTGTCACAAACAACCTCAATAATTGTTGTTTAAATGGCTTGAAGCCTTTAGATTAACTTTGTGGGGCCAATCTCTAACAAATAATGATAGAATTCTACTTCAAATTCTAGCAAATTCTAGTAAGTGAATACAAACCAATTAAGTGTTCATTTTGGTTTAACACTAGGTGAAAGAATTCTATATCCAGTGTGACACTCACCAGGATTGAACACAGAATGCCTCCAGCGAAGCATATGACAAACCATTTGATCCTCGTGCTGTAGCTGAGTGTACTGGCATCCAGGACCTGTGCAGAACAATGGGAGGATGTCAAACACAACATTATTGACCTGCGAGGGGCGCTATGCTGACGGTTAACCACATAATATTTGTATCTAAGGATAAATAAAGGTTTTCTAAAGAAAAAGCAGGCACCAGCACTGGGTTGTTGCTGCACACTCAACTCATACAACTTACAGTCACTGCCAAATTCCGGCAATAACGTTGGATATCAGGGAGAGCAACACTTCAATGAGTAGCAAAAATGTAATAAAATGTAAGATGTCAAAATACAGACTTACAATAGCTGCCTTATATTACAACACCGTATAACAAAAATCATAATAATTAGGCACATTCTTACCTTGTTTCCTCCTGAGCATGATTGCATGTAAAAGCATTAACAAACACATAAATAAAAGTTCTAATAGCATTAAAAGTATAGGGCTAAGTTAAAGGAAGACTACAAGAGTCAAAGTAGGAACTTAAAAGTGATCAAATGATAAACTAATGTCTGTGTGTCGACCAGAGATAAGACTCTGTGAGGAGTTGCTTTCATCAACATTTAGCTAACAATAACAAAGATACAAAATAAGCATACATGGAGATAGAGAAGATAGACGAGGAAGCTGCACAGTAAATACAGCTTGCTGGTTTTAGCTTTAGCTTTACTATGTACGAGTTGTCCCACATTTGCATACATACCTGTGCTGTGAGACCAAGCTCCTCGTTTTCCTCTTGGCCGCTGAGCACTCGACGAAGCTTGTCCATCGCTAAAACCTAAAGATACCAACTATTTGTTCAAAAAGGTACAGAGAGCGACTTCGGTTGTTGGACAACCACAACTTTGGCCGATGTAGGAGTGAAATTTCTTCGACTTGTTGCTTCCGGACAAGCGCCTTTTGACCAGAACTGACCTGAGCTCGGTTTGCCTTTGTTGGGTGAGGTTGAGTCTGAACTTTGGGCGGCACTGAAACTGATCTAAGATCAGTCTGTCACGTCAACTCCAAAAGATAGCGCTTCCTGTCATGTGTCGCCTTTCAGTACGGTCGTAAAAAGGAGTAATCACGCATTACACGCTTGTTATAATACACACAAAAGATTGGCTTTGAAAACATGTGCACAGCCTACATATCTAATTACAGAAGCCTAATCATATGTCTTTATGTTTTGAGTGTTTTTGCTTTCTTTCCAGTAACTCACTGCTATTGCTTCAACTCTGTCGACATCTAGTATTAGCCTTTAGGCATTGCAAGTGATAATTGTAGTGGTAATGACAAAAACTAATTACGACTAAAGTTTTGGTCATTACCACTGCAGCCAATTTAGACTATTTGATATGCATTTTTTTCACGTCACAGTTCAAAATGCTATTCATTTCCACAATGTCCACGCTTTATATGGTTCTGTGAGGCGCATTACTTTGGGTCACATTGTTCTTTTGAAAGAACACAATGGGTTGAGTTCTCCTGTGAGACTATTCAGGTACAAGTACTCAATGTAATTACCATATATGTCAATTACAGGCACAATATTTAACAAACAACACCAGAGCAACGGAAATTTTGTATCTATGTATCTTATCTGTTTAATATTTGTTTCCATTCAGTGAGCAGAGAAGCATGGACTACTCAAATCAGCCTACTTGGTGGAACCAATTCAGAAACGAGGACCATGAACGTCTTCAGGGAGTAATTGAGTGATCTGACAATAAATAGCCAATAGGTAAAGCTCAGGTTAAAAAAAAAAAGAAAGAAAAAAAAAAAGAACAAAAATAAAAACATCTGCCTACATCTAATTTAAGGTTTCAATAACAGCACAGTGGAAGAAATCCTAAAATTTTTTACACTTGTTAAACCAAAAGGCACAAAAACTGCTCAAGGACGTGTGCGCAGTCTCATCACACACCCGAGTCAATGAGCGGACGAATTTTTCATCTCAAAAGAGCCAGACTGTCGCTAGATGTCGTTGACAATAATGTTGAGACCAGTGTCTTTCTTAATAAATGTCATAATCTCCATCGGATTTCCCTGCGCTTTAGGACTCCATAGGATTTATCTGTGCCCTGTGGTATGCCGTTGTTCTTCCCACTCGTTCAGATGCAACAATGTGACCGAAAGCTCCGCGCTCATGCTGGGACACAAGGAGGAGAGGCTGTAAGTTCATCTGTCAAAGTTCTTTATTTCATTTAATGCACAGAGTGATGTTGTTTACCTTTGCGTAAAGTTCACTCTTTTCACCATTACGCACGGATTTTTACAAGCCTGTTACAATTAAAGGTGCACTATGCAACTTTTCTTACTGTTATTGCTTGGGTCTGGAATATTTCAGAGTGTGGTTATTATTCAGTAACATGTGTTTTAATGCTTAAGAATATCTTGAAAAACATGCACTTACATTGAATGCCTCTCTCAGATCTGACCTGTAATTTGACGTAGAGGTTTGCCCACATTGCTTAACCTTTTGACAAAGATAAGTTTAACACCATACTGTGGAACATTCTAACTCAAAAAGTTACATGGTGTACCTGTAATGAACATCTTTGCATAATAAAGTTATACAATTATTGCTATTTAAAATATATGCTTCAACTACAGAATGCTGGTCATAAATGAGTATACAGCAATGCGTTGTACACGCATGAAATAGACAAGCATTGTGCTCATTCAATGCTTAACAACTTTCCTTTTTAAATTAACAGGTACATCTTGTATTTGGAATGTTTTACAATAGACCTCATCCTCCCCACAAGTACATCAGATACTCACACTGTTATAACTAACCCTAATCCTGTAATAAAATACCCAATATGTTTTTGGTTCAATTAACTGTGCCAGATGTCAAGGTGATCCCTCACCTTTTGACACACTGTGCTCTGTGACCATCATCCTTGTGTGTGTGCATGCGTGTGTATGCGTATGTATCTGTAATGTTTGTGTGTATCTGTAATGTTTGTGTGTAATATTTAAAGGTGTAAGTCTTGACCTCTGCTGTAAATCAGAGGAGAACCTTGAGTGTCTCTTGATAAGTGTCCACCAAGGCCAGGCGTCTCATGCAGCCACACTGAGCTTCATTACACATTTGGAACAGCAGACCAGACCAATGTGTTTCAAGTTACAAGGAAAACTCGCTTTACAGTAGGAGGCTAATGTTTAATTGGATATAGTTTGGTAAATCTATAATTCAAGTTGAACTAAAAACAAAGCAGTCAGTTATTTTGAACATAGAAAGTACATCCACTATTGTGCTCATAAAAGAAAGTTTATTTATTTGTATTTGTGTTACAGGTTCCTATACCACTTATCTTTGAAGGCCATTTCAAGTTATTCATTTGATGGTCTGAAAGAAGTTCAGATAATGTAAGCATGTCTAATACATTTATAACTACAAAATCCTTGAGTTTGCATTTCTTTATTGAATGCATATGAATAACTGTCATGTTACACAATAAATGGGTTAATTTCCTCTGCTTTAAATCCAGAACAATTTCTCAAAGCGTGACCCTGGAAACTATTGAAACATTAGCATTTAACAACATGATGAAACTTACTGAAATGTAAGTACTGACACTTAAGGATCCAACACAGGATCATTATAAAGGTGGACAACAATAACTCTAAAGAAGCTTTGTTACTAAATGCAGCACAATTCAGAATGCAAGAAACTTGAAGAAGATTGGCATGAGGAGTTTTAATAATCTTCCCAAACTACGCTACCTGTATGTAAATGATAATATCTTTCAAAGATGCTCAACTTATTATTTTGCAGACTATTTACTTGATTGAAAAGGCTATTTATTTCAAATTTCCAGGAGCATCTCCAATACAGGCCTAACTGTGTTTCCGGATTTAACATCTATCAGGTCTTTGGAGTCTGCGTTCATTTTGTAAGTTTCACATATACTGTAACATAAATGTGCATTTTTAACATATTGTATTATATGAATATGTGGCTCTTCTTAATAACAGAGATATATATGACAACCTCCAAATCAAGCAAATACCTCCAAATGCTTTTAATGGCATCACAAAGACTACATAACAATGTAAGTGTAACTTTATTTTAAAGCTTTGTATGATCCAGTACAATCAGGCTCTTATACCGGTCATATCTTTTTTCAGGAACTTATATAATAATGGATTCAGAGAGATACACAGTCATGCCTTCAACCAGACAAAGATAGCAAAGCTGTATTTTCATTTTTGTGTAATAAATATTTCAAGTTCAGGGTTACCTCCAATGCTTAATCTTCTCTTCATGTGACATTTAGAATGCTGAAAAAAAATCGTAACCTCAGACTGATCCAACAAGATGCCTTCACAGGAGCCACTGATCTTGGCGTCTTGTGGGTTAAATCACTGCTGACTTCAGTGACTTAAGTGTTACAAACATACAATGACACTGTTTTATCTTTTTACCAGAGATGTGTCGTTCACTGCTATTACCACATTACCCTCACATGGGCTCGACTCGCTTCGAGAGCTGGTGGCTGAATCAGTATATTCATTAAAGACACTTCCTCTGTGGCATGGGCTCAGAAACCTGCGAAAAGCTCAGCTCACCTACAACAGTCACTGCTGTTCTCTTCTCAGTGAGAGTCAAAACAGGTACAGGTACAAGAGACACTGGCAAAGTGGTTAATGTCCCTGCATTTGAAATGGTAGTTTTCAGTCAGATCCTCAGACTGGTTCTCTCTCAATGTCAGTGTGTTTGCATTAGAGCACTGTAACTCATTTTATAAATATTTGTCTATAATTTATTATATGGGATGGAACTTTCAGGCTGAAAAACAACTTTTCCTATAGGCATATTTAACGCAGCCTGAACCCTGGACAACAAAAGATACAACACCCAACAGTAGTGTACATGAAATGTAATAACCAATATTTTCTTTATTTTTCAAGGAATACAGCCACAAATCAGAAATGGAAAAACATGTCTACATTCTGTGATGAGCTCAACCTGTTTGCAAGGTCAGCAATCCTAGGTTAAATCATTTTGTCAACTTGTTTTTTCAATATGCACAATTGCCCTACTCTATCTCAAGATTTGTAAAAACATCTTAAATCTAACTTTATTAATATTACTTATTGAAACAGGCCACAACGTGTCACCGGAGCTTATGATTCCAGCCATGTTGTGGACATGCCAACCAGTTCAGATCCTCTACAGTACAGTAACTATGGCTCAGACTATGATTTACATTCACATTACCCAGAGCTGGAACTGTGTTGGAAAAGCCCATCTCTCATCTGCACTCCTGAGGCTGATGCTTTTAACCTCTGTGAGGACATCACTGGCTTCAGTTTCCTTCGCGTTGCCATTTGGTTCATCAGCATTTTGGCCATCACCGGAAACGTCACTGTTCTTCTTGTCTTCTTCTTCAGCCCCAACAAACTAACCGTGCCACGCTTTCTTATGTGCCATCTTGCATTTGCTGATCTGTGCATTGGAGTATACCTGCTCATGATAGCATCAGTGGACTTAAGGACTCGTGGGAACTATAGTCAGCATGCTATTGAGTGGCAGACTGGGCCAGGGTGCAGTGTGGCTGGGTTCCTGTCTGTTTTGGAGGAGAATTGTCAGTTTATACTCTTGCTAGTATCACAATGGAGCGATGGCATACTATTACAAATGCCTTACAAGTGGAGTGTCATCTTGGTCTAAAACAAGCTGCCAGTATAATGGTAGCAGGTTGGGTTGTCTGTTTGGCAATGGGTATCCTGCCTCTAATTGGAGTGAGTAGTTACGGTAAAGTTAGTGTGTGTCTACCAATGGATATAGAAACCTCTTTAGCACAAGCTTTTGTCATTGTTATGCTTTTATTAAATGTTTCTGCATTCTGCCTTGTATGTATCTGTTATGTTCTGATCTTCCTGGCTGTGAAGAACCCAGAGTTACCAAGACGTAATGCAGACACGAGGATAGCTAAGCGAATGGCCATCCTAATTTTCACTGATTTTCTCTGCATGGCGCCAATATCTTTCTTTGCGATCTCGGCTGCTTTTAAGATCCCACTCATAACAGTAACCAACTCCAAAATCCTCCTTGTACTATTCTTTCCTATAAACTCATGTGCCAATCCATTTCTCTATGCCATATTCACCAAAGCATTCAGGAAGGATGCATGTCTTCTGTTGAGTACAATGGGATGTTTTAAAGGTGATGCCAACAGATGTCGCAGTGAAGCCTACTCTGAAAATATAGCCAGTAAAAAGGTGAAAGTCCAGAAATCTGATGTCAAAAATTAGTTTCATATTTGCCACATTATGAACCAGTTAGTTAAATAAATAATGTAATACAGATACCTTATTCAAAAGGAGATTTTATTGATGCAAAAAAATACTGTCATTCATTATTGTAAACAGTTGAATTCTATCGTCTTAAATAATTTGTCACTACAACTAACCACAAGGGGGCAGCATTCAGATATCAGAGGTGTACTCCAGCAGCAGGAGATGGAATGACATAAAAATAAAGTTAAAGTTGAGTTAAAAGAACTGATCTGCGTGCCTTCTTATGACACGAAATGTAACTTTGGTTTGATCATAGTATCAGGAAGGTAAGTTTTTTTTTTTTTTGTGCAAGTGTAATCCAAATTAAAAACCATAAAATACCATAAAACTACTTTAACATTTTTGTCTGCGGGCTAGTGTATATTAATCATTATAGATCCATGATATTAACACACAATAGTAAACCTTCATTTTGTTCCCGAACAGTCCCGCCTTCGTGGGATCCTCGTGTCGCGTGACGTGTAAATGTTTTTTTATTTTTTTTTTTACCCTCTCTCCTCGCCGCAGCAGCAGCAGTCAGACCCTGATCTTTGGTCAACTTTGGAGCGAGTCGGTGTGGGATGGTCGCTCGTCACAGTTGGAGGAGGAGTGGTTAAGTCTGGTCTTGTTTGCTCTCACTCTGAAAGCTGAAATCAAAGTTTATTGTTTGTAAACTCATCTTCTTGGACTGTCGCTGGATCCAGAGCTCTACACGCGGATTGCAGAGTGCTGGTCATGGCACAGCTGCCCGTCCCGAGCCGTTTTACGCTTCTCCTTCACACCGCGTTAGTGGCCATTCTCCTGGGCACTTGTGCGACCAATGGTAAGTTTGTTTTCTTTCTCCTCTCCCCCTTTGAGGCGCATTCCTCTGGACAGGCTCTGTGTCAGTCATCTGCTGCTGGAGTTAATTAGACTCTACATCAAGTTTAATAGGTTTTTCTTATGGAAATTTTTACAGACATTTATAGACTTAAGACAGTAGAGCTGCTGTTTACAGGAATGCAATCAAACTCGTTGAAGCTGTCAAAAATATTATGTTAGGCTTTTTTAGGCTTCTTGTTATTTAGTCTCAGCATGTTTTAATATTTTATTCTTGCATACTTTATTTCATGGTATTGACTGGGTTAATTTACTTAGACTTACTTCGACTCATTTTGATTTGGAGTGTTTACTACCTTAAGCGCTTGTGTCTGTCTCTGCCCACTCCATCTCTGTTAGTTTTAAGTGACCCCTGTCAACAGGATTGAAGAATGTTGAGAATGTTGGTCTACAGTGGGCCTGGGCCAGGTCCATATAGACCTGTACTTGATTGAAGAACTGTTCAGTCTAAAGATGTTTTTGCTGTTGGATCATTTGCTTAAAGGAGGAGAGGGGGAGTTTGTGACATAAAATAGGATGGACTGGAAGAGAATAAACAGGAGAAATAATAAGACAGGTCCCTGATGTAATAACACATTTTTGGAGTGAGACGTACACAGGAGACAGTGGCCATAAGGTCAGTTGTTTGACCATCGTTTTGACCAAGCATATGCCAGGTGGCATCTTAATTTTTTGCATCTTTGGGCAAAACATTTCACCCACATTGCTTCTATGTGATTTTAGTGTGAGGTGTGGTGGCATTGGTGGTGTTGCAGACTGGGAACCTTGCTTATGTCAGCCTTTGCTTAGAAGAGCAACAGCAATTGGGTGATATTTTATTGCTTCATAGAGCCACTTAGAAAACTCTGTATTTGGTCATATAGCACAACAGAATGACCGCCAGTGATGAACATAGTTATATTTGACAGTGTAACTTTTCACTTCTCTGTTTGGCCCAGGCCGCCCCTCAGTGAGGCGCTTTCACCGTCTCACCAGGACGTCAGAGCCTCCGGTGAGAGCGGGGCAGGTCTCTCAGGTGTATCTGACCCCAGAGCAACTGCGGAAGCTGCATTTCAAACCCACTGTGGGCTCCATCCGCCTCTCAGAGGGACATGAGGCCATGTTCAACTGCTCCATCGAAGTCCCAGACCCCCGACTAGAGCCCATCATCAACTGGATCAAGAACGGACAGGAGCTAGTCTCAAACTCCCACCTGGTCAACAATGATCTGCAGACAGTCACCGATGGCGTCACTACTCTGCTCTCTACCATCAAGTAAACAACACACAATGCACTAAGCATTTACAAAGTAGAGCAATATATTATAGTACATGCAATATGGGTATTATGTTATTATAGCATCACCAGCTACAGTGGCCATGTTGTAGAGCTGTTAACCTACAAACCACAAGGTTAGAAGCTCTAACCCAGCTTCTACAAGAAGATACTGACATAAAAGTTACATCAAAATAATATATTTTAAAACATTTTTCATTCATTTTTTATGTTTTCTTAGTACCTGAGCTAGTTTTGGTATTATCTCTGATTTCATTTTGTAGAATACAACAAGTGCAGAGAGCAGATACTGGTGAATATCGATGTAGACTGAGCATCATGAATTCACTGGTTGAATCTCAGCCAATCATCATTGAAGTGGAAGGTAAGGATCAATATACAAAATACAATATTGGTGGTATATTGTATAGACAGATTTTTAATGTGTGTCTTAACTGTCTTTAGGTTTGCCCACATTCATACAGCAGCCAGAGGACAGAAATGTGACGAAAAACACTCCCTTCACCTTGTCCTGTGAGGCAGTGGGACCTCCTGGTCCAGTACAGATTCGCTGGCTCCGTGACGGGTCTCCTGACAGCGACTTTCTCAACTCCCCCAGCAGCTACTCTGTGTCAGGTAAGGCCGCAGGAACCTTGAGTTCTTCCTTTTAAATGGCACGATCCCACATGGGCAGTTCTTCTCATTGTCCAGACATATTTACCTTGCCTAAAGGCTTTTTTGGTGGTTTCTATTCTGCCCGTTTGTGCTGCCTCAGCGTGTGTCCTTTGCTTACTACAATGTAATTTATTACGTATAGCTTCTTGCATTCCCATAAGGTCATTCATGGTCATTAAGCTTTGTTACACAAATCTTAAACTAGTTAATTATTGCACAGGTAAATACTCAACTAATAATTAGTAAAATATTGTTTTTTGTACAAGTCTACTTGAGATGTAGATTGGCGTAGCATTGCTAGACATTGGAAAAGACATCTAAGATAAACAGGGTAACTCCTTCCTGCACAAACTGAATACTGTGAATGCATTAGGGCATAAATGTTTTCCTAAGATTTGGATTCGGAGTGGTTTGTGCCCCTGTTCTATGCACACAGGGCTCACACTTTATAGTTTTTATAATGTTTGCACAGTATGAAAATTAAGATAATATTTACTGTATTTCATTAATCTTTGAATGGTCTGCTGTTATTCTTAGACAGATAAACTTTGATCCTTTCTTTGCTCCCATTTATCACTTTCAAACCATCATAGACAAACCTCTCCCCCCTCAGCAGTGTGCAATAAAACAGCCTGGAGCTCATGGGTTAAAGGTTTATTGTCATGCGTCAGGCCTGGACTAGTGTGGGGACAGGGGCAGCACTGGGAGCCTGCTCGGGGGTTGGATCGGGGGACAAAGGCTTCTTTGATGGGACGTCCCACACAGGCCAGCAGGGAGGGGACAGGGTGCAGGCCACCAGAGCTCAGTGCATGATTTCAACATTGGCACCACAGTAAAGCCAGTCTTTGCGTAAATAGCTATTGAACAGAGTTTTTTATAACACACTGGAAAAACTGGAGTTAAAGGATTGTGCATTTTCTTACATAATTCCTTCAAGCATAAGTTCGCAAATCAGTGAAAATGTTTAAAAACACAGGAATAGTAATATAGGTATATTATTTAATATTTTGAACAAAAAATACATTTGAATTGTTCTGTGTTGTAACCTAGATAAGAATAATTCCTGTCTTCATTTACTGCACATAAATGTTTTGGTTTTCTGGAGCTTCTCCAAACCTCGTAATTACAGACTCCAGAATTTCAGAATTCAGGCTGCAGGACATTTTGCTGAAACTCACAGTTTACAAAACAATTCATCTTTTCTGTTTTGGTTTTAGATGTAATTTAAGACAAAATTTCAAGAACAAGCAAAGCAAAGGCCATAACCTTATTTCATTTCCTTTTTTATCAGTAATGAACCTTTATTTGAGTTCACTGTGCTGTGGGTCTTCAAAGAAAACCACTTGTGTGGTATAATTTGCTCTGAGTTGCTGATTACTAACACATCATGTTAAACACAAATCTTGAACATTGTTCCTAAACCATAATGACAACATCTTTTTGGAGGGTATTTTACTAGAAATTAAATACATACTTGAAATATATTTTATTCAAACTCAACTGGCAGATCCAAACAATTAAGCACCAAATTTGTATAGTTTCCACTCACACAGCTGTTGGCCAAGCATTTCCAATACCAGCTTGTGTGTATTAAATTTTCACACCTTCTCCACAATCATATGGTGTGCATTATGACATGTCTCAGACTATACCCTCATGTATATTTTAAAGACTGTATTATTTGATCATGTAGTAGATCATGTAGTATGTCATAAATATCCGAAGAATGTAAACAAAACATGACAGATTGGTTTCAGCCATTACTGACAGGCTTGTTGTGGTCCACTTTGAGTTTCCGACATCTGAAAAAAAAAGAGACACGGACAATGAGATCTTTATGTGGCAGCTGTTCCTGTCTTGTTGTGCATAGATCTGTCCCTGGTTGAGAGACAGGATTGTCCAGGCAGAAAAACAAACTGTAAGAATATGTTAAAAATTACACTGAATTTGAATATGAATTTTGATACATACTTATGTTATGTCTCTCTACTCTGCCTTGAATGTTGCAAAAGTTGACCTTTACAGTAGTGTGTGGTGGCTATAATCTTGCAAACTTGTTTTCTTTTCAATACCAGATGTCCTGAGTTTGGGTCTCGCACATTATATTTTTTGGATTATTTAACTTGATGTTTATAACTTTCTTGTGTCTAATTACAGGTGTTGACAGATTCACCCAGTTCAGCTGTGAAGCCTACAACAGAAAGGGTGTCAGTACATCCAGAGAGGCAAACATCCATATTAAAGGTGAGACACTGGCATTCCATTGGTTTTATGGCTCCATGTGGTCTCTCTGTTAAGTTACTTGACAAAGCTTTTCTACTGAGCTTTTCTGCTGTTTCTATAGCGCTCCCTCGACCTGTGTCCAACATCAGTGTGATGGAGAGGCAGTCCAACAAGTTAAGGCTCAGCTGGACTCCTGGACATGATGGCTACTCTCCTCTCACTAAATGCCTCATAAGAGTAAGGCACACTTATTTTGATAAACAACAAAAGCACTAATCATGGGAAAGTGGTACAAAAGGAGTTTCAGTACAACTTTGAAATTAATACACAAAAACACTGACCCACCTTTTCTGGCATATTTGGGACAACTGTATTAATATAGCAACACTTAACTGAGATGATAGGAGAAGTCCAGCATCCATTTGTCCCTTAGATTTTCTTTCATTTTCTAACAGATTTACTGTCTTGTTGCTATTTCCCTTAATGGGCCCATCTTATGCTATTGTGATAGAAATTTAGATTGTGAAAAGATTTCTTTCAATCTATCTTTGTGTAAATGAATGTGATTTCTACCTGAAACCCAGACCAGTCATTAACATGTGTAAAGGTTCATCAGGCACAACTGTCTCCGCCTTCAGGAAGCCCTTTGTTGTCCTCAACTGTATGTTAATTTAGTACCACCCTCTGAAACCAAAGTGACTCTGCTTTGGTATGTATGTAACTTGTATTTCTGTATAAATACTCAGAGCTCAAATGCTCTGGGAAGAGGGAGATGGGAAGAGACGGGAGGAGACAGGGGTGGCTGTTGAGCTTTGGCCGAAACAGGCCTAGGCCCTGTCCATATCTGCTGTAACAAGAATAAACCTTGGTCTATATTCCAAAAACTCATCGGGCTTCGCAAATGGATTCATTATTTATCTTCAAGAGATATATATAATTTTTGCCACAACACTATTTTCTGATCTAGGTTATAATGTTGTTTCCTCATCAAAACATACCTGAAGTTGTGTTTTGTTCTGTTCACACACTTTTAAATCCATACACATTCATTAGAATTTCCGCCCTAGAATTTTCAATCTCTTCTGAACAAAAGTTAACTTGAAAACTACCATGACATCACAAGGTGGAACAGAGCATTTTGAGCTTTGGCGATGTAGACTGACTAATAATTAAGAATTACTCAACATGTGTGAGTAAAAGTAAACACAACCCCAGGTATGTATTTGATGAGGTAAAAACATTCTAACATGGCTTAAAGTTCACAAGAGTCAATTTATCATAATATAGGCCCTCTAATTACTTCATTACTTTGCCCTCATTACTTTTGTGGCTTTTTGTTTCATATGCCTTGATTTATACAACAAATAATATTCTTGATAATTATATGTGATATATATGTTTCCTTTTTTATTTGGTTCATATTTCCTTGTTCTCAGGTAAGAGAGATAAGTCGTCGGAAAGGGGAAGTGATGAACATTCGCTTTCTGAATGTGTCAGTGCCTCCGTTTGAGAGTGAGGTCCCAGGACTCCAGGCCATGACGTGGTACAACATGAGCGTATCCTGTAGCAATGAACTGGGGCCCTCCGCTGTCACGATGTGGATTCAGAGCAACACCACTGAAGGAGGTATCTCTGACTAAGAGCATGCGGGAGAATAATTGTGATTAACTGACTAAACTCAAGCCAAAAGACAGTTTATTACACACTGCCACATTATTCAGTGAAAAAGTACAAAAAATAAAATTAACAATTTGTGATTTGCATCAATAATTACTTTATTAGTAAACATGGCCTATCAGTCACCATATTTTTCCTTTAATCTGATTAAAATGTATTTAACATTCTCAATGTACAGTAGAAAGTACTTGAATGACAAAGTCAAATCTCTGACTTTCTGACCTCTGAAATAATTATTAATTGTAGCCATATTTGTGCTTATGTTAGATACTGTTAAAGCAAAACAGTTTGAAGTACCAATACACTATAACAAATACTTTTTATACAACAATTCTCTAATGCAATTTTTGTGCTTTTACTACATTCATTATTCTGTTAAAGTATTAAAGGAGCAATTTACAACACAGTTCACAGTTTGACAGTTTCTCCAATATATATGTGCATTTATTTTTTACCATCACTCACTGTACTGAGTGCATGTGGTTGTTTCCTTCTTGCTAGAAACATATCATTATCTATATTTTCGTCTCCTTCCTAAATCTTTGTCTTTTCTGAGCCAGTGGAGTCATGCTATTACTGGAATTTACAAAGCAGCCTCAGTTATACTCCTTGTACCAATCGTCATATCCCCAATTGTTTTCCGAAAGTAACGCATAGGAAATAGGAGTGGTTTTTGTCACACTGTGAAAACACAAAGTAGGGTGGAGGAGCAATGGGCTTCCTTCCTATAGTGACCACATGGGATATTCTAGTTAAAGGATTCTTGTGCCAAGGACCACATACCACAGTGTAATCAAAGGATTTTTTTCCCAGTTGAATACTATAATAATAATATTTGTGCCCTCCTATATGCCATTTGAATGAATACATTTTCTCATTTTTCTAGTGCCCTCTGTGTATCCCAGAAATGTCACTGTCCACCTAAATGAGTCGTCTCTGTTGATAAAGTGGAAGCCCCCACCAGATGACAAAATAAATGGGGTCCTAAATGGCTACAATATCATCATTAGACATGGAGGACAAAAGAGTATGGTAAGTAACTGGTTCACTGTTATGATGGCACTAATCAGATATTATTCATCATGGCATCTGCTCCTAGTCGGATATAAACAAGAAAAAAGTACTACCTACTTTCAGACTGGCAGTGGCTTCCAAATTGCAACTAAATAATCTTGATTTCAAAAACGTTGTCTAGATACCTTTTAAACTTTTACTTTCATGGACCACTCCTGGACAAAAGAGGGATTATATCAATTATTTTATATTAAGGAGTTAGAGAACTGAATCAAAGCATGTCTAAGATTACAGTTTTTATGATGTGTCTCTACTCAGCAGTAGTCAATAACAAAAATGGTACAAGAAAGAAGAAGGGGATAAAGGAACTTGGAAAATGGAGGCGAAATGGGTTACCGTTAATTAGTCATATGTATGTGTCTATATCTGGTTTTGACATTAAGGTATTGAGATACATTATGTATCAAAGTTAATTGCATATAATGGTGACTCTTAGAGAAGGAGTTGTAAAATATAACGTTATATCTCATCACTGTGTTTAAAGAATGGTCTTTAACTGATAATGTTGACAAAAATGCGACACACATTTGACACACTGACTCACACATATTTGGGATTCTACTGTCTACAAGAGGTCAAGTTTTTATTACTTTTGCCTAGCGCCTTGTCATTTATGAGAAGCACCTTTTTTAGATTGACTCTCCCATTTCACTATAAGCTCTACAGTCATTTGCTCCTTTTTTTGCAATAGTAACTTCTCATAGAATAGCGTGGCTTCCCGTTTGTGTCAAAGGTAAAGGAAGCTGACTGTGTGAAAAGCAGATCTGTGTTGTTGTAGGTCTGGTATGCAGCCTTGAGTCACTGCACTGTGGAGATGAATGGATGAGAGAAACAATGGCATGTGTACAACTGTGTTCAATATTTGTTTTCATTGTCCACTGCTCAGAGGTTGACATCACAATATGGCATTATTAGTCAGTGAATTCATCCAGTGGAAAACTATTATGTTGTTGCTATTGCTGACTTTAGTGCAGTCATACAGTCACATGCTGTTTATTTGTTTTTTGTATATTTTTTAATATTAAAATAGTGGTAAGGTCTACGCATATAATATATATATATATATATATATATATATATATATATATATATATATATATATATATATATATATATATATATATATATATACACATATATATATATATAATATATATACACATATATATATGTGTATATATATATATATATATATGTGTATATATATATATATATATATATATATATATATATATATATATATATATATTATATATATATATATACACACACACACACACACACATATATATTAGTTTCCTACATTTGGATAGTAATTTGCGTACAGATTTGGCATCATCGCACTGCCTTTTTCCCTATGTACATTTTTGCTCTGATTTAACACTTTCTTATTTAAAACATATAATAATATCTTTGAATATACATGATATGAGCATAAACATGGCAGACTTGTATTTACTGTCATTAAACACAAAAAATAGTCGAAATTTTTTATATACATATTATTGATAATCAGAAATCACTGGTCTTGATTAGATAGAAATTACTGGTAATTACACAATCCTACTCATGAGTATTTAATTCCTACTTTATTAAAAACAAATGAAAATCTGAGTCACTATTCCTTTTGTGGAGTGTGAACAAACTAGAGACATGATATCCCAGAATTGGATACATATGTGCGTAAAGCTTTACCACAGATTGTAGAAGTTAATCACAAGCTCAACTTTCTTTGTCCGTCAGCAGTTAATATACCCAATGTAACAGTGTTGTGAAATACAGGTCAGTGAGTCTGTCACATGTCAGCTCCAGTGTCTTCCTCTTTTAATAACCTCTAATTAGCCATCTGTGGGATCATGTAGAGGTTTACTGTCAATAAAGAAACAGATTGGAATTTCTTGTAGTTTTTGTTTTGAAATGAAAACGAGAAAGGGACTCAAAGAACGGGATGGTTCTTTGAGGGAAGTGAGTCAGAGCTAAGATGTTGCACAAATTGATAAAATGTTCCAGTTTGTAAAACTCAGCACTGGAAAAGTACAAAAATCGCTTGGTTGCCTGGATAAAGATCCTTAGGAAAAAACAGTTACCAGTTACTAGAGTAGAATGTATTAGATTTTTTTATTATTTAAAGTGAACATGGTGGTATCATTACTTCTTTCAGTGCAGCTAATTGCACTAGACTGGCACATCTACTTGAAGTTTACCATGAATAAGCATACACCACAGCAAAGTTAACTCATTTTACAAAATCCTACAGTATGTTTATCATTATAATGTATTGTTTTGTGTTTCAGATCCACAGCTACACCACCTCAGTCTCAGTGCCACTACAGGACTTTAACACCACCTACAGTGTGGAGGTGTCTGCGTGCACTCAGGCTGGGAGCGGCATGATCAGCCCACCCGTCTGGATCTTTGTGCCAGAGGACAGTGAGTGTCTCTATGGATTTATCTCCACATCTGGAAATTGTTTGCTATATAAAAGGAAGGGCTTTGAATCAAAGTAACATGGTTTCTATAAGCTAGGGATTTGCAAACTGTGGTATGAGGGATTGGGCTTTTGCAGAATACATTTACATAGACCTATTTAGTTCTTTTTATTTATGGTTGAGAAGTTGTTGGAGAGGTGCTAATTTTTACCTCCAAAGACAGGTGGTTGGAAGGTGCACATATTGGTGAAAGAAGAAAACCACTGTAACTTGGAGACTAGTGACATTTTAATGTATGTTAAAAACAGGTTATGGTTTAATAATAATGGTTTAATATATAATATGAATGTTAACCATTAAGGGCAGAAAGATGTTTCTTCGTCAGGTGCTTCTGAGGGTACATTCACACTCATCTTGGTTTGGGCCTGGTTTTGAGCCCAGTTTAGTCCAGATGTTTTCTAAGACTGCATCAAACATAAAACATCTGCTTAACTTTATATTTTGTGTGGATCTATTTTCTTTCAGAGTCAGGGCCCTTTCCATCATCCAGTCCTGACACTACAGTCTCAGATTTGGTGTATGTAGTTTTGGGAGTGGTGTGTGGCATCTGCCTGCTGTTGGTGGTACTCTGGGTTGGCATCTGTGTACGCAACAGGACCCCTGGATCGTGGCTCTGGTATGTATGGCTTAATATCACATACCTGATTATTTATGAAAAAAACAAACATTAGGCCATTGTACTGACTGGACTCTTGATTTCTGTATAATATGAGCTACGGGTGAAATTATGTGGTCACAGCAGTAATGGTTAACACTATGTAATTTTTCTGGTTGAGGTCCGCTACCTGCTTGCTCATTTTTCAAGGTATTTCTTAAACAATAAGCACTAGTGTAACATTTCTACCATCTCTATGGAGGTGGTAGAAACTACATTCAATAGTTACATACTGGACACCTGTAAAATAGAGATACAATCTAATAAAGATAAGTGAGTAATTGAAGTAAAAAATAGAAAACAAAATTATATTTAAAGTGCAATGTCCATAGGGATGCTGAGTCATTTTTTAATGACCTTTAGTTCATGACGCCTTAATGTTTCCTGGTTTGGTCATAAACTTCCTGTGCTTCCTCTTAATCACCCTCTGCACCTGAGTGAGGCCTGCGTTATTGCTATTGCAGCTGTACAGTATCCAGGTTTTATTTATATCAGGTGCTCTTACTGAATCACCCTTACTATTGTGGAACTCTATAACATGAGTGTTAGTTTAATGTGTTCTTTATAAAGCTTTCATAAATCTGAAATTCAATACAAGTTGTCCCACAATAATCAAATCAAGAATTACAATAATATATGTATGTATTGATTCTACCAAGTTATTAAAAATAGATTTTGTTGACTTAATTATGTCAAAGCGATGAAGTTTATTATTATTTGTAATGATTTATTATCCCTCTTACCTCTTGCAGGAAACTGTTTGGAGATAGAGATAAGGTAGAACCTGTTATTCTTTATAATCCGCAGAGGTCTTATAATCGATCTGCAGTTGAAATCACATGTAGGTCACACATTATTCACATGATTATGCAGTATTTTTAAAGTCACTGTAAAATGTTTGATATTCTATTTTCTAGTGAGTAATCTTGGCATTAGTGACCAACTTCAGGCCAAACTGCAGGATGTAATGGTCACTAGAAACCTGCTGTCCATTGGAAAAATACTTGGGGAAGGTGAATGGATTGTTTTATTGTACAAATAAAAGAGATATAGACTGACAAGGAGAACAATTAATATTTTATATATTTGTTTGTTATTTTAGGTGAATTTGGCTCTGTGGTGGAAGGGCAGTTTAGACAAACTGATGGATCATCCGAAAAGGTTGCTGTGAAGACTATGAAATGTAAGTCTTCAAAATCAACTTTATCTGTAACTTGTTTTCAGTAATATAACTAAGAAGCTTATACATTAAAAACCTCGCTTTTCAAACAGTGGACAGTTTCTCTCAAAGGGAGATAGAAGAGTTCCTAAATGAAGCCGCCTGTATGAAAGATTTCAACCACCCAAATGTCATCAGATTGCTAGGTACTTTCTGACTCAACTGAAATAAGTGTATTTTGCCTGAACTGAGAGGTTCCCTGTCTTCTTGTATTTGCGCTCTGTCATAGTCTGTTTGCTTCACCCACTCCAGGTGTTTGCTTAGAAATGGGCCCAGGAAACTTTCCCAAGCCCATGGTCATATTGCCTTTCATGAAATATGGAGATCTGCACAGCTTTTTGCTTCGTTCACGTCTGGGAGAGAGTCCAATGGTGAAAAACTGACCCATTATTAATCTGCTGTTTTGTTAAAAAAGAAAGAAAAAAAAAAAAATTGTCTTTACTTTGTTTTGTATATAGTACTTGCCCACTCAGACTTTGTTGAAATTTATGGTTGACATTGCTTTGGGAATGGAATACCTCAGTAATCGCAACTTTCTACATCGCGACCTGGCTGCAAGGAACTGCATGTATGATTTTTTTTTTTTTTATAATTGTTTAATAATTGAGTCAGTGAATAACTATATGCTATGAAATAATCTGAACATTTCAGTACCAATTCTAGTGTATACAGATGTAATTTTGAGTCACATATTTCAACTTTATTGCAATAATTTCTGTAATATCTCTTCACTGGCAACAGTATATAAGCATAATAACCAATAACCATTTTGTCAAAATTGATGAAAAATTGTTTTGCTTTTGAGAAATCTTTATGTGAAATTTATAGTAACTTCAATTTCTACAGTGATTCAAAGTAAAACTGACAACTGATGAAATGTTCTAACTGATGCTGATATTGCACTTTTGTCTAATTCTGAAATTGGACAAAATACAGATTTGAAACTTCCACAACTTCTTATTCAACACACAAACTAAAATACTTATTTACTGTTTTGGGCAGTAAAAGATCTCACCAAATATCTTTCTCAGTTTACCTAATTTTCTGTACTTTAACTGCACACTCAGGGGTCAAAAGTAAAATCAGTGGTGATGATTGTGATAGATAAATACTACCTCATCATATGGTAGGTAACACATAAACATTTAAACTGTTTTTTAACCTATTTTTGTTTCTTTTTTATGCAGGTTGCGTGATGACATGACAGTGTGCGTTGCAGACTTTGGCCTGTCTAAAAAAATATACAGTGGAGACTACTACAGACAGGGTAGAATTGCCAAAATGCCAGTCAAATGGATTGCAGTGGAAAGTCTAGCAGACAGAGTTTTTACTGTAAAGAGTGACGTGGTAAGAAAATATTTTGTTGCAGTTTTTATACTGTTTTTAAAAAGTTACATTGTATAGAGGCAAAAACGTACTTATAGTCTTTCACTGTTCATAATAAGATTGCTCTGTTTTTCAGTGGGCATTTGGTGTTACAATGTGGGAGATTGCTACGAGAGGCATGACACCCTATCCTGGCATCCAAAACCATGAGATTTACGACCATCTTCTTGAAGGGCACAGACTAAAGCAGCCCCCAGACTGTTTGGATGAGCTGTAAGTGGTTTCTTCCTGTTTACATTAAATGATAGAGTTTTTACAAAGCCTGAAGGTTATTCTGTACACACATGCTCTTTGAGCTTCTTGATTAGCTCGACAGCTTCATCTCCTGGAAATACCACAAAAATTCAAAGCCATTGTAAATACAAATTGTATGAATTATTTTATATTGATATGGGTTTTTGATTTTCTAACTTTCTGCAGTCAACAATTTTTTAAATACCTTTGTGGCGATTGTGAGCTATACAAAAATGAATTGATTTCAAAAGAATTTATATTTTGATTTTAAGTAATGATACTTTTGAGGTTTGATCAGACCTAGTATTAAAAACCGTTTACTTGCCAAAACAGCCACTATATTTAACCAAAGGTATAAAAAGCAGCATTCATTATATTTATTCCCCCCTTGCTATAACTATTTTACACAAAATTTTACCAATCCTGTGTCTTACAGATATGAAATCATGTACATGTGCTGGAGGGCTGACCCACAGGACCGTCCCATCTTCACTCAGCTCAGAGAAAGGTTGGAGAAACTCGCTGAGAAACTTCCAGATGCCTCCAGCAAAGAGGACATCATTTATATTAACACAAGTTTCCCTGAAGAAGATCCAGACAGTGTGGATTTTAATGTGGACCACGGAGCCTTCAACTCTTCCCCCTCATGTAGTCACCACCAGAGGGCAGCAGCAGAGAGGGCAGTCGTCACAGCGGACATTCATGGAAGTTTGGGGGATGAAGAGGAGGATTGTGAGAACAGATATGTGGTGGTCATCTCATCTGACCCTTCCCTTAGACCCCCAGCAGTAAACACTCCACTTTTATCAAATGACACTGCGAGTCAAGTCAGTGGACAGAGTGAGGCACAGGACCCCAGCACAAGTGACACCTCCTCCCTGTTGTGAAGATCAGATAACATATGCATGTACTGGACAATGCAACATTAATTATTCTACAGAAAAAAAATGTGGCTGACAGCTTACACAGGGCACTGATTAAATCTCAAGTGGAAAATATGTTCTATTTTATGACCTCAATATTTTGTTTGTGTTTGCAAAAATCCCCTAAGATACCTCTACATCCACTCTGTATCCTCAACAGTTTTTAAAATTCTGTAAAATTCTTTAAAAGTCTGTTTTGCTGAATATTCACAGTTGATCCCATTTTATTCATTATTAACCTTTTGCACAATATTCTGAGCATTTTGTTACATGAAAACAGTGAGTCACTTTTTCATAAGGCCAGTGTTCAAACGAGTGAATGGCTGCAAACTTTCAATAAGCTTGATGTGCACTAAACTGTGAATTGTTTACTTACATAATGCATTGTAAATATAGATTTGTACCTATTGTTTATTAGCAAGACACAAAAGTATTTAAAAGAAATGCTGATTTATCTTTTGAGACTAGATAATTAAAGTGGTATATTTTGCTACATTAACATTCATAGCTGGATGTGGTGTGTTTGTTTATCTTACTCAGGCAATTAAAAATAGGAGGGGGTAAAAACACGGACACTAAACATTAGGGCTGGGTATCATTAAGAAGTTGCTGATATGATACATACCTCGATACATAGGCCACGATACGATACATATGTCAATACAATGCACTTTCGGTTCGATACGATATATTTCACATATATTTGACACGGTTCAATAAAAAATAAAGGCAAAGTCATGGCTGTGATCTTTGGTAAACCACTTCTTGCGCAAAGTGAATGTGAAACACGCCCATGTTAATCATCAAAACAGTGAAAATGTCAAATGTGTTGCATAAACGAGCTCCTTCCTCAAAACAAGCAATGAAACTGTAGCTCTAACAAAATAACGTAGTAAAATAATTTTTTTTTTTTTTTTTTTTGGTGATATATCGATACAGCAGTCCCCGATATCGCTGCATTATCACAAGCAATACGATATTTCGATATTTTTGCACACCCCTACTAAACATACAATTCTAATGCCATGTTGTCTGCCATTTTAAGCACCGCTATGTGATTCCGATTTCTGGTGGACAAAACTAAACTGGTCATTTACAAAAATATTGAGACATGTTTTACAATGGCGAGGTTGTATCAGCTGTTATTGTTGGGTTGCCATATAAATAGCATTCAGGTCATGTGCAAATACAAGTTACTGAGTAATTGTTCTCTTTGATTCGACATAACATGCATTCCCAAATAGATTATGCATAGCTATTTCAAATTGCACGTACTTTACAATACATTTACATTGTAGTAGCGTAGTGTGACCATACGTCCCTATTTACCCGGGTCAGTCCCAATTTTGAGCCCTGTGTCTCTTGTCCCAGCAGATTTATCCAAAGCCAGTGATTTGTCCCAGTTTTATACAAGAAATGTCCCAGGTGTTCCTATTTTTGACCCATTTGATACCTGTCAACAGTAAAGAGAGGCATACACTGTCATTTGTTTAGGTAAAATGCAGAAAAGTTGCTTAAAAATGACAAAAACACAAGGAAAATGTGACTATATTGACTCACATTAGTGTCGAGTGCATAACAGTTTTCTTTAATTACGCACTCGTTTCACAGTTTAATTACCAACCAACCCAAAGCAGGGATGTCCTAGTTTTTTATTTTGAAAATCTGGTCACCCTATAGTAACCCCGACAACAGGAGAACAAATTGAACATGGCAAAAGTACTAAGGCTGAAAAACGCGTGTCTTATTTGGCACCCCGGAGCAGTGTAGATACGTACAGCTAAACGTTGTACACATCAAACATGGCCGCTGCTGCCGAGATGCGGACGTGGAGATGTCCTGCCACACGGGTTTTGTCTCCATACCTTATTTTATCACTGCTTTTACTTGGCACATTAGAGACATCATGTGCCGCACCAGAGCCCGGCCTTTGGAAAATAACTGTAGTAAATGTAAGTATGCAGTTAGCAGCGATCCTTTAGCATAGTTAGCCGCTGTTTCTTAGCTACAGTAGTTAGCCTCGTAATGCTAACCTTCAGGTCTATGACAGTCGTGAAATGAAATGTGGTTCAGTCTGGTTCTTTATGTTAATTTTATATATCTGTATAGTCCACTGTCGCAGATTATCTTGTTGTTTAGTTAAATATCTTGACAATGTGTAAAACTTAACCCAAATTTGGTTTAAGCCCCCCTAAAGCTAGAGTTAGCATTTGGATGCTAGTTGTGACTCCCCCTTTTCCACAGCCAGTTGCTCAAAATCTAATTACGCAAGTATTTTTTCGTGATATGACTATATATAAATCACAGGGGAAATTACTAGACACACTGCGTAGAACTGGCCTTTTGGCAACTTTGATCAATAATTCAGCATGTGGAAGCTTCAGTTTCTCTGTTGACTTGTCTTTATTTAGTTTCATGATTACGTCTGCATTTGTTGTCTCACTGATGGACCTTTTACCACAGTTATGTAAATACTGATCTTATTCCACAGTCATCCAAGCCACTCCTGATCAGAAAATCCATGTACAGGAATACAGACATACAATTGAAAGGTACAATGTATTCCTTAATGTTTAGATATTGTTTTAATGTCTAAGTTAGTTTTATTCTGCATATTTCATGTATTGATTTCTAACTTACTCTGTCCTTCAGTTGTATCGTTTGATTGTCCTGAGAACGTGGATTTGACTTTTCACTGGCTTTTAAAGTTCTACTCCTGTCACAATGAATTCAATAATATTGATGTAAGTAATTTGTTTTAGTAAATGCTTACTTAGATATAAATAGTTAAATATGAATTGTTTCCAGGAAATGTATGAGAGAACACCACTAAGTCGTGGCAAAGGCCTGGATCCAAACCCTACGGACAACGGAGAAGTCATTGAACACAGACACAAGGCCATAACATGTAACAGCAAACTGCACTCTTTCCCAATGCTCAATGTGAGTTTGAACAATTACCTTTTTCCTCATGTCAAAGTTTTATTTGTTTGGATATTTTAAATCTTTATTGTTATTACAGAAAGCAAAGGCAAATCCACGTCCTGCCAGCCCTCTCCTTGACCCTAACAAGCCGGTAAGAACATCAGTCAGAAATGTAAAGCTAATTTACCAGTAATGTATATAAATTTGAAATTGATTTGTTCATATGTTTTGTTGTGTGTGACATTTAGGATTCTAACTATACCAGATTGGTTATTGATGAGTATGAGCATAAAACTGACAAAAACAGCAATGTTAGCATTAAAGAGAATGTGATTGCCACCACATGGAGAGATGGACCATATCTGCTTGTTGTGGAGATCCTGTCTGACAAGCCAGACACCCAATGGAATGTAACAAGTAAGAGGCTTTATTTAAGCAGTGTAGCTTTGAGGCATTTACTGTACTGATATGGTTGATGTAATTTTTCAGTCGATTTGGTGATGCGAGGTGAACATGGGTACATATCCATCACAGAGTGGCCTTTGATGATTGTAAGTTAATTTAAAAAAAATCACTATTTTGATACTACTATCACCAGTATCACAATAGAAATTACGAAATGAGATTCAGTTGCTTTATGTCTTGTGTTGTCTGTTTTGTATAGTTTTACATGGTGATGTGTATAGTCTACATCTTGTACGCTGTGCTCTGGTTTGTTTGGGCGGCCTGCTACTGGAAGGACCTGCTTCGTATTCAGTTTTGGATCGCTGGGGTCATATTCTTGGGGATGGTTGAGAAAGCGGTCTTCTGTGCGGAATATGAAAACACAAATGCTGTTGGCTCTGCTAGTAAGAACACATATGATTATTTAAACGTTTAACTGCACCTACCGTAAGACAAAGATTTTGAATGCATTTGTTGTTTTACAGCATCTGGCTTATTGATTTTTGCGGAACTGATCTCTGCCCTAAAGAGGACCCTCGCTAGACTGCTTGTCATCATTGTTAGTCTTGGTTATGGCATTGTAAAGTATGTATCACAATGACCTTAATACTACAATATGCATATAATGTATTTAATACTGTACAATGAATATTCTCTTTCTTATAATTTCAGGCCTCGATTGGGGACAGTTATGCACAGGGTTGTTGGTTTGGGGATGCTCTACTTTGCTTTTGCAAGCATTGAAGGTGTCCTAAGAATCACTGGGGTGAGTCATGAAAAAATTTCTAATTTGCAATAGTTTAATTTGTTGTATGTGTTGTGTAAATATAGAATAATTGGCCGGTTTTAAGTTGTACCTGCTGCTTTAAATAATCTTGTATTTTTGGATGCATCTGTATTGAAGGGTCGGGACAATGGCCCAGCTCTCATTACAGAAGTTGTTCTTGCCATACTCGATTCCTGTGCCATCTGGTTCATATCCTTCCAGTCACTGCCTTTGTAATTAGATTAGTCAGATGAATAACAAAGATAACATTTATGCATTATGGTTTAAAATCTTTTTCTTTTTATTGTCATGATTAATTTTCTTCTGTTGCTGTGATCATTGGTTCTGTGTTGTATTTGCTGAGTTACTTTTAAATCTCTGATCGTCTTTGATTTGGTTCCCGCTCTCTCCTCTTCCCTGTGTGTTCCTGCACTGTCCTGACCGTGACCTCTGACCTCTAGGCGAAAGACTCAGATCTGGCCCTGCTGGCCAACATTCCCCTGGCTCTGCTTGACTCCTCTCTCTGCTGGTGGATATCCTTTTGTGCACCTTTTCCTCTGCTCCTCGCCTCATTCACATATTCAGACCTTAATTAGGGCTCAAGTACTGTGGTGTATAATAAAACTTTACTTAAATTCATAATAGAGGTGGGTGATGAGATTGAAAAATGTATAATATTACAATTATTGTTCTAAAAATATTCAAATGCCTTTTTTAAAAATATCACCCACCCCTATTTCAAAATCATAATATGAATCATACGTTACTAAAATTTGCTGCTTCTTTTCTTTTACAATATATGCAAAATATACCACCCCTTGCATAAGAAACCCCTCATTTTGGCTGGTAAAATTGTCTAGTTAATATTTGAGTATGTTCTCCTTGACTCCTGTGAACATCTTTGTAAGTCTGGCACAAACCATCAAGACTCTGAAGCTTAGGAGGAACCCGGTCAAGTTATCCCTATACAGACATTTTACAAACACATTAATATTTGCTGTTCTTGGTAAGTTTTGCTAAAAGCATTGCTTTGATTAACCATACTTAACCTGCAAGAAATAAATATAACATCTAATTTTTCCCATTAGCTTCCATCATCTTCATGGCATGGATTGCTAAGAAATTCCGGCTTGCGGAATGTCAGTCGGTAAGTGTTTCATATAACGAATATTATGTTATTGCCTATGTATCAGATACTTATTTTATGTTTGTCTCGAAGGACTGGATCGAGCTGTGGGTGGAAGACGCCTTCTGGAGGTTCTTGTTCTCAGTCATCCTGCTCGTCATTATGTTTCTATGGAGACCATCTGCAAACAACCAAAGGTACATCAGCATCTTATAATGTGAATCTGATTGTTGAAACTTTTTTTTAATGTTAAATATATTTTATTTGTTCAAAGATATGCCTTCACACCTCTTATTGATGACTCTGATGATGAAGAGATTGAGGAGTTTATGACCAATTCAAACATGGGTAACTTAATGTTGAATCTATTGACTTGTTTGGTTTACTATATTTTGCCCTTCTTGAATATCTGTGTATTTTATTCACAGCTGATGGGATCAAATTAAGAGCAGCTAAAAATGAGACCAATGGGACTGCTAAACCTGCAGAGGCAAACCCAGTATGAAAATGAAAATATGCAGTTGCCGTACAGTGCAGCAGATGGCAGCATTTAGCATTTGTTCCTTTTTACAGGATGAAGACTTGAAATGGGTGGAGGACAACATTCCAAGCTCAATTACTGATGTGTAAGTCTTGTAATTGTTATATTGCTGAAACAACGTTACAGTATTGTAATTTGTGTGAAGTATAGAATTTGACACTTTTTATTCTTATCACAGAGCTCTACCGGTCTTGTTGGACTCAGACGAGGTACAATAATCTTACTACTTTAACTTCTCTGATAGAAATTTGAACAATGACACTAAGGAAGAAAAAAATTTGATTTGATTTTTAGGAAATAATGACGACCAAGTATGAGATGTCAAAACTGGAATGATGCTTGTCTATCTGCTGATTCAGAGGTAGTTTGTGTATACAGTTCATGCTCACTAGTTGGTTTTGTCTCATTGCATTTTAACTTGTATATTCTTTGTCCATGTTTCAGTGTAGGCTCCTGTGTGGGTGCCACTTCAGCGGTCGGGGCAGCGTGAAACCGTTTTCGGGGACCCTTTGTTGTTTTAATAACTCTTTAACAACACCAGTCTGTGCACTGACGGTGAATCAGTGATTTCCTGAAGTCATCAGTTTCCAGCCTTTATTTCCAAAGAGAATGTGTTTTATTAAGTGCTGTATTTATTTTTGTCATATTCTTTTGAATTTATTTTACCAGAGATTAGCAGGAGCAGTAGGTGTCAAGCATGAACTCAAACATTGACAGAACAATATTTTCAAAGGCCCATAATATATTATTTGAGATACGGTATCAAGACATTTGTATTTAAGAATGGAGGGAAAGTTAGGCTGTTTACAGAGAAAATAAACCTTAAGAGGATTTATTTAATATTCAGCCATATTGGAGACTAAATATAGCATTGTGTATTAAAAGTAGAAATGTTATGTTTTTGTTTTCTAAAAAAAGACCCAGCTAAAGGCTATCCTCCCAGGTTTGATCTTTGCTTAATTTTTAGTGTACACTAGTGATTTCACTAGAATTATTATGTGGTCCTCACATATGTTTTCATGTCTGTTTAAAATCTCTGCCCAGCTAAGGGATCAAAGGACTCAAACGTAGATATTTCTAAGCTATGCTTGTCCATCTAATTATTCTCCAAGTCAGGAAAACATAACATTTCTTACACTGTTTCATGTTAGCTCTTATGCACTTTGAAAATCAAAGCTGTGCCTATGTGTAGTTCTGGTTTGGGGTCTGGAGTTTTTGGAAGATATTGAAAAGTGATGTTTCTCTTATTACTGGTGGCTGTCTGCAAGCCTGTCCTCAGTATTGGGATTGATGCACAGATTATTTTACTACAAATGTTAATGGGTTCAGTAATGTAGACTCTAGCTTTGTGATCTGTACAGTCTTGTTCAAGTTTGAATCTGTTGCGTGTATGTGGGAAGCTGTTCTATTTTCCAAAATAAGAGCAATATACTATTGTGTATGTTGACATTATTATTTATTTGTCTAAGTGTACTTATAAGTTGTTCATATGTGGCTTTTTCATGTTTACTCTATTTACGAGGTGTGCTTCCATTCTATCAGAAGTCTGTTAAAGGCAACAGGATTTTGTTGCCTTTGTTGATAAAATCCTTTATTTTACCTACTATGTTCTTGTTAAATTTTTTCTCTGTTGATGTAAACCATTCGGCTCTGGTGTGATCGGCACAGGCACAAGCAGATCACTTGAATGGGGTTTTTAATGTTTTCTTTTATAATGGTTGGAAAGCTGGAATAATTGTGCTTTTCATGGCACTGTTTGCGTTATATAAAACTGCAGGTACCTGCAGTGGACCTGGTTATTTGTACAGATGGTTTTGGCTGATTCCTGTTATTTCATAATTCCACAGGTGCAAAGGCATCAGGAGGAAGTGTGCTCTTCATACCAGCAGTTTTCCTCTTCCTTTTCAGGAAGTGTGTACACTGATTAAATATCAATAATTTATAACAAATATTTTGTTTTTCTGTCACTTCACCATTACAGTGAAAATCATAATATAGTTATTGTTTAATGGCAGATCATAGTCATATGTAAGGACTTTATCTTAGATTTATCTCTGCAGGATCATGTATTGATAGTCCTTTACACAAGTCTAACACATTTTTCTTTTGGATCTGCTCCAAACATTCAGGAAGAAAAATCTACATTGGCCCTGCTGTTTCCTGTCTAATAAAAGTTCTATTCATTTTGAGCAACACCTGAAGCACATGTTTTCATTTGTTCATTTTGTGTCAAGGATTGCCTAGACTAAAATATACAAGGAATGCAAGGAATCTGATTCAGAGTTTTGTTGTCCTTTTCAAAATATGTCCATTTTACAGAGCAAAAAAAAAAAAAATGCTTTTGTACATTGGTCTGCTGTGTTTTCTGTTAAACTTCAGGTTGCTAAGGTATTACAAGTAATCATGTTCTTTGTGTTTCAGTGATTAGGGATTATGTCACTGGTCACAGTTTTGTGCCAATTTAAACCTTTTAAATCAGCACAGATCAGCAGCAAAAGTTAAGGATTAGTCCCTGAAGAAAGTGCAATAACATGTCCATTGCCATGTAACCTCTAAGGCTGTTAAAGTTTGTGACCAACAAACCTCACAGGGCTGGCTCAAGCATAATTTCTGCTATTGCTTACAAGTGTCTTATGTTATGTTGCTTAGTGCTTCACAGTTGTCTTTGGCACTACCATCCATTTACTTTTGTTATAGGCTACATCTGAACACACCATTGTTTTAAATACCCCTTCATCTTTGCTTGATTGAAACCACTGGAATAGTTACCGCTTCTTGTGCCCCTCATCTTGTTGTGGTTAAGACCACATCTGTCATTTCTTTTATTCTAAGTTTCTTGATATACTATACAGATTATTATTCATTTTTCAAATATGCACTGGTGTGCCTTTCACTCATTAAAATTCACCTTCAGTAGAGGTAAAATGAAAACTGCTGCCACAATGATATTCAATAGTCCAGTGTTCAATATCACCAAAGGTAGCTTTTAACAAATCGTGAAGTTTTGGACCGACTTTATTTCAATTATGTAGTGACAATTCAAAGTCCAGGCGGACTGAGTTGTGCTCTGGAAAGCTCACTGTAAAGCCTCTGATTTTAGACATAAAAATGTGTGTCTCTGGGTAACATAAAGAATATGACTAATGCAGCAAATATGCTGTGGTACAGTATCACTGCAGGGCTACAGAAATATAATGGAACATTTGTGTCCTACTCCAGCATAAGCAAATATACAGTACATGATTGAAGAGAAAACGAGTATAAAAATACCAACAATATTTCCAATAAATTAAGCCTTTGATGTACTAATAAAACTATAGGAAATATAAAAGAAAAGTGCATATATTAAGTGTCAGACCTTCAGCAGGTGACAGTCAAAGTTCAGGATGATAGTAACACAATATAAAGATGTCATGTGAAGATTTTTTCCACTGATTAAATACAAATACATTTGTAGAAAGTCAAGTCAGATTCATATCAGATCAGTTCATATTTCCACCTTGAAATCTGGTTTAAAAGTTGTACGGCGACACCAGGATGTGTACTTTGGCCACATGTTTGGCTTGGAATACGCGGTCGCTGTACTCGGACATGTCCACGTCGATGCTGATGTCTTGTGGGCCCTGCAGCTGCTGCACCAGGATGAGCTCACCGGTCTGTCTGTCCGAGCGCTGCATCACAAACATGCCTCTGGAGTTACCCCCCACAATCCCAAAGCGCAGGCTGTCCGGCCCCGTACGCCCTGGGGCAGTGGCTGTGGCCATCCTGAAGAGAGTGGCAGGAGTCGGCAGGTTGGACGACAGGGACAGGTAATGGAAAGACACTGTCTTTGGAGCGAGCTGACAGGTGTGACTGTCCATGGGGCAGGGGTTCCTCTCACACTGACTGTAGCACAGATATGAAGCCATTAGAATGATCACTATATGGGACAATGAAAACTCCTCATATTGTAGACTTGTATCCTACTATACATGCTATACTTATGATTGTACTGCTGTTCAGATGTACTGCAGTTTGGTTGGGTTTGGTTTACATCACTACAAATAATATCAACCATACCCTTATTACAGTGCTGGTTATGGAGACAAAAATAAAAGATGAAAAAGATGATAGTTCATCCGTTTTTTTGTTTTTTTAGAAACTGTGACATTTCTAGTTTTGTGTTTCCCTTTGAGGATGTATTTCAACACACAAATGGTTTAGTGCACAGAAGGCTACAAATATTGACAAGTTACTAGAGTGGTAGTAGTTTTTTTGTTATATGGTGTTTAAAGACTTACAAAGGCGATGTTTTGACATAGTGGATGTGTCCATGAGACCGGGGACATTCGGGGCTGACGCACTGGAACCCTCCCCCTGTGTTGATACAGGTTGTCCCATTGGTACAGTTGTGCTTCTCGCTCAAGCACTCGTCCACATCTGGAAGACAAAACAGCAGCAGAGCCCTGTACTGTTACTGTATGGGAGTGGAGGGAGAGGGGGAAACTAGCCAGACTGAACGTGGACTTCCTGGTTACCACAGTCAGGGATGGGGGTGTTTATTTGGTTTATAGTTTAGTCTCCCATAAATACCTCATGTCCGAACGATTTTTTTCTCTTTTTGCTTGAAAGGGTGAAGTCATGTGTTCCACAGTGTGTATTATTGCTAAGCTACAAAGGTGTAAATGAAAGTAGCTGCACAGTTTGTGGGCAGAAAGAACACTTCTAAATTCACAATAACTACTAGGACCATATAGTGAAATAGACAGGCACAATATCATTTACTGAATATATGAGAGGAATTTCTGTATGTTTTGGCAAATGTGCAGAGCAATTTGCAAGTATTTCTTTCTGACATTAGAGCCAGATTGTAGAGCAGCAGCCAGCGTTCTGAATGAGTCTTTGTCCTCTGTTTCGCCCTGTCACTCACCCTCACAGCTCCGCCCATCGGGTAGCAGCCTGTAGCCAGTGGGGCAGGAGCAGTGGTAAGAACCCGGGACATTCACACATGCATGAACACATAGCTTCCCTCCTTGATCCAGCCGATAAACTTCACACTCATTTACATCTGTCAAAAACACAAAACAATGTCAAAATGTACAGGATTATGTCAACATTGAGATATTTATTAACTGGGCATATTCACTATTATTAAACAGTAGCTTCATAAGAGTATTATGTAGTGTAGAGCTGTAACATATATTTTTATTTATTATATCTTACAGAAATTGCAAGGTTACAATTTACCTTTAAGGATGATAGCTAGAAATTTCTTTATTGACAACGATACAGTGTAAAGTTGGTTGTAATCTGTCCTAAAAGTATGACGTTTATTATCTTGTCCTCTAAGCTGCTGGGCCTAAAGTTGCCCATCCTGGAGGAGAGTACTAATAAAAAAGCCAGAAAGATCCTCTCTGGCTGCTGACACCCTCTGCTCAGAGTTTTTTCTCCTACTCAATGGTCACTGCTTCTGCCCTCCTCGATTCACAAAAATAGGTCAAAATTTTCCTGCATCTCACAAGCAAAAACACTGCATTTTAACTTGTCAACTTGCTTTCTATGTTTGTATGTTTTTATATGCTTTTTGTTTTTTTTTGTAGTTTTTTTTTATGTAAGTGAACCCAGCCATGTGAATTTGCTGCAAAGCAATTTGCCCACAGGGACAAAAAAATTCTTCTGTTAGCGCAGTTTGGCCTCACCCTGGCAGATGCTGTTGTCAGAGGTGCCGCTCATGTGAAACCCTGCGTCACAGCTGCAGTGCTGGGCCCGGTTCACCTGAGCACAGCGCGGTTTACGACTGAATGCTGGATCATTCACAACACTCCATTCAGGAGGGGCTGCATGGAAATAAGATACACTTCATTATTAACTGGTCATGATTAATGGTTACCCCCACCGAGTGTGAAGTGAATGGTCAATGCACTGTAAAGTGTTTTTTATTGTCCAAAAAAGTGCTATATAACTCAAATGCATTATTATTATTATTATTATAGAGTACTAGAAAATTTAAGTTTATCATGAGTCTGTTTTTCCCTTCTGCTTGGGTTATATTCATAACTACTATTTGAATTGAACACATTTGTACAAAGGTGTGTGGCTCACCTGTCTGTGTGGGTTGCTGGCAATGAGGGCCGCTCCACTTCTGAGGACAGGTGCACTTGTACTGGTTCACTCCCTCCACACATGTGCCTCCATTCTTACAGGGGTTACTGGCACACACACTCATGTCTACGCACAAAACACATTGGTAACATATTATTGCAATGAAAAGCATTTATTTTGCTTTTTACAGTAAAGTGTCACCTCATGGGTCCATAAGTGTTTTCTTATGGATGTGGAATGTTGGATTTGTTTACATAGATACATGAACACATTTTCATTGTTACACAGATTTTTTACTTTCTACTAACATAATACCAGGAAAATGTCTCAGATTTACTGTCTAGATACATGTCTATGGGTGAGCAGTTGTTAGGATACATTAAATTGCTTTCTTTTTCCAACTAAACAGATATTTTTGACCCAGAGCCAACAACAATGAACCAAGTCATGCCATGACATCCCTAAATGGTGAGCACATCTTGTTTAGGACACACTGGTTTGTACTCACTTTGCTCTTGCTACTAACTCTTTGAGTGTTGAAACCACAACAAAGGAAATGACTTCATGACAGCTAAACCTCCAGTATAATGTGTTAAATTAGAAAATAAGTAAATAAGCAGTCCTTTATATGCTATGATCTTTGCTTCTGTGGTCAAAGACTGTGCAGATGTGAGGATGATGGAGCTCTCTCTGAGGTGAAGCATGGAGGCCGCGGTGCACTGGACGACAACCAATCCCTTTAATGTTTATTTGACTTTCCCAGAGGCCACCGCAGCACCAAAACATGAAAAGACTTACTTCACTTTGCTGGATATTTTTAAATGTTTTTAACTAATGCTTTTCCACAAATGTTGAATACAGCTTTTTAAAGGCATGGACTATATTTAGATCTAATAGACAGCAGTGAACACATGTAATACTGTGCGAGTGTAACCCTGTCATGTTATTTTAAGCTTTCAATGTAAGTACATGCACGTGTGCAGCTGCATGGATCAGGTACTGAGCCACAAGTACTGTAGACAGTATATAGCGTTTTCAAAATGTGCTGCCAAAGGAGTATTAAATAATCAACAAAATGTACTGATGGCTTTCATTTTAGACTACAATGTAGCACCATACTTCTGTTTGTAGGATAGAAAACTTGAGCTAATCTGCATTCTTCAAAACATAATAACACTTGTGTGAAACCATGTGTTCAGTTGCTGGACGTTATCCAATGACTTTGAGTCAAAGATCGAGAAACTTGAGCCTGAGAAGGGCTGCCTACAGTAGCCCACCACTGTTGTTCATCAGTCCAGGCTTTAAAGGGGAGGGCACCCCACAGAGGAATGTGGTGCAGGTGTTTTTGTGTCCAGAGACATTTAATGCCATTTTAACGAGGGCTTCATTCAGTAGAGCCCAGTCGTCCTGAAGAATGCCTCTTTTCTTTGTTATCTCTGTATGGGACATTTGATTCTGGCCCTCTGTTTATTTGGCATGAGATGATTGTGGAGTTGTGAATGCCTCTCAAGATTTGTCAAGCTATGGATAGATCATTTCAAAGCAGAGCTTTGATTATTTAAACTGGCCCTAGTGAACTGCAGAGGTGCATTTAACAAATGCTGTAAAGAATTTTACTTTTTAGTATACTTAAACAATTGTAACTGATGCTCTGTAATCTGTGATCTATTTTTACTACCAATACTTTCATATCATTAGGTGTGTTCGTCTCGGAGCTGGGCAGCTGCATGATTTTCCTTTTTTCCCTTTTTAATCAAAGTATAATTTCTTCTTTACACATCTGTTAACATTGCATTAAGTATCTCACCTTTACAGAGAGTAGCAATGCCAGTCCAGCTACCATTCTCCTGACAGACTCGTGTGGTCAGACCAACAAGCTGGTAGCCCTGAGCACATGTGAAATGTACTTCATGTCCTACAAAATACTTTGAGCCAAACTTTGTTCCATGCAAGGGGGCTTCCAGCGAGGGGCAGGCAGTGGGAGCTGTGGAAAGGAAAAGGAAGGATGGTCACATGTGAGTCCAGCTCCTCTGGATCCTCTGGCATTCAGCGCCTGAGGACATACACGTGTCTATGAGCAGAGAACGGCTTCATGGGAAAGGATGCTTCAAATGCTTCATTTACAGTCAACCACAGCTCCGTCTGATCTTATCAGTTGGAAAAATAACTCAATTATTGCATTTTGTTCAAATAAAGAGTTTGTGTTATACACACAATACATTTGCGGTGGTTGTAACACATATGTCTGCATTTGGGACATTTCAGTCACCACAGTAAAGCATTGCTCTCCAAGTTGCATTGATTGTTTTTGTATTGTTGCATCACAGGTCTTTCCTGACTATTTGTCCAGACTTAGTGCTACAGAGAGTCCTGCAGCTACACCTGGAGAAGATGTGCCATTCTCACACATTCTGACACACATCAATCACATTAATGTACTCAAATAAGTTGATGTAGTATGCAGGGAAGGGTTACAGGTAGTTATCTGAGAATACTACTCCTTGTCACTTTACAGATATGTATTTATTTATTTATTTTTATTTTTTTTAAATTAAAAAACAGAAATAATTCAGTTCAGTTAAATATTTTTCACTTTAAACATTTCAGTCCATTGTGTCCAGCCAAGAACTTTCCAGAGTTATGAGCTGCTCTGGTCCATCACTAACAAATTGACCCAAGTCTTTTCAGCCAAACAACACAATTCCCCAAATCCACTTCCTCTTCAAATGCCAACGTATAACCATAATGACCTTGTACACACATTGGATCACTGTAGAGTAGGATCTGATAAGAATTAACCAGTATAAGGATTACATAATGAATTGATAGGAGAAATATTATGTTTCTGCTATATTAAATGTTCTGGTGTACCTTGTGTGTAACACTGGATAGAAAATGTTGTCTAAATTATTGTAATTAAATAGTAGTGGCTAAAAGTAAATAAGATTATTATAGGAAAATATAGTCACCTGCAGATTGGTCGGCTTGTGGCATTTTGGAGACAGAGTTTTGAAGCGTGGCCAGTTTTGACTTCATGATCCGTAGACCCTCAGTGAACCGAACCTCCTGGCCTTTCAAGAACTTCTCCATCTGACGAAGCACACCAACCACTTGGTTCTTGTCCATACAGCTCTACAAGAGACCCAAGACTGATGTATTAGAGACTGCACTCTTTACAATATTCTGCTGAGTCTACTGTATTGTGGCACAGGCAATCTTTATTTCAATACATTTATTTATAGTAAATTATTGTAGTAAAAATTTTAATAATTGCTTCTATTTAATCTTTAAGCAGTTCTTTTTAACACTATACTTTTTATGAAATTATAAAAGTTCAACAAGCAAAACGAATGCTTGTTGAACTTTTGGGGAAGAAAGTTTGATAATGGGGGGCCACCACAGTCTTCTCTATTAATGGGAAACCTTGGACTGTGTCTCCACTGACACAACGCCAAGCACAGCACTTACCTCAGTGGTCATAAAACATAAAACAGCAACATGCCGCTTAGGGACATGATGTATTTGAATCAAATACAGTGTTATGATTGGTTACGAGGTTGTTAAGGTTACGATGATGTCAAATTTTTAGTTATTATCAATAAAACTACATTTATGAGGCTACTAGGCACTAAACACCGACACTAAAGTGACATTTGCCAGGCAATACCTCATGAGGTATTTTGTGTTACCATCAGCTTCTTCATGTTCTCACTCATTACCAAAGCTTCTGCAGCTGGATGAAATCTGTGGGACAGATGTGCTGAAGACATAAGTCCAAAATACTGTCCTCTTTGTACTTGTGTTTTGGTAAGAAGACAATCCAAATAGTTCATATTAAAATGGCCAAAGGCCTAAAATAAAAATAGCTCACATAAGTTGAAGGGAAGTCCAACTCTTGCAAAGTGCCTCTAATCCTTTCTGAAAAGCTTATTAATCACATGCTCATTTGGACAATTTGTGTGGAGCAGCATACCTTAAATTCCTGCATAGCAATCTGAGGAGCATGTGCAGTTACATTTCACAAAACTTTGGCAAATATAAGCCATATTTATAGTAGCTTTTAGAAGTGAAGAAATAACTTAGGTCTATTTCTTCTATTTGTTTATTTTTAATTTGCATCAATAGACTGGTAGCCTGGTAGAGCAAAGAAAAAATGCTAGGATGTGGACAACAACAATAATAAACAAACTCTTACCTGAACAGCAGCATCACTGGAGAGAACAGCTGTCAAACACAGCAGAGGTAAATAGAGGGACAGGTGAGACACTGTCATCTCTACTGAATAACGGTGAAACAAGCCGAACTGTTTTTTCCTTCACTTGTCTATTTATGGTAGTATAGCCCACAGCTGTTGTTTAGTGTAAAGCTGAGCTGAGAGAGATTGGATGGTTCTCATCAGGTGTCTCTGAAAGATGCTCTCCTCTCTCAACTTGAAGAAAGTTTTGCTCCACGCTCTGCCTCCTGCACGCGCCTGCACACCAGTGCATCGAGACCCCAGGATCCCTCCTCCTCCACTCACAGCCGCTCTCTGCCAAAGAAAGTGAATAAAGGCTACTTCCTGTCCTATGGGTTGCTTTGTCTCAAAACTGTGTGTGTCTGTAAAAAATCCTAATCGCTTATTTTGTTGTTTGTTTAATAAGAAATTATTGTCTTCTTCTCTGTGCATTAGAATGCCATTAGTGGCGTATATAACCGTACTTAATCTTTCCCATGTTTAATACATTAATGAGTTTGATTGAAAAGAAATGTTTATATCGTTCTGAGAAGTGTAAGAACAATACAGTATGGTGACCTCACGTGTAGCAATTATGATGGCATGTAATAATAACAACAACAACAGGCAGCTATTTTCACATGTGACCGCGACACCTGCTGGTGAAAGGGGAAATTGCAGAGACTCTTCAAAACAAGGAGAAACACTCTTCAACAGAGACGGAAATCAGAAAACTTATACTAGTCTAGAAAGAGAAACACCAAGGAAACGCCTAATTTGAATCACAAGTGTGACACCACACAATACAAAATTGTGTTCCCTTTTCTATCACTTCGTAATGCTGGTCAAGTCTATTTCAAGATTTGTTTTGCTTCTCGCCCTGATTAATGGTCTCTGGAAGCAGACAGTGCGCGAATGACTTGGCCGCGCGCAATCGCAAATTCAAAGTTATTGAAATAGCCAAATGTTTCAGAATCACTACATAAAGTGTTGCCATTATTTAAAATAAGCAGCTCTGTTTGTTTGTTTTAAGTGCGTATTACAATGTCACTACACACTTCTAACAAAAGAGCGCCCAACACCCCGCTCACCATCGCAGAAGCCATTCATTGACTGACAGCGCTCTCGACCAATCAGAACAGTCTCTATATTCATAGCCATACAACGGGCCAATCAGGTGCCGCGATGTGTTGTCCTCAAGTTAGGTAGATCTGAGTGAGGTATAAATGCGTGAGCGATCGTACCAACGAGGAATGTGCTGCAGACTTCAGAAGCCATTTTGAGATGATGTCCCTGTTGAGAAAACCCATGAAGATGCTGAAATCAACGATCATGGTTACATTTCTGTGTGTTCCTCCCTCCGTGTGTTCTATTCCACCATGGCAGCTGTCAACGGACGGGACATTAGCAAAGCGGGCTATCGAGCAGTGCTCACAGAGTTAAAACGCCATTGATATGAAAGAGGAGAGTGTCTGTTTACTGTCTCTCTGTCGAGACATGTAACTCCGTGAGTTTTTTCCAGTCTGAAATCTTCCTGCATCTCTCACAATCCACCGTCTCCTCGAGTGACTGTGTTAATTCACTCTTGTGCCGGAGAGAGGGAAGGCATTTTCCAATGGCTTCTGTGAGCCTTGTCTCCAGTCCCCCCGCCCCTGTTCTTGACAAAAACATGACAGACTCTGAGCTTGCAGGGGATGAAAGGTCGAGTAACATTCTTACAATTCTTACTACGCTCATCTGTCCGTTTCGGTGCTGTGGGTCTACATGCTTGTGTGACTATGTTCTTTTTACCATGAATTACAAGGTTTAGAGATCTCCAGAATTTCCTAAATTATTATCTCGGTTGCATGCCTTTTTGATGCAGAAAGCTGTCCAAATGGCTTTCCATCACCGCGTCGATAAGACTCATTTTCATGTGCTGTAGCAGCCCTTATCGCTTGTTTGTGGTACAGATATGCCTTCATTGTTGCCATCTGCAGGAGACTATGCAAATAGCTTTGATGTAAATGCCACGCCCATCCTCACTGTAACACGCCCCCTAGTGGATTTATGGCAGTGCTACAGCGGGTGTTGCAGAGCCAATGTACGGTCCCTGTGATTGGTCCACAAATGGGACAGGTGGTTTGGCTGCGTTCACACTTGCATACACATCACATGGGACTAAAGCTGGACTAGAAACCAAGTCTCCATCAGGGCAGAACTGGGTTCAAACAAGGACCAAGACAAGTGTGAACGCACCCTTAAACTTTAGATTTAAGCTAAAATATTTGGTAAAGCTGTTTTTTGCTCAATGGAGACTACATATTCAGTTTAGTGTGGACTCAATAACCTTCAAAACAGTATCAAAGTATGCAAGATGGAGACACACCCATCTGGTTATTACCATCATATTTCATTGGTGAGGTCAAAAGTTGCTTGCCAGCATTACCATCGATACAAGGTTAATACATGAATGTCCATCCAACAGGCTGCAATTTACACACCTTGGTAATTTTTGTTTTAAAAAATTTTTTTAGGCTTATATTTAAAATTGCGTTGTTTATACAAGTACATTTTACATACATTTTTGTTGTTTTATGTACACTATTTTAAGTACCAGTACTACAAGTACTAGAAGTACTTGGTATTTTTTCAGTTATATTAATTAACATTATAAAATCGCAATTAATTATCAAACTTTCATCTAAAATTATTATTAATTAAAATGTCATTCTCATATGGAAACTTAAAAAAAATGTAATAACACTAACTTTTTCCCCTTTAAAGTGTATGTGTTAGCAACATATTTTGGTGTCTTATAAAAGCTATTTGTTACTAATAATGACAATGTAGTAGTATTAATAAATAATAGGTCAGTGGGAGTATTTCTATAGACAGTTTCCTTATTCAAATTGGAATGTGACAACACAATACGACATACTGTACACATCAGTGAAACAGAATACTTTTAAGTGTTTTTCAGGAAATATTTGTTACACTTGATCTACAGTGCAATTAGAACCATTTTGTGCTATGCAAGATCCCAAAATGTACTTCCTTTTTTTTTTTTTTTTTAACCAGGGAGGATGGGGAACTTGAAGACGGAGAAATTGATGATGAAGGAATTGGGATTGAAGAAGAGCCCAAAGAGTCCAGTGAAGTGACTGAAGACAAAGAGAAAGAGCGAGAAAAAGAAAAGGAGAAAGTGAAGGAGAAAGAGGAGAAGAGTCACAGACACTCCCGAAAACGATACAAGAAAAACAGAGACAAGAAGAAATCCAAGCGGAGGAGGCGGGACAGACAAAAGGTGCTTGATTACAAAATGTAAATATTACATAAGCACAACAGGTGCTCATCATGGACACATGAGAAAGGCTGTAAGCATAGATGAAGTGTTAAAGTTCAAATTAGAGCCCGACTGATATGGATTTTGCTGTGGCCGATATGAAACCTATATAATGGGAGTTGGCGCTGCTGATAGCCGATATAATCGCCGATATATTTAGTGATGTAAAAATTCACTGTAAATGTTGAATTGTTTAAAAAACTTAGGTTTGGCTCTGGTGGATTTTAAATTGGGTTTATTTAGGCAACATTTATTGTTATTCTGCCTCTTTACATCATATTTACAGACAGTAGGTTGGCTTAATGGCATTTTTGCATCACATTCTAGACCAGGGGTCGGCAACCCAAAATGCTCAAAGAGCCATATTGGCCCAAAAAAACAAAAACCATACCTGCCTGGAGCCGCAAAAAATGAAAAGCCTTATATAAGCCTAATATGAAGGCAACATAGGCTGTCAGTATATTATCTATATAAGCCTATTCTTAAAATGACTAAGTAGGCTACAAACACAAAATGAGCATTCATGATTACACAAACCCCTTTTGCGACCCTCTCGTACTCGGTGCGCCGTCTGTAGCCACTGAAATCAGGTGGTTAGTGTTTATTCCTTTGTCATTTAGACCCCGTTTACACGTACAGGTATTTTTAAAAATGGAGACATTTCCCTTCGTTTGCACACATCGTTTACACGAAAACGGCGAATTCGCCTCTGAAAACGAATCTTTCTAAAAACTCCAGCTAGAGTGGAGATTTTGGAAAACTCCGGTTTCACGTTTGCGTGTAAACTGAGATAAACGGAGTTTTAGGAGCTGACGCGCTGAAAGTGCGACCGACATTTACCTGTTACTTTGACGACGATGATGGAAGTATTCAGAGCAGCAGTCGCATTTCTTCTGATCGTGCATAGGAGCACTCATAAAACAGCAGCATGTAGAACTTTGTATGCAACTCACCACGCCACACCGCTCAGAGCAGAAGCTCTGAGCTCGGGCAGCAGCGCCAAACACACAGGGCAGTCAGGGCGCAGCTCCTCAAGACGGGGCTGTGGGTCCAGTGTTGGTCAGATTGTCCACTTTTCATGCGTTTCATTTGCACACAGCTGATGGATCAGATCCATGACCAGAGATGTACAAGGGTTTTACCCCTAAAGAAACCATATTAAAACAACAACCAAAAAAAATTATTCCTTTTCCATTTTCACTCATTTTTGAAAAAGCTTCAGGGAGCCACTAGGGGAGTGCTAAAGAGCCGCATGCGGCCGAAGCCGCAAGCCGGGGGTTGCCGACCCCTGTTCTAGACACTAGTGATGGGTATTCCAGTTCTTTTTATAGAACCGCCTCTTTTGGCTCAGCTCACTAAAAGCTGCTGGTTCTTTTGGCTCCCAAGCGGCTCTTCAGATTCTTTTGTTGCAAGCAGGTCTAAAGCACGTCTAAAGCAGGACTGAATCAGGACTGAACCAGGTCTAAACCAGGACTGAAAAAGGACTAAACCAGGACTTATTTATTTTATGCTAAACTACAGCCAAATATGCTTGTTTTTTTTGTTTTTTTTCCTATGTACACGCAGATTTCTCAAAGTTTCGTTTTCAGCCGCTGCCGCTGTCAAACCACGAGTCTGTCTGCGCCCAGTTGCCCATATCGGCCGATAATATCGCCCAACCGATATATCGGTCGGGCTCTAGTTCAAATGCAAAACTTTGAAATTGAAATGACGAAGGCATCCCTCTATTTCACAATAGGCCAATTTTTATTCTAATGTCTTTTTATATATTATATATATTATATGTTTTATTTACCATTAATTTGCTCATTTATTATAAAGTGGTACATGGCACAGGGCTCTGGATCTTCATCAGTTAAGACTGTCTTGGCTAAATAATGTTGTCCTTGGTCTATTAATGTTATATTGCAACTTGTGTTAACTCTTCTCAGCATCACTCCCCATCGAGCAGCTCCAGTTCGGACAGCTATGACTCGGACTATGATCGCCCAGAAAGGCCGCCCAAAAGCAGGAAACGCCGTGACTCGGATGGCCAGTCCTCTCAGGTAAAGTTGAAATACGATGTAATAACAAATGACCTAAAACATAATTTTAATGTCACAAATCACAAATCGGGTCTTTGGTTGAACAGCATGGTAGGGATTCAAAGGGAAGCCACGGCAACTCACAGAAGTCCCCACCTCATAAGAGCAGTGACTATGACAAATATAGCGACTACAGCGATGATAAATACGACTATGAGGAAGAGGAGGATGAGTATGATGAAGAGTCCGAGTACTCATCAAAGGGACGCCACTCAAAAAGAGGAGGCATGAGGGGCATGAAACACCAACAATGTGAGTGCAATGACACATTTTAAGCATGTAATAAAAAGTGTATGTTCAAGTATGACTTTGACTGTTTTCAGATGGTGGGCGGGGGCGTGGTCGAGGCAGTGGACCAGGCAGGGGTCGAGGAAAGAAGCTCAAAGGAAAACCCTGGAGCGGCCGAGGAAGAGGCAGAGGAGACCAGGCGGGTATGGAGGAGGTAAGACATGTGCTTTGGTAATAACACTAAAACAAACTGGTAGGGTTTAGCAACGGTAGTAGACCACAGTAATTAGAGTAATTATTGTCACCTACATCCTAGTTCAGAGTTTATTGCTGTGTTCTTTACACACATTTCTGTATTTGATTGTATGTTAGGTAACAAATATTGTGTATGTTTGTCTTTTTTTGTTTGCATCAGGACAAAAATTCTGCTTATCCGAAGAAAAGGCCCATTATGAGCAAAGAGTTCATAAATCAGCATACAGTGGAGCACAATGGAAAACACATCTGCAAATATTTCCTGGAGGGTCGATGCATCAAGGTACTCCAAAGTCCATATATCAATATTTAAGGCACTATGTAACCTTTGCAGTAACTGCTTTGGTCAGGTATTCTGTAGCAACAAAACAAGTAACTGATTAAATGCAAGATTTTAAGTTTTAATACTATACTGCTGAACTTTCTGGGCCAAGCTTGAACATCAACACGGAGACAAGTACCAGAAAAGTTACATAGTGCGTCATTAAGCCTTGAAATGTTCATTATTTTAAACCTTTGTATCACAGGGGGACCACTGCAAGTTTGAACATGAGCTGATCCCACTTGATAAGAAGAAGGAGCTGTGTAAATTCTACTTCCAGGGATATTGCAGCAAAGGAGATAACTGCAGCTACATGCACAATATCCTTCTGAAAATACTATTTGTATGTATACTGTATATAAGGTTAGGGAACTTATTAACATTCATGTATCTACAGTCTACATGCTTTTAATCCTTAACGAGTGGCTCCACATGAATACCCTTGCAAGTTCTTTCACACGGGAGCTAAATGCTACCAAGGGGACAAGTGCAAATTCTCCCATGATGCTTTGAATGATGTGACTAAGGAGCTCCTTAATAAGGTAAAGCACATTTCTCCTTAGTTTTATGTGGTATATTAAACATAATATCATGGCCACAGCATGGGAAATTATTTGTCCTCAGTGTGTAAATTTATGTAATAGATAGAAAAGAGACTGGGGCAAGCACCAAATTGTGAAAGACAGCATCTGCAAAACTGAAATGATCTGGTGTGGTTTAAATGTGTCCAAAGTGGTCCAAGAAAGTGTTAACAAATGAGCTTGTTCAAAGTCCTGATAAAGTTAATCCCGCTTTCACAATACAGTGCAACACAGGTCTTTATATGAGTTTGCCATTTTGGTTGCCACTTCGGTATCTAAATGTTAAAAAAAAGTCCTAATTTAGTTTGGTCTCTGTATATAGCCTCTAAGATTTGTGTTCTTCAATAGGTTTATACTTTTTACCTGGCTGAGCTTAAAGTAAATTAAAATATTACAATAATATAGTTATCACAGTGCAAATTAAAGTGATTGAATATTGCATCTTTATGTCATTGTGCAGACAAAGTTGAACATTATGCCTGATGGTGAAATGTACAGACATGTTATATAATACGTACTTTACATATTTTAAATGCCTATTGTGCTTGTGGTAGATAATCAACACAGAGGAGGAGAACAATGATGAGCTGGAGCTGGAGGACCTGAGGAAGCAGGGCATCGCTCCTCTGCCTAAACCTCCTCCAGGTGTGGGGCTGCTGCCCACTCCAGGTCAGAGCAGCCCCACAGACAATGGGCAGTCAGGGAAGAAGATCCCATCACTGTTTGAAATCAAGGTCCAGCCCACTACAGACCTGGCACAGAAGATTGCACTGGGGTAAAAAAAAAAAGTTTGTGTATTATAACCTTTTATAATATACAAGCTCTGGGCTGCTTGATCATTAAAAAAAAAAATCTGTTATTTCAAACAGTTACGATACTATCTAAATTAACCTGTAGAGAAATCATTTAAAAATTGAAATCATAATTTTATATTTTGTTTTACAGTGGTTCAAACTACCAGGATGATGGTACAGACCAGTTCACAGGAGGGGCAGAAGATGTGCCTCTAGATGGCGCTCCTCCCTCAGCATCTCCTGGTTCTATGGGCCCCTGTGTTGGGCCTATACAGCAGGCTTCACAGGGTCCACATGGGTTTCCTCCAATGGGCCCTGGTCCTTTCCAACCAAACCCACCACAGATGAACATGCAAAGACCTCCTTTTGCTCCTGACCTACAAATGCTTCAAAACCTGTTACCCTTTGCCTCTATGGGGCAGAACCCTGTGGATTTTCTGAGCAGCTTTTTTCAGAATCAACCCATGAAGCAACAAGGAAGTTAGTACTGAAATCATAATATTATAAATATCCCTACTCCATACAGATGAATAATTGGTAATTTTTTTTCCCCTCAGTGGATCCCAATCGGGCTTACATGCCGACCATCCAGCAACAATTAAATGCAGAGCCACAGTTTCAGGCGTTACCTCCCCCTGTGCAGAAAGCCATCCTCATGCACCTGCAGCAGCAACAAGAGGCCAACCAGAAAGGCCCTGAGCCACCGGGAGCAACACCAAAGGATGACGGAGGAAGAGGTGAGTGGCAAAGACTGAACAGGTAAATTGGATTGTAATTGGATTGTAAATTGGATTGTCTTTTGACTAAACCATGTATCTTGGCACAATGCAGACAAACTGATCACTGCTCGTGGTATCACTAAGTAGCTTTTGTATCCGCAGTCTAGCATGACTGTGAATGTAAACGTACAATACACATGCAGATGGATTTCACCCACTTCAGTCCCAGAAGTTATAGATTTTATGGCCATTGGTTACAATTTAGCAGATTAGCTCCTAGCAAGTTCACTGTTGAGTCTATATTGTCTGCTTAGCCAAGAGTATTTATCAGATTGTTTGTTTATAGATGAGACTACAAACTGGTACTCAAGTGATGACGGGGAGGAAGGCAGTGTTACATCCATCTTGAAGTCTCTGAAAAAGCAAAGCGAAATGCAACAGGCCCAAGCCAAGCCTCTACCGCCTCCCAGTGTACCAGTGGGTGATCCTCGTCTCAAAGAGAGAGGGCCTCCAAGTGACCCTAGAATAAAGATGGACCCACGCCAGCGCCCTCTAGAGGTGAAGAAGGAGTCTGACAGTTCAGGCGATCCTCGATTGTCCAGAGATCCCAGGAAGCTGAGGGACCAGTATCAGCAGCAGGGGCAAACTGTTGCTCAAAAACCTTCAACTGGTGAAGACGATGATGAAGGAGAGAGAGAGCTGAGGGACAGGGCAGCTCTTATCCCGCTAGACCCAAGTCCTGGAGTCATGCTTCGAGACCCGCGTTGTCAGTTAAAACAGTTCAGCCATATCAAAGTGGACATCCTGCTCCAGAGACCTGCTTTTGCCGAAACTGTTGTGTGGGCACCAGAGGACCTCATCCCCTCTCTCATCCCTAAACAGGAACACTCCATCAACTTGCCCTTACCGCCTCTTATTGCTAACGCTCAAATGAACCGGTCTAGTCTCCCAGACAGCCCCCCTGTGTCCAGCCCCCCTCCCGTTGACCCCAGACTAGCAGCGGCAAGATTAAAGACTCGAGTACCATCCGGATCTATGGAGTCTCGCATATCTGTAGATAGACCCGTAGACCCACGGCAAGCTAAATCTTTGGATCCCAGACTGAAACGGACCACAAGTCTGGATTCAAAGATGCTTGGGCAGAAAGAGCCATCTTCTACTGCCACAGTTGACCCGAGACTTCAGAAATCAAGTGCAATGACTTTAAATCAAACTGTTGTTCCTAAAAGTGAACCAGATAAACTGCCTCCGTATGCACCTCGCCTTGCCTCGTCTGGTGGAGGTCTAGAAAGTCCAACTACTATTCTTGGGGGAATAAGTTTATATGACCCTCGCAATCAGACAGAACAGAAAGAGCCGGTGGATCCACCCAAGAAGACTGGGATACTTAAAAACCCAGTTAAAAAAGACAGTACCCCAACTCCATCTTTATCTCCAAGTCAACGCAGCAGCTCATTTGAGGAGGTTAAAAGCACAGAAACGGTGTTGGATCAGAGCCCGCCGCCTTCTTCAGAAACTCCTCCTCCTTCCTCTCCAGTCAAACCTGCAGCTGTGCACAACCTGCCCATACAAGCACTAGCCGGGCTTATGAGGCCGCAATACATAGACCCCAGACAGGCCAAGCAAGTGGGACAGGGAACTACAACAGTGCAGGAGGAGGTGGAGCAAAAGAAAGAGGGAGATCAAAATGAAGGAAAGGGGGCGGAGAAGGAGGAGGAGGCCATGGAGGTGGACCAGGACAAACCTGACGTCCCAGAGGAGGCAGAGGACCGGACACTCAAAGATGTGTTTAAGACTTTTGATCCCACCGCTTCCCCTTTCTGTCAATAAGTCACATTTGTACAGTTCAGAGACATTTGAAAACTATTTATTCTTGTGTATAGTGCTCATAACTTATCGAACAGCATCTATCAAATGTATCACATGTGGCAGTATGAAGATGCTTATGGCTTTGTTAACACAAGATAAATTTCTTCTTTTGATTTCAAGTCTCAATAAGGTGCATCTCAATGATTTCAAATGCAATTGAAAAGTGTCATTTAGTAGTTATATTAAAATGCTTTCACATTGGAAAACAAATACATTATACATTTTATATTCTAAACTGAACTACTGAAATAATTCTACTGTTTCAAAGTATTTTATTTTGTTGAGATGCAGCTGTCCCTTTTGTGTAGTATAAATGGCAACTCATGTAGACCAATGTAAAAGACTGATGTTTTAGTTACTTCAAATTCTTGGCATTATTTTTGAGGATCCTGATTTAATTGGCAAAACAAATGCCGAAAAGTTCAGGAGACATTTTATATTTTTATTTTAAAACATTTTATACTTTAATTTTGTACCTCATTTTGTGTGTGAGCTCATTTTAAAAGGGATATTTTTATAGTGTATTTTAAACAAAATGTGTCAATAGAAAATATAAATATAATCTTTTGTTGTTAGCTTGCTTTGTCATAAATCTAATCCCCAAGTGGTGACTTCATAGGATCAAAACAGTTGTTTGAAATGCATAAAGAATGCATTTTAGTATATTGTCATTGTAAACATTGCACTGATATGAGACACAGGGTTTTCAACACATAAGTTTCTATATTCTAAGTACATGTGTGTAGGTGTCTATCAAATATCATCTTTTTCATATGACTATCTACGTTTTATATGTTTCTGTAAGTGCTTTCATTGTGTTCATTGACATTGTTTTTCATAATACTTTGTAAATGCTTATTTCTATCACAAACTGTTATTTTGATTCAACAGTACAAGATCACTAATGGCATTTTAACACATATTTTGCTTGTTTCAGTGATTTTAAAATTGTTAAAATACTGTAAATAATCAAAAAAAAAATCCCAGTTTTACTTAAATAAACAAAACAGATGTGTCTAGTGTGCATGAATATGTTATAATTATACACATAAACACATTTATAACTTAACCGTGATAACAAACGGTATTATTCAAGGAAAACATACAAAAAATTAAATACACTAATTGCTACATTTGAGTACAGTAGTTCTTCTCAAACCAAAGATTTGTATACCACTAAATCTGAACAAGCTAAAAAAAACAACCAACCAAAAAACAATTAAATAAATGCAAGATGGATACATTTAATGCCATCCAGTGGAATATTCTAGGGCCAGCAATAAAAGTTCCATGGAGACAAGTGTTTGTGCCTACATGCATTACAACACACTAAATCTATCGCCTTCACTTGTAGCCATCCTGCACACTGACTGCAGGAGCGAGGCTGGGGGCTTCAGGGTGGGCTGAGGTCTTTCTCAAACCCAGGTCGTCTGTCTCCAGGTTGGAGGTCTGCTGAGCGCGGTGCATCTCCAGGTTCCTCCTCCACTGGAAGCACAGAGCTGTGGCCTCTGCACACTCAGTATTTGGTTCAGGCTGCTTCAAACCCTGTGAGAGAACAGTTATGTTCAGCCTCGATAACAAAGATAAATACACAGTGGTAAAAGGTAAAGTAATTTACAGTAATGCAAGCCGACTCTGCAGCGTGGACCCCCTTCAGGACAGTCTGGAGGAGATTTTGAGCATTCTTCACCAGAATCTCATCAGAGGATTTGGAACAAGGAGTAACAGCATTTACACTATAAAAACATGGACAGTTGTTAGTCATATTTCTTTTTTACTCAAGAGGAAATAGTAGTCATACATTTTACTACAATGAAAGAGAAAATTTTTAGTATGTAATATAAAGTATGTCATATTTAAGGTTTTACTAAGATTACTTAGACTGGACCATGACCTGAAAAGCACACACTCTACAACTGAGCTACATCCCCCTCACATAAGCTACCAGGTTTAATTTAGAATCTTAAATATTTTTCTACAATGTGCTGATAGTCATAGTAGGTGGGGGAAATACTTACCTGGAGATGATGCTGAGTTGGTTGGTGATGGTTAAAATCTGCTCCACTATCAGCGTGAGCTCAATGGTGCACTGTTTATCGAGGCAGTGGTTGGCTATAACACTGATGAACTGTGTCACAGACTCACAGTTTGAGATGACATCTTTAGCTGCTGTCACAAATGCCTCTTTGTTCTAGAAAATAGAATATTCTCTCTTATGTCAGTTTAGACCACACAAGCTTCTGCAGTGAGAGACTTTAAGGTCCTGGACATTACCGGTATAGGGCCTTTTTTCTTCAGGTACTGGGTCATGTAGCAGATGGTGTCAGCCATCTTCCGGGTCACTTGGACAATCTTATTGTCCTCAGGATCCCAGTTATTGGATTCTTGTTTTAGAAAAAGTGATCTGTGTGTGAGTGAAGGAGCATCTCTGTGTATGCCAAAGTCTGCAACATCCTATGAATAGGAAAGGTTAATGAAGATCAAAAAAGATTAAAATATTTACATAATGTACCCACTATAATAATACCACAACATAAAACTGTGTGATTACATGTTGTTCATTTGTGTTCATAAAGTACTATGTACCTGAACTATTAAAAGCACTCACAAAAATGATTGATGATGAAAAGTAACTTTCATTCTCTAGTCATAATCCAAAATTATTTTATGCAGCTTTGCCTATAATAATGGCTGCTGGAGAAGTTTTTATGAACATCTCATTTATAAAGCTTGATCATTTTTACACTAGAAACATGTGTACATGTTATAGCAATATACTCACTTCTTTTTCCATTAGATCTGGGCTGTATGTGAACACTGGAGACATAGACAGATCCTTTAATGAAATGTCCAATTTCTCGATACTCTCTTCTTGCCTGGATGTCCCAACAGCTGCAGCCTCTGTAGTAAACTCCAACGGTTCTTTGATTTTTTGTGGGATTTCAGGTATGACTTCTTTTATAGCTACATGTACTTTTGACACTGCTTGGCCTTGTAATGCGGCTCTTATGCTGTCTTTAGTTCCTTGGTTGATGCCGTCTTGTTTACACATCTCTTCTACCACAAAGTAAGCTTTAGCTGCCCAACTCTGTATTTGAACTTCAATAGTAAGTGTATCACAAATGTATTTAGTCTCTACTATGAGTCTAGTCCTACTGATAATATCTGAAATCTGAAATGACAGGTGCTCATTGATAGACCTGAGGTTAGATCTAGAACGTGGATCTCGGATAAAGTGTAAACTGTTTTCTACACTTTTGGTCCCAGATCTGATCCGTTCAACTAGCATTTCCGCTGTCTTTTCAAATGAACTGTCCTCTTCATCCCCTTTTAAATGCTTGGCCTTTGTAAATGCCATCTGGACCAAATTTTGAAGTGCTTTCCCATAATCACTATTGACTTTGTTCAACTGACTACAAACAGCTTTAATTTTGACAAGAAGACTGCGTTTTAGGAACTCAGATTTTGCAAGTTTCATTACATCGGGCTTTGCATCAACACTATCAGCTACTTGGAGATAGAGCTCAGTAACTGTTTTAAGTTCCTCCTGATATCCAATAAATTGCTTGACTTTATAGGCGCTTTTACAAATTAAACTGGTGATTCTTGCTGCCTCTTGGATCCTTAGTGAGTTTTCAGATAATGCCGAGAGCTGTTTTTGCAGAGTAACTTGACTCACTGCTGTTGTAGTTCCCAATATCTTATCAAGTGATTGTAGTAAGATCTGAATGGACAACCCCCAAAGGATGCATAGTCCCTCTAACTGATCACGTCTTCCTTCAAGCATCGAGGAAAAATCTATTAAATATCTTGTATTGTTTTGCGCCTTGTTTAATTTATTGTGCAAAACCCCAAATGTTTCTTGCCCATCACTTTGAGACTTTATATCAGAGGATGTCAGCTGTTGCACAACATCACCGCATAAAGTTATTACTTCAGAGAGTTGCTGGGACACCGGGGCCGTCATTTTGGATCTATCTCCTAGGAGCATGTTGAACACAGAGTGGTACCACGGCCCAGCTGCTGGTAGTAAGACTTTACGTATATTATTGATAAGGTCTGAAAATTGTGTGCTGAGTTTGTAGATGCTTTCAGTTCTCATGGCTAAACTCATTGCTGTTTCTTGCGCAGTTTGTACCAACAGTGGGGTCAAGGATACTAGTTCAGCTCTGAAGCTCTCCAAAGTCTGACAATCAACTGAATCGACCAATAGTACTGCTTCTTTTGCAGCTTGGACGTAGCAGTTTGATAGCTCAAGTACACCGGTGCAAGCCTGGTTTAATGCAGTCACATCTTTCCCTTTAGTCACAGTCACAACTTCACGCAAGAGGGGCAGGAGGTCAAATTCAGACGGCTTGAGAATCATTTTTGGCTCACATGAGACTTCTGACAGCTTTAAATCAACATTGACGTATTTACGAGGCACTTCCTCCTCAGCGGTCACCTCTAGTTCTTCCTCATCTTCGGGTTCAGAGTGCAGATAGCTGTCGAAAACTTCAGGGGAATCACACACTATATGGTCATTACTGTTAATAATTTCACAGATGTCCATAACCGGGGAAGGGGATCGTAAAGTGTCAGGCTGACGAGCCCTCTCCCGCAGGGGGCTGAGCAGATGCGGATGCTGTTGACCATCAAGCCCCTCCCTTAGAACTTTGAAGTCTTGTATTGCCATGGAAACGCTGTCAGAAAAGCTAGAATAAGCCTCTATGTTAAGGCTTGGACCTACTAGCATATCTTTGACTGTCCCATTCACTTTATTTACAGACGACTGGACTTGCTTTAACAACACCAATAGACCATTTCTATAGATAGGGTCATCACTTCTGTCCAGGTGTCTTCTTGCTCCTTGCATCACTAGCTTCATGTGACAGACAAGATTGGTTGAATGTTCCTTAAACTTTTCTGTACTTTGCTCTCTATACGCTGTGTCGCAACCATGTCTTTCAATAACCATCTCACTAATGCTTATACTGGTAAACTCCTGTACATTTATAATACAGCTCATTGCATCTTGAAGCTGGCTTGTCTCCTCTTCCCATTTCTGGCAGTTTTCAATAAACTTTTGAATAGTCTGGTCAGCATTGTCTTCTAGTTCAAGTGACAGAGGTAATATCCGCTCCCTAAGCCTTGTTAGACACGCTATGGATGTCTCAACTCTCTCTAAGCTTTTCGCATCGTGGGCCAAAGCTGAGACAAAGTTAGCCACCTGGATTATTTTGTCAGTGAATGATATAAAGTCTTCAACAAGAGTTAAGACATCATTGACATCTGTAGAGGAACTGGTGTCATTTGCCTGGTTTAGAATAGTAAAAAGCTCATGGTTCATCGAAGAAGCTGTCAGGAATGTATCTAAAACTCGATATAGCACCGCAGTTGTTACCGCCTTGTCAAGAAGTTTAATCTGCTCTTCCAGTAAAGTACATGTATCATCCAACTCTTCCATGTCATCTGATTTCGCGAGCTTTTTGACGTCCGACCAGAATTTTAGTATGTGCTTGCAATGACCCACGACTATTTGCTGAAACTCCCTTCGAGATGAGTTAGCAACACCCATACAATGAAAAACCAAATCTCTGATCATGCTGTCAAAACCGCTGTCCCGATCTGATAACTCCAGAGGGTTGGACAGTAGCTGAAGAACACTGTCCTTTCTCCAAATATAAAACCCACAGTTGCCGAGTGATCCCATATGACTCTCACTTTTCAATGTAAAAATTATATCATTGACAGTATTTTGAACTTTATCCAGAATATATGTTTTAGCAGCTTGCGCCTGTTCGCTCACTGGATGCTTTATAGTTGTGCACATTGCAGTATGAAGCATTGAGATACATTTTTTGAGCGTTTCTAATGACTCAAGTAGCTGCTGTTTTTGTCTGGGGTCCTGCAAAGAGTGGGCGCGATCCACGGTGAGACTGTTGAGGACAAGCAGAGCCTCAGAGAAGGACTGGAAGGATCTGAGAAGCGTCTTGAGGTCTGGGGATGATCCAAGTTCTGACAGGATCTCCAAAACCTGGTCTGCAGCACCGAGGACTTTTCTCACAGAGGCGTCGTCACTCACCAGGAGGACCTTAAGTACAAACACATATGCAGTATTAGTTATTAATATGTGTAATAAAGCTGTGAGCATAAATGAAATAAGAAAGACAGATTTTCTTTCTCATTCAACAGTGAATTTGAACCAATAACCTCTGAAGTCATTTCTTAGTATTCATGATTTTCAGCTTAATTTTATAGGTGACATTTTGAAGACTTTCCACCACTGAAAAGATAGGATATTTTGTTTTAAATAGTTAAATTTTCTTTATTTTAAAACCAGTGGATAGGTTTCCTCTTGTAAATTTACTACTTTTATGACTGCTTTCATACTTGCACAGATCACATTAAAACTGGGACTAAATCTGGAATTAAACCAAGGCTCAATAAGGAATTAATCAGGTCTATATCAAGACTACACTTGGGTCAAACCAGTAGTGTGAACGCAATCTATGCACTATCAGCATGTGGAACCAGTTGCCATTAGAAATTAGATTAGCGGAGTCTGTACCTGTTTTTAAATCACTCCTAAAAATGCACATTTTTCACTGGCTTTTCACAAGTGAGATGTACATTTCTTGTTGTTGAATATCTTTTGTTTTCTATATATTTTTTAGTAATTGCATGGTGTTTGTATTGTGTATTGTTTTGTGGTGCGATTGTCCTTGTCTATCCTGTGTTTGTGTACAGCACTTTGGCCAGCTGTAAATTATTTAAAGTGCTTTATAAACAAAATTGGTATGGTATCAGCAGCAAACAATCAGCCACATCAACTCCTCCATCGCCTCTTCACAATGTTTTTCTTAAAAAATCTTTCTAGATGTGTTTTTTATTGCATCTCAATCTGCTGTAGTTTACGGTGCTAAATAAAGAATCCAGGTGCATTTCTCTTTTGTCTGTAAACGTTGAAATTTCATCCAGTTATGATATTCATAGTCAACATTCATAAACAATAGGATTTACAGTGATATTACTGTCAGGGAAATTTTGTCATTTTAATATAAACATTTATCTCAAAATGTGCTTAACAAATATAAAATCCTTTTGGGGCCATTAGGGTGAGTTACTTCCATAAACACCACTGTCACATGTCTATAAACTGTTGCTTGAGATTATATAACTGTAAGTTTTCACAGTTTACACATAGTATAGCCTACAAATTAATGAGTCAGTGTAATACATGAAAACCCTTGAGGAATGAATAACAACTAAAACTAACATGAGTTGAGATGACGAGAACTTACAATTAAACATAAAGTAGCCTATTATAGGTCAATTTTGTAGAACAAGTTGGGCATCCTTTATTGTAAGCTACTGTACATTTGGGGACCTGACATTAAACTTTACTTTAATACTAAAAAATATGCTTTTCTGTGAGGCTTCTCATGTGGTCATTATGTAGTCCCTCAAAAATAAGGTGACCAGATTTTCAAAATAAAAAAAACTGGGACATCCCTAGTTTGCAGTTGTTGATAATAATAAAATTGTGAAACGAGTGCATAATTAAGGAAAGTTGTTTGCACTCAGCACTAATGTGAGTCAGTATAGTCACATTTTCTTTGTGTTTTGATCATTTTTAAGCAGCTTTTCTGTATTTTACTTAAAGAAATGACAATGTATGCCTCTCTTTACTGTTGGCAGGTATCAGATTGGTCAAAAATAGGGACACCTATAACATTTCTTGTATAAACTGGGACAAATCACTGGTTTTGGATAAATCTGCTGGGACAGGGGACAGGGACAAAGGGCTCAAAACTGGGATGTCCCGGGGTAAATATTGACATCTGGTCACCCTGCTCAAAAACTAATTCACTACTATATTGTAAGCCAATAAATTCCCACGTTTATAGTTCAAACTAGGCTATATATTACAATGTAGGCTATTATTTTTTCTTTGTCTTAAAGGTTGTATAAAGGATTTTTGAAGGGAAGAGAAATACAGCATCAGTCCTTTTTCAAATGTTGCGCATGCATGACACGATCCTCCTCCTCCCGCCTCCTTACTGTAGAAATCACGCTTATTTACAGCTGGTGTGCGAATTACTGTTGAAGTGACTTGTCTAGAGATAATTTAGCGACTGACACGTCAGTTTTTAGACCCTTCGTCTGCTTCAGTCGCGCTATTGCTGGAAGGAATCTCCAAGAATCACCTCAGTTTGTCTTCGCTCCTTTTCCCCTTCTCTTCTTCTTTCAGTGTTTCTTTCAAAAATGGACGTTCTTTGGCGACTAACTGGTCATGGATTCTCGTCCGGCATCGCAACATACCTTGTGCGAATTGCTACGAAGCTACAGTTTGAAAACGCCTCTAAGAACCGCTGCATAAACCACGTAATCCCTGCGCGCCGGCAGGTCAGTTACACTAGAAACGTAGGGAGTTTGACTGACAACCTAATAGCCAATAGATAAAGACGGAGCCTCGTTGTCGATTGGCTGATGTTTATATGGTCTCACTACGTCCACAGTTGATGGATTTTCATTCTTTTTTTTTTTTTTGGTCATCATAATTACAAGGCTGCTGCGTTGCTGTAATGTTATTTTAAACTTTCACTGACAATCTGAAACAAAAAAAAAAAATTAAAAAAATCTTCCATACAACCTTTAAACTGTGGCTACAATTGTACACGTGGAAATATAGGTTAAAATCATAGTGTTACAAGACAGGTTTTAAGACGTGTTGTACTTTGACCACTCCCAGGAAAACATTTTGCGTGGCGGTGATGAGCTCCTCGCGGTGCTCCATCACTCCGGGCTGGATGTTGAGTTTCTGAGCCGCCAGCAGCACGTGTTGTCCGGACACGGTGAGCGACTCTATCAGAGACGACATCTCCATGTGCAACACCTCATCCTGGGTGTCTCCGGCTTGTCTAGAAACATTTACACACAAAACACATATGCATACATTAGTTAAAGGTGCTCTATGAAAATTTTCTGTTGGATGTTCCATAGTATTTAGCATTAAATTTATCTTGCTTGTTCCATTGAACTATACGGGTGTTCCTGGCCTTTTGGGGTTTTAAAAAACGGGACGTACCAGTGATTTTATAGACTGTATTATAGACTAGACCTTCTGTTTTCGATACCTACAATATTATGCAAAATTCTCACCTATAAGCCACAGATGCCAAGTTGCGCGCCGCTCTCGCCACAGCCTCAGCAGCGCCCTCTAGCTGCAGAAACTGTACAGGTTCCTCTGCCCCCTCACACAACAGCACCAAATGACATAAATGACTGGCCATCGGTGCCACGACCTGCTCCACGGCTGTAGTCCGAATGCACCCGTGATCCAGCAGCGTGGACATGATGGCTGCAGAGTCAGAGTCAGGTTTATCTGTAGAAACAGCCACCCTCACTACAGTGTCTTCTTAGAGTGGACTCGATATGAATTATTGATAAAGCTTTACAAAAGGGCTGGAAGTGTCATAGCAACTGGTATCACATGACCAAGCATTTCGTTAAAATAATTGGCCTATTCTGTATTAAGCATCCACGTGCAAACAACCAACCCTTATAATACTGCAGTTCAAGTCCAAATATAGGCTGTGTAGGAGCTATTTGCTTATTTAGTTTATTTTAAAATTAGTTTATTATTTTTGTTTATCATTTAGTTTACTAATTTAGTTTAATTTGCATAACATATTTTTTCTGTGTTAATATTATGTTTGCTAATTTGTTTACTCTAATTTGGTATTATTTACTTTTTGCACCTTTTCTGTTTTTGGTTTAATCCGTGGGTCACCTAGGGGATAAAGGACGTAGACCAGAGTGCACCTGGGTGGGCCTATGATTTTTTACCAGTTGACAGGAGAGACAGCAAGAGTAGGCCTTCATCATGTATTCTTGTTGTTTGATTAAAATTGGAAATAAATCTTGGAAATACAGCTCTGGTCAGGGATATTGATTTGTTTTTTCCGTCACTCCATAAACCACAAAGCCATGGTGCCCAAAAGTGATTATTTGAATCACCACTTTTGTTTGTTACTTTTATTTGACAAATAGTCACTACAGGCAGTATATAGACTGTATAGACATTTTCAGAATATTGGGGCTGACAATTTTAAATTTCATCAGGAAGATTAGGAGTGAGATAACCTGACCCAGTGACTATCAAACTCTTACTAGGCTTGAGAAAAATGTTCAAAGGAAACGTGGTAGGCTATTTATAATAAATATATCGATATAAATATAATAATTTTCTATTCATTTTATACTGTTACAGTCAGTGTACAGATTTTAGTTCTAATCAGGAGTATATAATGTTCAATTAACAAAAAAAACAGACTTAATATGAATTCCAGTTCCATGTGGTTTTGTCTTTGCCATTGTTGTAGTGCCTCTCAGATAAGATCATTTTTTAAATATATTTTCTTTTTGAGTTAGATGCATTTTGTTTGAATTAATTGTCAAAGAGTGACAGCAATGCTGAAAATGCAATATAATACAAATCATACTGACCTAAACGTCCAGTTGTGCTTTTGGCAAATTTGCACATCAGCCAACAGAGGGCACTACTCCCCTTAAAATCCATCCCTCCCAACTCTACCAGAACCAAGACAAATGGTACAATAGAAATTCACTCTATATTTTTATCAACAGATAAATATACAGCTTTGAAACAAAACAATTTTGAACATCAAACATACAGCAAACTATAATGGAAATGATAATCAGTGACAGTAGTATACTCAGAGCCAAACTTCAAAACATAAAAAGTGGGGAAAATTGTGACAATTTACAAACATTCAAAACAATGATATCCATCACAGTTAGCAAAACAAAAATCAAGTGTTGAATTCTCTGCATTAAGCTTTACCATGCGTTTGGGGTGTACAGTCAGTATATACCAGTGAAAACATGAGTTATTATAAGAGTGAATCTATTAATAGAGATAGCCAAGCAATTGGAAAATGAACTAAAGTGTCTTGGAAAAAAATCTTTGGCATTGCACATTTCATCTCTCTAATGCAACCGCTCCTAATATATTTCATATCTACACAAATATAACAAAATAAAATGTCTTTCTGGGGCCATTCATCATGATCTTGAATTCATATAAAACACCTTTTCCTCTATGGGATTGTCTATACAAGCTTTCACAATAGGGAAACCTGTTGCGAAATAGTAGGCTGTATGTGGTCAAATGATTTGGGGATTTATTAGAGGCAGAGCTAAAGCATTCCTTCATGTTGACTAAAATAAGCCCTCCCGGTGAGGTCGTTTATGTGCCGTGATTGAACGCAGTCCATTCTCGCCTATTTTTAGGGCATTACTCAGTCCAAAAGGGCCCCAATAAAAAGGATGTACGCAGACTCCTCATACATGCTTTCATCTGTTAGGAGAGTAATGCAGGGTCTCATATTTCATTGTTAAACTTAATAACATAATAGTAAAATTAAATTGTGCCTTTAGGAGGTCTGGGATGGGTTTCAGATAAATCTAGATCAGTCCTGTCATGAGGAGGCCCACGGACTCATTTCCGAGAGGTGGGGTTTCTAAACTGTGGGGCAGGTACAAATTGGATTGTCATTTTTTTTGCAGCTCACCCTGATTCATTCTGTGAGCTGACCTGTAACTTGTAAACTTCTTGTTTCCAGGGAGCTAGATAGGTTTAATGTGGAACTTCTACCATAAAAAGCTTAGAAAACCATAACTAACTTAATTCTTACAAAAACCTCCAGTTCATGAATGGCAGCCTCTGTGATTTTAACTGAAAACCATCTGCTTCTCTTTGCTTCTTAAATGAGCACAACTGTGTAAGTGTGGTGAATCAAGTGTTAATACAAACTCCACAGTGTTGACTTGATTACAACATCATGACGCCAAGATCTCATGGGACATTTTTTTCAGCTTTTTTTGACTGGGAGCTCCTCACTGATGACATAAGAACATGGTGTTTTAATAGCTGTGTGAGTGAAAAACATAGAATTAGCTTTGAGAAGTGAGGAGTTGAACAGATGACTTAAAACAAGATATGCACAGGCAGGAAGTGATATAGGAAAGATACCATCAAACACTCCCGGAAATGTCTGAATATACACAGGCGCCAATCACAATCTGAACAGGACATACTGTATCTTTGGCAAAACGTAAAATTATGAGCCATTTTATCAAACATCAGTGCTACAAAAACCAGTGACAGGGTTTGCCAACTCTAGAAGCCCTCTTTTGCACCATATGGCTTTAAGTGAAAGTAAAAAAATAAAATTGCTCTGTCACACAGCCCTGAGGGTATTGTTGTCCATTATATCAAGTTGTTCTTTTCCCCCATCTCAGTTCAGTACGTCCCGGCATTGATTGTCCTGGGAGTTCCTCTTCTCGGAGATATTTTAGCTTTAAGTGTCCTCTTTGGCAAGCCACGCACTGTCACCTCAGAAGTCTCTTTCCTGGACCCCCACCACCACTCCAATGAAAATAATACAAAGCCTCCAAAAAATATGGAGAAATTCCTCTCTTCCACATATGGAAGACTGCAGGGGGTGCTGGGCTGTGAGACCCGATGCCATTGGATCCTTCTCGACCCAATATCTAGTTCATAAGTCTCAGTGATTCTTCTCCATCCAGTCCCAGCTTTCCTCACTGTCCTTCCTGTTCTTCTCAGCTTCAATGATTTCTCTATAGCGTCGTCTGAAGAAGCCCATCTGCCAAAAAGGTATAAAAATATGAGTAAAGTGTATGTGAGGCCATACCAGTGGTTTTACAAGTTCAACAGATCATTAAAAACAAATCACTTGGGTGCTACTTGACTGCACAGAAAGTATATCATATTATTTTATGTTAGTGAACCTAAAAACCAAAGCCAGTGATGATTGATAATGCAACAGGTGGCTGCCAGTGCACTTGTATTGGATGTGCCCATTGGGGGACATAAATCATATACGCTATAACCTTGAAGGTCATTTCAAGTTCAGGTTGTGAAGTCCGTTTCCAAATATCAGTAGAGAAAGAAACGAGAAAAGTTTGCATAACTTCCCTCTTGTTTTTGCACTGGTGGCAAAATGAATTGCATAAGTTTGTATTAGTGGGTGTAGGAGTAGAATTAGTAGTAGTAGTAGTAGTAGTAGTAATAGTGATAGTACTAGGAGCAGATGATATTTTTTATATAGAGGTAGTACTATTGTAGTGTGTAGTACAGACTTTGAGAATTTGTTTCACCTCTTGTGAACTTATACTAAAGGTTATCACGGTGGGAGGGAGTATGTTTAAAATATATGGTATGCTTTTATAAATATTCCATTGTTAAATCAGAGTGAACCACCAACATCGATGGAGCTGAAAAGTTTGACTGAAAATACAGTGTTTCTTTAGGAATGTAATATATCGCCTTATTCAAAGCTGTGATACTGTGGAGCGGCAGGCGCAGGGGTGATGTCTCTCTCACCGCAACTCCGTTCATTTATCTGCTTTTGACTAATACAGTTTATTGATACAAACCTGCGCTCTCCTCAGGCATTTCCTGCACTGAGCAATACAGGACATGTGCTGCTCTTGTAAGTGCCGTTTATTTTGGCAAGATCCGAGAGACCCGCGGAACTGAGGGAAATCTATCCCAGGGCCAACATTCCAGGTTTAGTCGTGGTATTCCCGGTGGAAAGTGGAGCACTGGAAAAAGTAAGGGAGTTCTGTGCCAACCGTGCCCTTAGATATAAGCGTAATGACGTTTCCCATCGGAGCGCCTCTTTCATGTGAGTGTTACAGTGTGAATTATTGTCCGGCGTGAGGTTTGTCGTTTTCATGGATGTTTAAACTCAGCCCACTCTCTGTGTGACATCCAGCTGTCCCAATACAGCCGAACAATACTGTGAGGTGAAGCTACAGAATCTTTGAAAGCATTTGTTATACATGGCCACTGTCTCAAAGTCTGACCTAAAGTTACAAAGACATTGCTTTCTTGTATTCACTGACATGTTTAATGTTTCATCACTTATCTCATTTCTAAGGAATTTCTAAGGTAGCAAAAAATGGACAGAACCATTTTGAATTGCAAGAAGCTGTAACCGTAACAGGATTTGACGGCTGGCTGTATATTGTCAGTCTCCAAATGTGAGATGATAGTGTTGTCAGGACTGGTGTGAACTACTACACCATGTTTACAGTAAAGACTTGACTAATGGATTGAAAAAGTGCTGTTGCAGATGTTTCTTGTAAAAGGAAGTAACCAGATGACAAAATGTGCTTGGTCAGGGACATGTACCTTCCACAGCAACACGGCGAGTAGTAGAAAGATGAGGATCCCCACCAGCAGACTGATGGCGATGATCCAGCCCACCACGTACCCCCGGGGCTCCTGGCTGTGCAGTGCCTCAAAGATCAACTACAATACAAAAGCCTGAGTCAGTCTCTGAGTCATGCTTCAGTACAATACACACAACACACAGGGAGAGGGAGCACAGAGCTGGTGATGCAATGGAGTGCAACTGTAATGAAAGACATATTGTAACTTTGAATCTAATCACAGGGATTCAAGGGTAAAAGTGAATAAAATACAGTGATTTTATTTTATCTTAGGGACAGAATAGGCTGTAGTGATAGTGGGTGTGGTGGAAGTATAGAAGTAGTATACTGTATGTAGTACATAGTAGTTTTACAGGAAAAAGTACATCATATCCCAAATATATATTTGAGTGGCTTGCAATTGGTCCCTCACAACCAAACATATTTTGGGTGCAGAAGACAGTGAAGATGAAGTGTCTTGCCCAAGTGCTCAGTGGCAATATGATTTGGATGAGGTTGGAACCATAGGCCCTCCAGTCTATTGGTACTGCATTGTGATATTGTTGTCCAGCCCACATGGTTACGCTGACATTTTAGTAAAAAAGTTAGAAATGTGGGCATTAAGGATGGCTGGACCCAAGTTCTAAATAAAGCAAAGTTCAACCAAATGCCAGGTACAACAAAAAATGTAAATAATTATTTGCACTTCTAAATTTGAAGGTTAACAATTTTTATTTATTTTGGGAGACAGACTGAGGACGGGGTCATGGTCAGTCTGACCTTTGGCTCAGCAGGCAACAACCCAGCGGCGCCACCATCCATTTGAGCTGGATAAACAGTAAACAACTTGGGCTACATTTGGCAAAGGGATTTGTTTATTGTTGTTTGGAATAATGACGCAAATAACAGTGTAGTGGAGAAACACATTTTGAACTAACAAAGATTCATGAGTTACTGCAGATTGCAATGAACTGGTCATTTATAATATCACTCCCCTTTACATTTGTATTCCTCTGCTTTTAAATTTATGTTTGGAAGGCAAAGTAATACTCCAATTCATCAGGTCAAACAAGGGAGTTTATGAGAAACACGAGAAAATGTGTTAGAAACTGTCAGCAATGGCAACACATGTTTTTTTTTACTTGTTTGTGTATTTTTTATTTCCATATCACAATTTTGGTGCATTTGTTGTATAAACTAAACCACATACTAATTAAAACCCTGCCAATTATAATAGATTACAATGGGAAAATGGATTCAGAACAAACCAGTAAATATTGAACTCACTTTAATTTACAGTGGTTCTTTGATCAAGCTTGTGTTAAAATTGAGGGATACTTGCTTTGAGCTATTTGATACATCAGTGCACGGTTCATTTCCATCACAATCACTTAGACTGATTATCATTCCATTACAGGTGTTTGACAGATGTAAATATAGCATTACTCCTGACCATAGCTAAGTCCATTTTAATGTGAGCTTCAGGCCTTAAATGGAGAACAGAAGACGGGAGGACACTCAGCTGATGTTGATCTTAGTCGTGTTGAAATTCAAACTGCTACAAATAACATACAATGAGTTGGGAGGGTAACAAGATTCCCTTCTAATTTACGTGTGTGCATTTACTGTGAAAGTACATCGTATTTTGAGCAAAAATGGTAGAAAGGTACACTATGTAACTGGGCTTGTCTCCATGAAGATGTTAGTGCTGTGTCTGAAATGTCCTACAATAGGATTAAACCTTTCTATGTACTGTATATCCACGGAGTCAAGATGATACCACAAGGCCAAGTTGCAGGTCAGATCTGTGGTGAACTTACTAAAAAAAAGAATGCATGTTTTTAAGGTATTTTTGAGCTATAAAAACACAATTAAATTCCAGATAGAAGACGTTTAATGCCATACAGTGGGACATTCTAGCAGGTGGCCTACTCCCACTAGAAAAGGTATTTAGTGCAACTTTAAGCGTCAATGCGTTTGTCTAAAATGTAAGTTAGTAGCAGCAACAAATGTATTAGAAAAAATACTGTAATATATGGATAAGTTTATAATTCGCACATTGAGTGAAAATTAATGTAGCACTTTTAGTTTTTAAACAACCAGGCAAAATGAAATGTAGGTTAATGAAGAAAGACATTCTTGACATGATAATGCTGCAATACAAATGTGGCATGTAACACCAACTGTAAAACAAAACCAAGTGGACAAGAGTGCATTAATCTCTTTGTAGAATTCTTTCCCACATTAACAGCCCCCCTCTCTGCTCTACCCCTGTTGCACATGCTGGACTACATGCCAAAGCACTTGCGTATAGAGAATACATGAAAGCTCAAATGGTCATTGCACTTTGACTCCCAAATTGACAAGTGCAGTTTGTGGGAATGTGCAAAATTCGTTCAACAGCAACTAATATTAGGGACATGGCATGATGGCATACCAACAGACAGGCTTAGTTACATGTCATGGGTGGTCAAAACTGTGCTGAGTTATAAGTTGTGAGTTGAGTTTAAGGAGAGACCACAAATCAGAGTTAGCATGTACTCAGTTAATACAGCTCCTATGGGACAAGGTGAATGTGTACTGAAGCTGGATATGTGATGAAAAAATGGTAGTACTTGTAGGTGCGGAGACAGTGGTCATAAATCAGAAGTAATAATAATTTCAGACACTTTGTTTAATTTATTTTGTTAGTTTGTTTCATTATATCACTTGTCTGGTGGGATTAGTCTATATGGAGATGTGCCATTATTTTGCATAGAATAGGACAGAATGGCATTAAACTAATCCATGTTGCATTTATTCAATTATAGTTTGATCATAGTGTGAGAGAGCTCACCTCTCCAGAGATCAGCACTGTAAATAATGGTGTTAAAAAATTATAACGGAACTTCCCAATATTACATGTTGTATATATAACTTCTATAAAAATCACAAAGTTATCAGGGACAACAGATCGCAGTTAGCAGTCTATATACTCAGTCAGAGGCTCCTATGGGATAAACTAACTGTGTGTACTGGAGCCTTTGGGAGCAATAGCTACTGGTGCATTGGAAAAGTGTTGAAAGAATGGCACGCTACACTCGTATAACGCTGCAATTTTCCAAACATCCAGCTCCAGGGTCATGAGGCTGTGGCCCAGTGACCGCTCTAATCACATGATATATCTGCAGTGCTCACCGTGATCATTACATTTGATCTAGAGGGCTTTTCAATCACTCAGCGAGCAACAATAGAGAGGCAGGGGTGTCCTTGGGCACAGCTGAGGAGCCAAACCTAGAGAGCACATACCCATTGGTCCCAGCTGTTCTGTGCACTCACATCTTTACAAATGAACAACAGTGGACACAACAGTGAATGTGGACCAGCAACTGACATTTTCCTTGCTTCAGATAAAAGAGAGAGCTAAAATGTCTTTGATCATACACTAGTCATAAACACATTCCACATTTTAAGAAATCAAAGAATATTCATTGTTAAAATGTTAGTATTGTATGCCATCTTCATGTACTTTTTAATATCTCTTCAAGGACAGTTTTATATTGGTCTCTCTTTGTTCAGTTTAAAATACATTCATTGGGGTTGTTTTGGCCTTGTCCAACCCAAACCCATGCAACAGGGATCCATTTGGCACTGAGTCAGTAAATTTGAAGGACATACTAACAAACATACTAACAGATTGAAAGATGGACTTTTTTTATTCATGAGTTGGGCCAAATTCGATGAAACAGTTTCCCTATCAAAGCATAGTATGAATAGAAGGAACAATCAAACCAACGGACTGGATTTTATAGAGCTATTATTATTATAATTAAACTTACTGAGATCTCCTCTGGCAGCCCCTTTGGCACCTCCACAGCCCTTTCACTGATTTGAACACTGCCCCTAGTCACAAACTGGATCACTGAAGAGCTGTCCTGTAGGCAAAATGTGCAGCAATAAGTCAAAGCACTAAACAACATACAAAATTATTATTGTTTAAATACTGAAATACAGTAGTTACCCTTTTTAATATTTCAGTGTTGAGTAGAAGTTTTATATCTATATTTAATACTTCCTCTTTGAGCTGTGGACCAAGTGTGCAGGTAATGGTCATACAAGCTCGCCCCGGTCTGTCACAATCCTGTTACACAACAAAGAGGAACATTTGATTCATTTTGACTTGACTATTGCAACATTTATTACAACTGTAAAGTTTCATGTAGAAAACTTACCAGGACTTTGCGACCCGATTTGGTGAAGAAAGCAAATATGGAGTGGAAGATGCTCTCTCTGTCCTGTGGGATGGTACAGGGTGTGGGGTTTCTGTGGGGGGTGCAATTACCTCTGCCGTCTGCCACCTAAAGGCATATGCACATTTAATTTTAATTAAATTATGGTAAAGCAACAGGTTCACAGTGTAATTTTTCTCATGGAGGGTTCACCAATTGGCTGTCTCTTTGGAGATGTTATTGGTTTACCTAAAATGTTACACAGTATGGCAATAAACTAATCTATCTCCTTGGAGACAAGCAGGTGACTCCACTAGGCCAAATTATATGTTGCATCAGCGAAAAGGCAACCCCACACACAGTAAGACACATAGAAAATATTTATGTTTAATGCAAAAAAAAGAACATCTCATAGTGAATCCCAAAACTGTGATATTACATAGTGCACATTAAAACAAGGAGACTCATACATAATAATCAACATAATAAATTTAAATACGGTCGATAAAATTTTATGTAGGGGCAACCTAGTCTCAAATTGAAAGTGAAAATGTGGACATAAGCAGTCTCGTCACCTTAAGTGGCCTAAACCCATTATCATTATGACTGCCAGTGCTGACAGGAAGGCCAACCCAGCTGAGAGGTGCTACCCCTCCCTGTCCCGTTTCCCATATGGAGTGATTTAGAGGTGTCTGTTTTACGTCCATATCCCCAGGGACCAGTTCTCCTTTTCCTCTTCAGGCTGTCCCATAGCTCTGCATGGGGGAAATATCTCTCTTCATTGTCTGCCAGGCTGCCACCCTCTTGTGTGGCCATTCTATAGATTTTTACTGCAAAGCTCGCTCATGTCCTGTTGCTGCTTTGACAGAAATGTCTAAAACAAATAAAGCTGCTACACCAGATGCTTGGACAAACCCGGTCCTTACATGACGGGTCACTGGGTAAAAAGTAATTCAAACAGAATGCAATTATTTGCAAATTTAGAGTCCTTAAATATTATTATTTAACTGCTCAAATAGTTGTCTTTCATTAGTACCATTTAAAAGTGCACTATGTATTTTCTCTGAGGGGTCTGCTTTGTGCTTGTTTTGCCTGGAATGTTCCCAATGGTATTAACATATTCTTCTCCATGGCGACAAGCAGGTGACGGCAACAGATTAAGTTACAGGTCAGATATGTGGAGAGACAACTCCGCTCACAGAAAGAATGTGTAGCTTTTAAGGTATTTTTGAACAAACTGATACCGTACTTCTCTATGAAGGCAAGCGGATGGTTGACCCCTTATAAGAAAAAAATCTGGATATATTGTTTGCTAGTCAAATTTACATAACATAATACATAATTTTAAGATATCTGTAAAATTAACCATTGTTTCATGGTTTGCTTTACTTTTTACAGTTCCAATGTTCGGTTTTGCTCTTAGCTTGTGCAGTGAATCATATCCTGACTAACTTAACTCACTACATAGTGTAAGAACAAAAATATGTGCCTATATGTCATTTTAGACTAAACATTAAGAGCATTTGTGATGTGTGGTTCCAGCACGGGATGGTACGCAGCAGTAGCAGCTCTACAGGTGTCCCTTTCCCATTTCGTGCAAGCCGTCTGATCCCCTCAAAGTGATTCCAGATGTTTTTTCGGGGAGGCTGAGATACAGTCACTTCTATCTAACCATTCACAGCAAATACAATTAACAGTTTGAGCTCCTACCTATATGAAGAGGGCAACCCAAGGGTTAAGAAAACAGGTAAAACCCACTGAGAGTATTGTATTGCGTTATCTAAATGTAAAATGTTGTGAAACAAAATGACAGGGCTAGCTTCAGTAGCTACATCAACATTTTTCACTTTCGGTTTCACTGGCCCCACGGTGCCCCCCACAAAGCAAATTGCCCATGCCCATGAAACACCATTTTAGCAAGTTTCAGAACATAACATTATACTCAAAGGTGAATTTGTGCAGCTGAAGTGTATGAGAGGAGACAGATGTAAGCTGGGTCGAAAAACTGCCTACAAGTGAATAAACTCATAAATAATGACTTGGACTGAGTAAATAAAGTGTGTTGAGAAGTATGGGCACACACCTGTGTCTCTACAATGTGGAACATGTCTGCCCCATTGCCAGCCAGACGGTTGGGTATCCGGATGTCTACAGTGGAGCCAGGGAGGCGACTGGGCCCGTTGTTTATGGCCTGGAAGAACATCAACCAAGAAACATTAAAGGAGAAACAGATTAAGAACAGTTCAAGCCCAAATAACACATTAAAGTAAAATTTGTCCTACACTACAAGTAAAAAATGATGGTTTAAGAAATTACTCAAGGATGAATAAAACATATTTGACAAAACTACTACTCTAACTCTAACTGTCTGAACATAACAATAGAATAGAATAGAACATAAATAGAATAGAGCACAAAAATCATATCTGAAGGAGCAGTGAAAGAAACGCAGATGGTCAAATAATTTAATACAGTCAATGTAATTTGATTTACTCACAGTGGGAAAACTAACCAAAAGTAAGAGTACCGTTACATCGCTCAAGTAGGTGTAAAATTATGGTGTGTAAAATTCAGTACAATGCACAACTTTATTAGAAAATTATTCTAGTAAAGCTACCCACCTCTGTAAACCACACATTTTCTACATTTTTTTTCATCTTATTTATTGATTTATTGATTTCCATTTGGTAAAAAGGATTAGAATTATAGTAAAAAACACATATTTATATATAATACACACATATTTTTTGCCAAAATGAACCAAGACTGGTACCAACAATTATTCACTAAACAGGTATTGTATTTTAATAGTATAGTACCTGGAAAGTTATATTCAGTGGTTGAAACTGGCACTCCATGTCTTCTAACAGGACAAAGCGCGAGGCTTCCACGGTGTTCCCATAAATGAATGAGCTCGGCGCCACCACACTGTGGAAGAGGTTGTATATTTATAAAATTATAAAACAGTAATAAAAATACATTTGACATTCACAAAAGCCTGGTAAAGTCCCTACATTTTAGTGGTGAGTGTTTGCATTTTCAGAGATATAAGTCAGACGTGTTTTGTTTTTATAGCGAAGGGCTGTTTACATTCAAACAGCAGCTTTATCAGACGTCAAACCTCTGGCACTGCTCTCCATCTCTCTCCCGCTCCATTGAACCAGAGCCATGATAAAGTGTTCACAGATAAGACTTTTTAAGTTGACATGGCCCATACTGACACCAGCACACTCCCTCGCATCCTCCCACGGCCAGATGGTACAAGTCTCTGTCTAATAGCACAAATACTGTAGTTTTCTAACTGATTATGTACCATTAACTAAAAATGTAATAACTAATTTGAGTAATCTCTACTTCCGTTTACTTGTAAGGCAGTCGTTTTGTCTTTATATCAAAGGGGTAGAAAAAAGGAATTGTGGACACCAATCACACCAACCAAATAGCCAGGAACTGACAGATACCCTAAATCTGTATTGTTTATTGAGGTCAATTTCAGAGGTAATGCTCAAAAACATTAAGTAAGAAAAAAAAAAAGAAATTAATAAAACAATGCGTGCCAAGAGAGGTTTTAGTAAAGTTCTAGTTTCCAGTTTTTCCATTGGCTGGTTGATGTTAAAGTACATTCAGTTTATTTTTGTCCAGAAAATTGTCTAATTCTATCAAAAAAAAAAAGTAAAATGTAAAAATGTAATGTAAAAAATATTTACATTCACAATCATAGTGACCAACGTGCATACATGGGAACTCACCCAGTGATGGTTGTGTCAGTTTCATGGACAAGAGGAATGGACAGGTCCAGTGTGTTGTCATGAAGTTTGTGCTCAGGATTGGCACTGTAAAAAATATTTAGTTCATAATTATTAGTTTGTAGCACGTAAACGAGTCAAACAAAAAGTACAGAATGAAATATTTCACCTTTTAGCTTGAACTAAAAACTGCAGGGTGTCATTTTCTCCTGAGAGCTGGCTGGTGTCAAAAATCACTGCAAAATGATACTGGAGGCGGGATAGAAAATAGGAAAAAAGTTTGAGATAACTGTGACAGGTGTAGCCTGTTGTGCAAATGTCATATGAAATTGGTTCCACTTGGACCCACAGACGCATCATATTTCATTAATAGTGGATTAGTGAGTTCACCAATCATAATGCCAACGGGATTTAGTCAAGACTTATACCGATACAGCAGAGGCCACTCGAAATATAATGAAACAATAATAAGATGATGAGAATTTCACAGACACTGAAACAAAAATGATAAAAATAGGTTTGTAGTGACCATAAGCTGAAATACCTTGGTCTGAGCTCTCATGAAAGGAAATCCCACGCTGCATTTGAGGAAGTCCAAGTCAACAAGTGCACAGGAAATGCCCTTTTCTTCCTGTAACAACGAAAGATAGAATGTGTCAAACTGACAATTTGGAGACAGCACAATCGCAGAGACACAAGACGACAAAGAAAAACACAAAAGACAATACACAGTTATCACAGCGACTCAAAAACACAAGCAGATAAAAAAAACTGTTGTGCTATAAAACCCAACAAGAGCATCCACATCATGTTAACTGTGAAAAGTGTCAAACTACTAAACAGAATATTCTGGCAAGGTAACAAATGTACATTTTGTTTAATTTAGTTTACTGATATTCACTAATAATATTTCTAAATTACAGCTCTCTGTCTGTTCACAGCTGTTGAAGGCTGTTACCACTATTGTCTACCATTAACCTGCTTTCAAATAACTTCTTCAGCAGCTCTAGGATCCCATATGTGGTCCAAGTGTTTGCACATAAAGCCTCATATTCCTGCAATCACACAATATTTCTGGGCAAGTCGTGAGCAGGTATTTGCAGCTCATCCTCATGTACACCATATAAGACAGATAATTTGTGTGCTCGAATTGGTTAATCAGGTTGCATTAAACCGTGAATTGCAACCTGATTATGTGTCAACATTTTTATGCCCAGCTTTGGTCTGCTTTTGAAAATTCATTAATTAAAAAGTTATTACAGTTTTCCAAATCAACAGACCAGAAGGTTGGTGGTTAGATCCCCACTCCCTGAATTACATACTGTTTGAACACAGAAGGACACTACATGACAACAAAGATTTCTTTCATAACTATGGTTTCAGAGTGATGAAACTTTAGGCCCACTGCAACCAACCATGAAAATACAAGCAACAGAAAATATTTTGAAAGGGCAAAAGTCTTCTAAAAGTTCTTCAAAGCAGGAAAGAGTAATGTGACTGAAACCCATGAATATACAGTATTTGATGTAAAACTTTAAATGCCCAGATATAGAATTGATATAATATACACATGACTATTTAACTCCGAAGTGGAACTAAAAGTAACATTCAGTATTTGTTATCACAGTGAACAGGTGAGAATAAGCTGCTTTTCAAACCCACCTGGATACACATCCTACTGAGTTCTTATTGGTTTTTGTTGGAGTCACATTTCTCCATGCAAGAGAATAGGTCCCTGGCCCTTATTGAAGTCTGAAATTAGGTTAAACTAAGAATGTACAGAGCAGAGATGGCACACACGCAGCCAGCAGGAGGGTAATGGGACAGGCTACAGGCCGTATGTTTGGGAGCTTGTCTAAACAATATGGAGCTTCACCGGCTGCGCTGTCTAAACACTCGGGCTCTGACCTGACGAGGAGAGAGATTCTTTCAGAGAGAGTTCACCCAGAGGCTGTTGGCCAAAAACTCCTGCTTTCAAAATATAATCCCATATAGCCATATTTCAAGCGCATGACAACCCTGTATGATAAAATAGAGACTGATGATGCATCTAGGCCTCAGAGGTGGATGTAGCAATTTCTAAAAACTCAAATTACTGTACTGTAAGCTTGTTCTAATTTGTGTTAGTGTTTATTATTTAAACTAATTTGTACAGCTATGCATTTGAAGCTAAAGTCCAGTTGATGGTGGCTGATACGTTGCTTATTCACTTATATTATTGCATATGATGTACACTCTTTATGATCATCACAACTCAATACATACAGCCTGCATTGCATACACTCACAATCCCATTTGGCAAGTCAGAGGAAAGTCCAGTGAACATGCCAACTTTTAGCTCATGTTTAGAATTCTTATCCAAACGTGATAAAGGGAAAGTGCTAAGAGCTAAGGGGGCTGGCATATTTATAAGTCATAAATCAGACCAAATCAGTGGGGATGAAATGACTTGAGTATCTATCTTTATCTTGCACTTATGAGTACTTTATTATCAAAATACTCTACTATGGAAACAATTTCTAATCTCCAGTCCTCTTTAATGTTGTTCCTTGACATACATCGGCTGCCATTCTGCCACCTTCCCTTCCATAAAAGTGTTCATAATTAAACTGACCTGAGGATACACCCTTCATTTTACTTTTCATCTATTTTTTGGAGGCTATTCTACCCCTGCCATAAATCAATCCACAACTTTCCCTCGCTCAGCAGATCTATCTTTGAGGCTGTACTCACGTCTTCATTAACTCTAGACCTGCCCCTTCAAATGAACTGTCACTATGGGGTGACAAGACCTTGTGGCGGCCATGTTGGAATTCTCACTATTTCCTGTATCCCTGTGTGCTGCTGTTCAAACAGGACTGTCCCCGTGGGATTGGGCAGGATGGGGAAGTGGTTGTTTACTCATCACCCACCTATAATCACACCTGAGAGAGAGCAGAGCACCCCAGCATATGATGTGGGTTTGGGGTTGGGCTAAATAAAATATTGCAAATTAGTCTTCATAGTCCAAAATGTCAAAAATGTATTAGAATGATTTTAAACTTTTATATATTTTAAAATAAGATAAATGACAATACCAAAATATTACATACTAACTGATAATATTGTTATTCTTTGTTATTTCTTTGTTTAGTTGTTTTAGACTTGATTTTGTTATATTTTAGCTTTGCACTTTTTGGTACCAGTTTATTGCTGGTTTAGTTTTTTGATTTAGACACAAGTTTTACGTTACATAATTATTATTTTTTTCTTCAATCAGACTATCTCCTATGACCTTGTTATTGCAGGTTTCAACATAGTTACTGTATGTTTTTCACATCTGGTGCCCCTCTGTTTACAGCCTTCACAGGCAGCACACTGACCACTGTTTGTCCAGCACTTCTTCACCCTCTCACTCTTGCTTACTTTCCCTGGTCTCCCAAACAAATGGTAGTGTTTTAACAAGTGGCAAGTCCATTAACTATCGCTGCACTGCTGTTGGTGACAACTCATAGGAGGTTTAGCGAGTCTCTCATGTTGTAATTGTTCCTAACATCGCCAAAAAATTCATAAAACCATTGTCACCACTTTATTTACAGCAGCTAAAGAAGTGCATGAAAAATGCAGTATGTAACTTCTCTGGTGGGGCATCTGCTACTTGCTTGTCTCCACGGATGCATTATTTCTTTGTTTAGAATGTTCCACAGTATGGTATTAAAGATATGTATTCCTCTGGAGACAAACAGGGGATGCTATTAAGCGTAGTTGTAGGTCAGATGCCTGGGGAGGTGACCCTGCTCACAGTAAGGATACATGTTTTTCAAGGTATTATTTGTTTTAGTCTAACTAGATATATTGTGGAACACTCCAAGCAATGAGCAATCTCTGTGCAGGTAGCAGACGCCCTCACACAAGAAATGTTACGCACTACATCTTTAACATAAAATACGGAACACAGATTTTTCATTGCATGTAAAAGTAAAACCAAGAAACCCACTTATTTGAGCCATTGCAGTTTGTGTCCTCTGGGCGCAATCTCATTAGAAAAGGGCTGAAACAATGGCTGCTACAGACCTTTCAGCTGACCACTTGAAACATTTGAGATAAAAAAGAAACACAGGAGCCAGGTCTGTTTTCTGATTCTCCAGGGAGTTAAGGCTCTGCTCCAGAAACCATTTCACCTCCAAAGCCGAATGCATGTTAGTGCTGCAAGAACAACACTGAGCAAACAGCAGCAATCTATAAATGTGTGAAGTTCTTTAGTCATATTTTGAAACAATTGTACACAATTACTGATCTGGCAATATACACACAGAAGATTGTAAAAAGTAGAACACTCCAAAAGCATTGGCTATACTTCGCAAGAGTAATGATAAACTTAAACCTGAACTCAAGCTTGTTTCTTAATTCCAACACAAATATATTATAGTATATTTTACAAACTCTGGACTTCACATGGTAAAACGTACACAGTAACTATCCAAAAATAATACATCCATTTCCTAACACATAGCTAACGAAGAAACATAAATAAAAGCTTTTTTATGTTTAGAACTGCCTCCCAGTCTCACCTATACTATTGTGAAAATTAATATAGGTTCAAGCATCTCTGACAGAAGAAAACACTTCAGAGTTGGGATGGGAGTGAGCCTTAACCTTTGAGAATAAGTTCACATCAGCACCTTGAGTAATAAGAAATGCATTGGGAAGCATGCAGCAGTAAATCCAGCCAGTGGCCTCTTTGTCATCTCTACATACCAGGGGCTTCCTGTTGCCGTAGCGCAGCGGACCACCCCAAGTTATTAGGTTCCTGGACTAAATGAGGCTGTGTGACTCTTGGAAACCTGATACTTAATGTCAGCTGGGTTCATTGGATTAGCTGTGAAACCAAATGCTATTTTCTTCTAATATTGGCCCAGAGCGCAACCTCAGTTTAATTCAATTGCATCTCTGTTTGGGAAGGTTGAGCCATGTCACCGCTTATGTGCATTATAGAGATTGTGTTATCCATCACAGGAGCAGAAAATGCATGCTTGAGGTCTATTATGAGGAGATGCACTTGGAGATAGATGGTGTCCCCGAAAGCTTTTGAAAGGCTATTGACCTATGGCATCATTGAGACCTCTTAGCCTCTTTAACAAATGAATAAAGCAGAACATTAGCTCTAAAATAACCACAACACTCTTGGCTCATTTGGCCTATTTTCATGCAGCATTATTCCTTGGCACTGCTTTGTGGCTGGAAATAGGCCCTTGTGCACAAGATACTATAGCTCAGAACATTAAGTGCATACTTATTTATGCTTATGGTAAATATTAAGAATCAAAACATGAACCAAATGTATAAATGTTATAATCTGGCTACTCCCCGTTTCACTAGCAGTTGCCACAAAAATCTAGTAACAAAGTAACTTTTTTCTCGATATGCTCTTCCATTTGTAAGTAGTAAAGATGCCTACCCAGGGATACAACAAGGATGCGTCTTGAGCAAGGATCAAACATAGTATGAATTATTTCTTTACATATTATTATGATTACATAATAATAATAATAATAATAATAATAATCAAAGAATAAATGTTGATATTCATGTTTTAAATGCGCTTAACAATGCAGTTCTGTGTTGCGGTAAAAAATCTCACCCATAAGAGATCAAAGAGTGTGTAAATCGTATCATAATCTCACTTCTCCAGTAGTATTGTCATGGGAGCTTTCTTTTTACACCGTGAATACATTCTCAATGGTCCATAAGTCAGACATTATGGCACTGGTGTTGAGATGGTGGGTCTGTGGCAGCTGTAGCCTCCTGCGCCTCTCACAAAAGTTCACTGTATCATCTAAAAAGCCTAGTTAATCCTGATCTGAACTTTTGCCGATTCTGAGATTCATTGTATAGTCTGTACTGACACTGTAGCCATCATCTTACAAGAAAAATGTTGCTTCCAACAAAGAATGTACAATATTGGAGGTATAAGCATGTATGACTAATTCCTTTTACAGTAACACTGGGCGGAGCGGGTGAGGTATGAGTAACACCGAAAAAGTTGGGCATGAAATAAATAGTAACATTTTTTATTTAAATGCGTTGTTTACTTGATTTTTAAAAAATGTGCACCATGTAACTTTTCAGGTGGACGTGTTGGTCTCGCTAGAGAAATTATTGCTTTATCTGGAAAGTTCACAGTATGCTTATTTCCATGCACCAGGCCAGGTCAGATCTGTGGTGAGGCGACTCCACTCACAGTAACAATGCATGTTTTTCGAGTTATAGTTCGCCAATACAAACACCTGTAATGAAGTAGATGCACAATAGATATGTTTAATGCCATACTCTGGAGCATTTCAGCCCTCTCTATGAAGACAGACAGGTAGAGGAAAAGTTACATAGTGCACTTTTAAAGTAAAAGATTATATTTTAACCTAGGATTTGTCCTGGTTTAGTGTTCTGGTTTAGTTACATTAGTTACATCACAGTTTACACCTGGTTTTATCTCATTTATCAATACTAATCTGAGTCTGTTGAAATCTGTAAGTCAAATATTTTTGAAGGTGTTACTTGGTGGGAAAAGCATTAGTTTAGCATGAAGAGTACTGTATTAGCACTCTTCTGTACGTAGGGATTATGGATAAGGATCTCATACAAAAACATACAAACACATACAAACTGCTGAACACTAAACTGGGAAATAAACATTGAGTTCCTAAACAAACAGTGGATACTTGAGGAGTGACTGACCTTTTGCCAGAAGTTGATGTAGAAAACCTCTCTGGTGAAGTTAAAGTAAATGTTGGTATCATACGCATCGTCCCCCATGTTGGCGATCGTCAGATTTAAAGAAATGTTCTTCACTCCTCCCAGAGCTAAATGGGGCCTAATATGGACTCTGTAGAGATACAAGGGATATATAAATACACTTTTTGTATGGGACTTTGATAAAAATATATTAGAAAAGGGAGAGCATATAGTGACAAAGATTAACCAATACGTAAACTACAATGATCTCTGTGGGGCAATAATATTTTAACTGCCAGATTTAAACAGGCCAAATCATGAGGACTTGGAAAATGGGTTAGACCAACGGGATGCAGAGCCAACTCTTACTTTGATCCTAGTCTAGTCCTGGTTTAGTCTTGGTTTATTGCTGGTTTAGTCCTGGTTTAGCCCTGATCTAGTCTTTTAGTCCTCCTGTTTTAATCATGGTTTAATTCCAGATTCAGCCCCAATTCTACTCCATTTTGATGCACAAAAGCAGCTTCATCGCACAGCACAGATTATGAATTTAGGGAACAAGGGTTAATCCCTGATGAATTCAACAGACCGGCTACTGCAGTTCACATTGCTTTAGATGAAAAGTTAATAGAGCTGCTGATAGAAAATGCCAGTATATGGAGCAAGCACATAGTGTTAAGAGGTTATATATAGTATATGTCAAGTGCTCATGATAGAAAAACTCCTAGCTTGGGTTGTATTTTAATTTGACATGCTTTTAGTGAAGAGTCTTGGGAGTTTCGCTAACTGTACGAATATAAAAAATAGAGGTAACTCCCTAGGAATGGAAAAACATATGGATATCCTCCAAGCATGCGTCATTCCCCTGCTCCCCACACCCACATGGCCTATGACGTCAGCCGGCTTCTTCAGAACAGGATTCAGACTGCACTCAAATATACACAACACAAGTCTTACCCAGAGAGATACATTTTCCCGTGAAGTCTCAAGTCTGCAGCACAATCATCAGACAAGCAGTTCTTCTCAAAATAAGTCTAAAAAACAAAGAAGAGACTGGCAAAGTTCATATGACCTCATGCATTCACACACTGACGGAGTATTTAGTCTAGGGGGCAGTATTGTGCTTTTGTTGGACCAGCAGCTTTGTAACTGAGGAAGCCCATACATTTGAAACTTTCTGATCTCTCTTTTAATCATAGCGCTCTTTGGTTTTAGGTTAAATCTTACAGGAAATTCAAGTCAAGCCGAAAAGACCAATGTGACTTTGATGATTTTTAGATAGATCACTTGCAGGCGCTGAAAGACACAAATCCTTGCGTTTTTCAATAGCACTGCAGACAGTATAGGGAAACACATGTGGGGTAGGTTAGAGGTGGTTGCAAATGAAAATAAATGAATCAGTCTCTTGGATGGGACTCAAGAAAAGCGAACATAGACAATAATAAGCTGGTAACGCACACCGAATCATTACAACCTTAATTTTGGCCATTTCCGTTACGCCTTTTGTGGTCTGAGAGACGACATGCCATCGCTGCGTTTGAGAGGTGTGGGGTCGGATTCATTTTCAGACCAATCAGCTGAGGAAATGAACTGTGTCAGATTGTGTATTGGCTGAAAATATACACGAGTGATAACAAGAATGTAATTTTTCTCTGGCCGAACGTAATAATGTCAAGGTATTGATGGAATGCTTTTCTTTCATGCTGTAGTGGTCATTAATTAATTTTAGTGTGCATGTTTGGGGTCCTGTAATGTTTAGAAATTCTATCTAGAGGTAATTTAGATGTATACGCTTATTTTCTGGTGATGGAGAAAGGCTATTGTTGTGTCATTCTGCAAGAACCTTTGCCCATGTATGAATGTGGTGTTACGTGTGAGTGATTAATGTCCACCAGTCACACTTATGTCAGCTTACCCCAGGGCAGATGTGGCAATAGAAGTAGGGGAGTGACTGAATAATAAATTGAAAAAATGCTTTTTGGGGCTAGTGCATTTTTATTTTTGTATGCAAACTCCAATAGCGTGTCAGTGAGTTAGTCTGGGAATTGAAACCTACAGTCTTATTCAAGAAATATAATCTTTTTGTTTGCTTGGTGATTTATATTGATATCTAATATATATAATTTGTTGTTCCCTGATGTCTGTATCTATACTCTAATCTAATCTAATCTTACCTCATTCTTTGCAGCTATTTTGTTTCCTTTCCTCCATCTCAGAACAGGGGTGAGTGCAGGCAGATCTTTGTCCTGATGTCCGGAGATAATATGTTGCCCCAAACTGTACGCCACTTCAAAGGAGATGGCAGTGAACACATCCTTCACATCTTTCTGTAGAGAGAAAACAGCAGCATAATTATAATTCAATAAGAAAATATCCAATGTCACTTAAGTACATTTGGTTATTGTTTATGGCCCACTTATGCTACTGTCAAAATGCACTCCAAAGCTTTTCCTAGCACCGGCAGCCAATTTCAATATATTGCTATATCTAGTTGTGTTTTAGGGACTATATTTGTCACAATGATTCTCCTGTCTGTCTTCTTTCCCCTTTTCAATACTGGTGTCAAAACATAAAATAAAGTGCAGTGATTTGCATTCATCTGACCCAGGTTTTAATGGCTAATGCTTCTACTGATGCAATATATCCATGCTTGGGACTGGTAATAATAAACCAGCTCAATAAGGTTTCTATAGTGCTCCTAAATAGAAGCTATAACATTGCTGTATTTATGAATGCATGCCTTTGTCAGATTCACAAAGCTGTTTGGGCTAATTTAACCCCTATGGCAATTGAGCATTAATCTTATTGTATCTGAAAGTACTTGGTGAATAACCCCAGTGTAGTAGGTTCATGTGACAAGTTCATTAAGGCCAATTTGTTCCTGATCAATTCATCTTTTAGACATTTTAAAGGCAAAAACAACCGATTTTTTCAAAAACCTTTTGGCATCGCCTCTGAGAGAATCAGCTCTTCGTGTTTCTGGGGGTTTAATCTATGTCTATAAAAAAGTGTTTGAATTGGCTTCAGAATTGGAAACAACGCAGGCAGGAATGAAAACAAAATGAGAGCTCACATCTTCATTAGTACTCTGAACAGAAATATACATGGAGAAACAAATATTATAGTTCACTCAGTGTTAGTGCTATCAAGTACAGACATACCACAGAAGTATAGTTCTCACCCAGAAAGTAAACATTTAAAAGCAGTTTAAAGGTCCCATATTACACAAAGTTGACTCTTGAGCTTTAAGACATGTTAGAATGTTGTTACCTTCTCAAAAACTTGCTGTGTTTTGCTTCATTCACATATGTTTGAGTACTCCTTTATTATTAGTCTGGCTACATGCCCAAAGCTCAAAAGACTCTGTACCACCTTGTGGTGTCATGTAATGGTAGTTTTCATGTTAACAACTAGCTTTTACCTTTAGTTTTGTATAGATTGGCAATTCCTGAAATCTGAAATCATCCAAATGATTCTTGCGAAGGTGTATGGAGTTTTAAAACACAATGGAGCTCTTCCTGTATTGCTGCATGACATCGCAAGGTGGAACAGGGTGTTTTCTGTTTGAGAGAAGATCTCAGCCTAAATATGCATGGTTTATGTGTTAAACATGTGAATGAAACAAAACAACTCCAGCTATTGATAAGGAAACAATATTACAACATAGAACAGAAGACAGTATCATATAGGCCTTTTAAGACTAAATAACTTCTAAACTAGAACTTTCTTGGGGCTAAACATTGTCTAAAACAGGTCTACAGCAGTTGGACCAAAATCTGACAAACTAGGTTCACATTTTTAACTGTTTACTACAACAACATTGACACATGTACCAGGATTTTAATACACTGCTTAATCTTGCTATGATATATATATATATATATATATATATATATATATATATATATATATATATATATATTACAGAGCCTTTTGCTATCCACTCCTGATACACTCCACTCTTTGAAAGCAGCCCACAGGTTACAGCTCTAACTTTGGAGGTTAAAACACAATCTTTATGGACAACCTGCATCCTCTTCATGCACTGTTCTCCAATGGAGCCAAACCCACTATGTCAACACACCAGGTTGTCTGTGTTATCCATTAAAGCCAACTTTCACTCTTCTATCACATTATCAGTTTGGGTTCACACGCCCATCCTCTTCTCTTCGCCCGGGCTTTAAACAGACAGGGGGCGTTACCCTGGAGATCGCACCCGTGTCATCAGTTCAGGGAGGACAGGAAGTGGACGGCATTTGGACAGGACGCGGATCAGAACAAGAGATTTGGGCTCATTGGGGAAATGATGCAGCGAAGCGATAACACTGCTGCTCTGCTGGTGTAGACACTAATATTTGCGGCTGTCTATCCAAACATAGAAGCTAAATCAGCACCATTAACCATTTTATAACAAATAAAATAATAAACTTACATCTTAGGTTTTCTCAAATATTTATAAGTGAGATCTTAATGAACAAAATTATCAAAAGAAAAACATAAACTAAGGATTAAACCTGTTCCTAATCTCAAATCTTGCGTTTTCCATCATATTTTAAACTATTGAGTCTGACTGTAATGTAATCTGTATGTTTATTGTATATGATGAGGTGAAATATAATAGTATTTTTTCAAGATATTAAAAAGTTACTGTTACTGTCAGAAGGCACACGTAGGGCATGTAGGGACTAGGTTCTCTCCAAAGTGTGTTTCCTGTCTTTAACTTTTCTCCATCACTTCTATAAAGTAAAGCAGGACACTGTCTACTGTTCAGTTAACAAGGAAATGACACCTCTAATTTGCCTGCACCCTTAATGAGGCTGGTCAGTAATAGGCCTACAGAGGTTAACTCCATTACCCAGAGTTCATAGTGCATGGGTGATCTGACATTTAGACCAAGTTTTTATCCTATTTGTGCTCAGCAGGGGGGAAACTCACACAATGTTGTAGTCAGTGTTCAACAGGGGCTGCTATACTTAAGTGCAGTGACATGGGCTCGGGTCCTCTCACTCATTAAAGGCTTCAAATGGCCCCTGTCCACTGGCCCCCGAGTGAACTGACCCCCTGGGAGTTCAGAGTCTGAAGTCCAGCTACTTCTTATCAGCTGTTTTCACGAGGAACTGGGAACAGAATGTCATGGCGAGCTGGATCGCAAACATTACTTTAAAAAAATGCAAAATAAAATGCGGGTTATGTGCTATTTTGGCGCTGTTCTTATCTTAACAATCTTTACAAACAACAGAGAGAGACCCCAGTTTTATATGATTATCTTCTGTCTTTGGTCTGTTACAAATGTTTATGTAAAATCCAGATTTTTCGAATCTCTGCATTTGAAATAGTATATGAACTATATCCTTTTTGCACTGAGTAGTTTTAAAGCAATGACACATAACTTTCTGGAGGTGGCATGTCACCAGATTGATTCCATGGAAAGTTAAAACCTTACTTTGGAATATTATCCATGGAGATAGATACAGTTATGCCATACTGGAATGGAATGGAAACAAGCAGGTGAAGGCTCTCCTCCCAGCCAAGTACAAGTCAGGTTTATGGGGAGGGAAAAAAGTATATTAGTACATATGTTTTGCTAAAGGCTTTATAGAAAGACCTGCCGATATTAACTTCAGAATGTGCTAATAAAGACTTGAAAAGTATGGAGGGAGTGCAAGAGGATGTTTGCTAACCTTTTGGCCAGTTCTCTATTATGCTTGACCATTGCATCCAGTAGCTCCACCCGAGTTTCCATCCGTCACACAGACACCTCTTGATCCTGTTTTTAATTTAGATATTTATGGAACAGAAAGGTTATTGAGCTGCTGCTAAAAAGGACAGCCACTTTAGCTAACTACTTCCCAGCATCATTTTGAAGAAAGGAACTCAACAACAGCCCTATATACAGGACTTTGTCATTGGAAATCAGTCTACACTCAAAGCCTGCTACTGTTAGCACTTATTTAAAAGGAAATCACAGGGTGGGCCACTGACGCTATTTAAGATAATCTCTTTATTCAGACTCCAGCGTTCTGAATGCGGTGGCCTGACAGATTGTTGCTATTTGTTGCTAAGGATGTAAACAACAAAATACACCAGGAGCGGCAACAAAAGAGTGAGAAACTACAGCATTAAGTTTAAGTAGGCAATACCGTTATAGTGCAGGGCATCGCTTTAACTATGTTTTAATTGGTTTTAACTACAAAATGCTGTAAGGCATATTGAAAGAACTTTAAAGGGGATAGGTAAAGGCGCACTTAAAGGTGCAACTTTCCTGGTGAAGGGTCTGCTCCATGGAGATGTTATTGCTTTGCTTGGAATGATGAACAATATGACTTTAAACATATACATTTAACATCTGTGTTTCTGTTACTCAAAAATATAATCATTGCTCTTGTGAATAGGAGTGACTCTCCACAAATCTGTATTATAATGAAGTGTAGTGCTTGTTCCCTGTGGAATATTCATGACAAAGCAATCAAATTTCCATAGAAATAAGCAGGTGGTGGACCTATGAGTGGAAGGAGGGGAAGATTGTGTTGAAAAGAGGAAATACAAAACATAAATCAACAATTTGTCTGTACTTATTTAAAATTAAAAAATTTGTTCAATCATAAGTTGCTGCAATTTCCAACAGAATAGTAAAACATTGCTGATAATGATTCTTTGCATGTATCGCTTTAACTTTTCTTCACTTGTTTTTATTGGGGAAAATATGGTCCACACACGCTCCATATCTCATTAATGGTTTGAGGTATAGCACAGAGATGCCAACGCAGCCAACAGAAAGCAACTGTTTTCCATAAGTTGCCACATTGGAAACCGTAAATTCTCTGCTATAGCACAAAAACATGTTGTGTGTTGTGCTTTTTTTTCTTCTTTTTTTATGACACACTTGATGCCAGAAACCCATGCTCCCTTTATGTACATCCAAATAGTAAACTGGCAGGAAGCAACACTGGAGTTTGCCATTGTGTTTGGAAACAAAACAAAAAGGAATCGAACCTCCACCTGTGAAAATCTCTCCCTTTAGACTAGGTAATGAGCTAGGTCCTAGGGGCTATCTATTTTACATGGCTGAGACTAGCTCCTACCTCAGCAGCTATTTATTCTTTAACATTTCCGTTTTAGCCTTTCTATATGGCAGCTGTGCCTTTTGAGTTTAGTGAACCACTACTTTATGAATGACTTCACTACATTTATGCTCAAGGCTCTTTCACACGGTATTATCAGAAAAATGGCAACCAACCAAGCTGTTTCCTTACACAGCAGTTAGTAGTATAAATGAATATTATGAAAGACTTATTATTATGCATAGACAGCAAAGGTAATGTTTTGGTATTTGACATGGTGTAATCCTTCATTCAGGATTCAAAAGTGTCCAGGAGTGGTTCAGTGGATGTTGATGTATGTGATGTTTTAGCAGTTGAATTTAGGAAATCATTCTACAATCAACAAATCATGATGTATTCCCTAACATAAAAATTTCAAGCATTATTAGCTAGGCTAAAGCTAGGCTTTTGGACATAGGACCTCATTTCCTTGTTAGCCAGAGTGCTGGAGATGTGTTTAAATATTCCATCCAGTCCTTGTATTTGCAGAGGTCGCTGGTGCTAGACTAGTGCATGTCAATGGCCATAGTTATCCTGACACTACAAACAGTCTTACCCACTCCACAAAGCACCCAAAGGAAATCTGTTATTACACCAGACTCTCAATGTGAATGTCTGTGTTGACAGAATAATGCTTAAAATAAAACTAACCTTGCATCATGTAAATCATCGCATGTTGAGGGACTATATTCTCAGGAGCAATGGAATTTTATTCTGCTGGAAAGATAGGTGCTAGGTGATATCAGTCTGCCACGGCCAAGCTTTCTATCAGGAAGTACAACTCACTGCTGCTGCTCAGATATCCTTCAAATGCAAGGTTAGTTTTTCTTAAAATTATTCTATCGGCAAAAAAATTCACATCGACAGTCTGACATAATAATTGTTTTTCTTCGGGTGCTTTGTGGAGTAGGCAAAACTGTTTTTAGTGGCAGGCTAACTATGGCCATTGACACGTGCTAGTCTAGCACCAGCGACCTCTGCAAATATAAGGACTGGATGAAATATTTTAAAAAGTGTCTCCACACATCTCCAACACTCTGGCTCACTAGGAAATTAGGTCCTATGTCCAAAATTCCCGACTGTCCCTTTAAGGCATAATCACAATGATATCATAATAAAGTGATTGAAAGTTTCTGAACGTCAGCTATTCGGGAAACCCCTAACAGATTACAGAATATAAAACAGCCATAACCTTTTCAGGTGCAGACGATCTATGACATAATCACAATATGACTATTACTTTATGAAGACAAAACAACATAGAGTATATTCCTATGTCTCCTATTTAGTTTCTTCATTACTAATTAAGGTATGACAGCTATGACTTAAAGCTTTGGGAGCAAAAACTGGAGACTTTATGAATGACTTTGACTTGTTCACTTTCGCACACGACACATATGTTAAAATGATCAGAAACATGGCTTCCTACCAAGTGGTCCCATTGTGTAGCCCTCTGTAGTAATATGCTGGGTACAGGAAGGAGAAGGCAAACTGACGTCAAAGTTGTCTGAGATCTTGACTTGGCACTAAGGCTAGTTTCGCTGCCAAAACCACAAAATCACAATGCTTAAATCTGCACATGAGAGGAGTTAAGTGTTAACTCTTGGGGGGACCATTCATGCACTACAGTATATACACTCCTTTTTAGGTCATTAGATTCATGCTATTTGCACAGCTCCTAGCATCGGTTTCATTCAATGGATAAACACTAGATACTTCAGGTTAAAATGGAAAATAGCCTTTATTAAGTGATGGATAGTTTCAAATCCAGTTATGTGTATGCTAGGACATAAGGGAGATGACCTGCAAAACGTAAGATATTTATAGTAATGTTTTCAGCATACGGTATGCACTGCTATTTATATGGAAGAACATTTGAAAAAAGCAGATTTGATCTTTACCCAACAATGTGCTTATTTAGTTAATCAGTTGATATTTGTGCAGTGCATATTAATGAACATCTGTGCAGTGTAAACAAAGAAGTAAATGACAATAAAAGTGTATAAGAGTCACTCATATAAAAAAAAAAAACAGTAGTCACTCCTATCTTGCTATATTACGACAGACTTGTATTACTTCAAGATGGTTACACATATTTTCTTATTTTCTGGGTAGTTATTTTCAAGTGCTGATTATCTAAACTGATTTATGATTCAGTTAGACGTTAAGTTCATGATTTGTGGGACAGAAGATATTTAATGTAATGTTCATGTTAATAACGCCATGTGAATACGACATTGTTTGGGGATGTTGGTGAACGTACATTCATTGCCATTCCCATGCTCTTTCTCTGTATAACTCTAGCAGTTAAACCTTATCAGCTGGATGTGGTTGATGTGGATTTACTTGCACTTGTTTTTGTTTCCACTGTGATCAGATGAGAAAGATAAACTCCCTCACAAAGGTTACACACAGATGGAGAAAAAACATGCCAGATAATTTAATGCTTGAAAAGATGAGAATGAATATGCAAATGTTAGCGGACAGTTTGACAAAGCAGAATTGTAATTTCCAAGTCTTTAGAAATAAAATAAACTTTTTACAAGGGTCATCATTGTCAACACTATCACCACTAATATGGGAGCATATCATTGGTTTATTGCATCATATTGCATAATGATGAATGAAAATTGCATGGCGGACCCAAATCTCCAGCATCAAGGGATTATGAAATGTAGTCATTGTATCCAAACTTGTCTGCTGCTTTGATGTTCAACCAAGGACATTTTGTTTTACAGATTTTTTTTTTTTTTTTTTTTTTTTAAACTTGCAGTATCAAATTGTTTATTGCTGCTGCTTGATTGTGGAAAAAATGTGATTGTGTTTTCTGTACACAAAACTAACCTACAGACAGGGTAAAGAAAACAAAATATTGTGCAAATGCATTTGTTTCTTTTTATTCCAATGAACAACTTTATTTATAGGCTATGGGGCTACTATTTCCCCACACGCAGCATTGAAACATCCAACAATTAAAACCATATGGGAATGAGGCACCACAATACAATCCAACGAGTCAAGAGAACAGCTCATCCTTTGTAATACAACAAACAGATATTGATGACCTCTGTGTCACAAATATTTAAACAAAACTGAAATATTTCCATTGTCTTACTTAGATCTTTATCCAATACCACCAGTGAAATGAATCACACATTCTTTCAACATAAAAAAACTACTATTCCCAGAAATAAGGCTGACGACCTGTAGAGTCCATGTACAAGTTCAAAGTTTAAAGTACGATGTGTCATGTTCTAACACTTTGCATGTGTTGAAGGTCCATTACTATCAGTCCATTTGAAAATATCAATATCTCTAAAAATAACTGGCTAACTTCCACAACCGCTTAGTGTTTTCTGAACTTTGAATGCTGCACAGAAGAGCTTACACGTGGTTCAACTTGTGGCTTCTGTTTTTGCAAAATTGTAAATCAAGTAGATCCAAGCTTTGAGTGTGGCAAGATATGGGCCTGTGTTGTAATGTGTCCCGTGAGCAAATGCATATTTCCTGCTGAAAACATCGGAAAGTCAACATTGACAAACGTGGACCATGTGTGCCGTCATGCTATGGGCTGTTTTATGGATAAACATCAGTAAATACAGCGTTAGCTTTCACACAGCATGTAGCTCACTCACACCTTCACAGATGCATAGATACTTTACATTTAATAGGGCTGTGTGTGAGTAGAAAACTGTGAAGCGCAGGAATTAAAGTGCATCAAGTTAAGTGTATGTCTTTACATAAATCTTTGTTTTATGATCATTGGCTGATTTTTTGTATATAAATAATGTCTTGGTTCAAATTATGCAAGGTTAAAGGTGCACCATGTAACTTTTCTGGTTTAGCTCTGACACCTGTCTCCCTGACGAAGTTACTGTTTTCACTATGGTGGTCTATAGCATGGCATTAACCTTAAATCTTCACGGAGACAAGCAGATAACACAATCAGGCTAAGTTACAAGTCACATCAGTGGAGAGGCGACCCTGTTCACAGACAGAACGCAGATTATTCAAGGTATATACAAAGCAACATTTCCATGGAGACAAATAGGTGGCAGATTACCCATCAGAAAAGTTACTTAGTGCACCTCAATATACAATTATAAATACATTTCAGTTTTATAATGGTTTGCTCATACCTCTAATTATATTCATCAATGTTATATTATTCTTTTACATTTAATAAAATAATCTTAAAGTTGATGAACTGTACAGCTCTCATAAAGATGATAATCCAAGGCGTGCTGAATTTATAGCTTTTTAAAACAACCTTCGTGTAAACACAAATTGCAGGAAGCTTTACAGGTTCTCATGCATCACCCAGAAAGCATTCACCATTTGACCCGTGGACAGTTAAACCACAGCTGGGATTTATAAAGACTCAGAAAAAGGTGCTTCTTTGGAAATTGGGCACATGGAGTTTAGGTTTCATGCATGCCCAAAATCTTCCCTGGGTTATTTTTACTACACTATTCAACAGTTTGAATTAGTGCCAGTGCTAACTATAGCAGAAGTAGTATCATATCTGAGTTTGAAATGCATCCAGGAGATTATAAATAAACAGATGTGCTCATTCCATGCCAGTTCCTCCCAAACTACGCCCCCACACTATGATATTTTTTTATTCTTCCTACTACAGCAGCCAATTTGAATTCATTAACTTACTTCACTCGCCCGGAATGACTACACCACTGTAAGATGAGCTACAAGGTTACAGTTAAGTACTTTTTAATCATTTGTACTTTCAAGCTCAATAAAAGTAAATACATGACCTCATGCTCTTAGGGTAAGTTGTATTGTACATTGTTCATATGTTAAACATGTGACTCTGTGTCTTTGTTGTGTCTCATATGCTGCATCACATGTGAGGAGCAACCCAAGTTCGACTCCTGCCTCAGGTCACACTGCTCCATGGGCTTCTCTAAACATCCTGTTTGCTGTCTGGACTGTCATTCTGACCTGCCAGAGTTGTCCAGACCTTCTCTAACATTTTATTTTGTTATATTACTACTCATTCTCAACAAATGTACACTTTTTCGGTAGATTGGTTTGAAAAGACATTCTGATCCATTTGGACAAAATGTTGAATTTGTCTTACTATTACAAACACACATCTAAAATGTACTTATACTAGGAATACTGTTGCTGTTGCTGCTATTACCTCCCCATGACTACTACTTCAACTACTCATTAGCAAGAATACATTTTGAAACATTTCACAGTGTTATGACAAAGGCAAGCACTGATAACTATGGGGGTCCTGGAAAGTTTGGGTTACTTTCTGCTGTCCTCAATTTCCTTCACATCGCCTCATCAATCTGACATTAACCCATTAGTGCTGAAGTGTGACAAAGGTCGATACGAATGACTGAGCTCAACAACAGGAGGACTGCTAACACATGACCATATAAGGACAAAGTCTAGAGAAGAAGAAATCACAAAGATAAGAGTAACAAAGTTATTAAGCTCTTGAGTTCATCTCATCTTCATTATAAGTCTTAAAAAGTTCCAAGAAATGTTGTGAGTGTCTGCAGCCTCAACTATCACCCTGATTGGTCGATAATGATAAAGAGGGATGCTATTTTTGAGCTAAAACAAACAGATGAAGACCTACTTGATCTCAGATTGTGAGTTTGACCAATTGATTTCCCATAATGTTCTGATTTTGAGCTATAAACAGGAAGCTGTTATCTGCTGGCTACCACAATTAATTATAAAACATAGACATTATTTCAGACTAATTCTTTCAAGATTAGAAGAAGTGGGTGAATAATTAAAAATGCTAACGATGCTACTAATTTACTAACCCTAACTACATTTATAGCAGCTTTTCATTACAATAGTTAGATGACAACATTAACCACTGAGGTCAAAATGAATACTTGTAGTTTAGATATGTTACAAAAATATATTATTAGTATGACATGTCAATTAGATGAGAAATGTAAACTGTCTGTATCGTATTAGGGACATACTGTTTGGGGAGCTGCCCAGATGCTTCCTGTGCCCCCCTTCTCTCAGTCCAAACCAAATCTGTACACTGTTGAAGATGGAAGACAAAGCCTGATAAAAAACTGTCTGCACGTGAGCGCAGTTCATCACATGCAGTTTACAGTCTCTGCCGGACATCAACAAATATGAGTTGTATATTTGGGACTTCCTGTGATGGGAGGATCCTGGTCTTTTGAACAGGAAACAGAATTTGGTGTTGACTCTGTGCCATCACAGCTATGTGGAGCTGTTAACAAATAGGCCAAGGACTGGGAAATGAGAGAAGGGTCGCAGCCAGGTTGTTGAGGGAGACGCCAAGAAGTGACGAAATCGCAGCTGCATTGTTCTTCCCAGAGACATTAGCAAAACGAAATCAGTAGACCATGGCTTTCCTTTCTCATAAAACTGTATTAACAAAAGATCATAAAGCGGAATTGTTTCAGTAAAGTCTTTACCGCTATAATAAAGTCCAAATGCTATACATATATTGATTGATATGTTGATTTAAAAAGATCTAAGTGACCTTAAAGATGGGGTACCTTATTTTCACACAGTGGAAGGAGGAAGATATTTAATATAAATTCTAAATTCTCCGTAGCTCTCACAAACCCTTGGGCATCGTTAATATCCATATGGATTAATTTAGGGGCACATACAGCTTTAGAACAGCTTTTTTCACGTTGAAAAGTGAAACTGGGATGAACCTCCCAAGCACAGACTATAAGGGTGCTTCTTTCAACGCTTACTTCTGAGTTGACAAGAAATAAAAATATTTTATTATAAGCTGCAGGCTTATTTTGTAGCAAAGAGCTGTTTTTACAATATCAAAAAATGTTTATCACAGCTTTAAATAAACATTGTAGGGTTTAACTGATTTATGGACGGAATAGTGTTGTATATGGCAGCACACTTCCATGTATTTATTTCATGCCATGTTGTTTATGCCATGTCACAGTGGCCAAAAAGCTAAAAAAAATAAATAAATAAAAATCTAATAAAATGTAAAGCTGATTTTCGGGCCAATAGTACTGTTTACAAACCTCTGTTTCCAAGTGATGTGCAGTAGCCATTTCCCAATGCTTGCTGTCATGCCTTAGTGGAAGTGGAGAACATAATGGCAAATAAAACTCTTTAATTGTGGTCTCCATTGGCCACCCATTCTGTTGCCTTGTGGTGGCATGGGGTGGCAGTAACATGGCCAGAAGACTACGGAAACATTTTTTCCCAGCGTGCCGCACAGCCAAAGTCAACAAATCATCAAAATCAGCTCACCCTTTGCTCCCCCTTCGATATGACCAACCGTGAAAGATTTACTGTTGTAATGACAAGCTTGGGCTAATGAGCCAGTTTAATGCAATATAGCCTACTTTACTTACATTTTAATACAACTTTATAGTGGTCACTTGTAAGTTTGTTTTACAGTGCGACAAAAGTTGGCTGCATTTCGAGACAATCCAACAGAAGTGGTGTCTAATGTTCGTACTGGCAGGACCATGTAGGGAAATCCTGACCAAAACATAACTGTGTGCTAAAATTAACCAGAAAATCTCTCCTTTTGTGTCCTGTAAAGTTTAACAATACAAATACGTACTGAAAAAACTTGAGGTATTCTGATGTCTGAATGGCATTTTCCAGCCAATTTACTATTGTGGCATTTTTCCCTCAAATATTCCCTTATAAATAGGCTTTTTGCCATGTGTAACTCAAGACAGCTGGTTGTGATTACGTCGGGGACTATATACTTTCATTGTATCAGCTCTTTTGGCCTAGGGTAAGTGAAACCGGTCCACGGCATCAAGGGAGCTGAACTGTAGGCAGGCAAACAAAGCAGGCAGTGTCAGAGTGTTAGCACGTGCCGACTAGGGCTGCAGCTCTGGGACTTTTGTTTAACTATTGGGGACTATTGGATATGAAGATATACAGGACGCTCTGCCTCTCTCTCCGGGGCTTCCTGTTATAGTGTACAGGGAAGGAGCAGGCGTGGGTCAAGCAGTAACTGTAAAGGCTTTTTCACACTTTGTTTTGATTTGAAAGAATGGATTACTGCGGTTTCACGTCAGGGCAAAAAAACTCACACCGTCAAGGAAACTGAAAGTCTGGGAAAGTTCGTGTTTCTGTTTCTGTCTATCATTATTAAGAACAATTTTAATGGATTTAAATGGAGTGGGTGTTGACACAAATATTGCACAAATTTCCAGAACATGGTTTCATTTAAGATAAAAGCTGTTTTCAGCACTAAAGAGTTTATTTATGGTGCAAAACAGACAAAATATACTTACCCACTGTTGTTTACCCAGACAACTTAAGACCAACTACGGCTACATCCAGAGGGAGGTTATTGAGCAACACAGCAATTCACTACCATTATAGTTCACAACTGAAAATGCATTGTGTGGATAAAATAAAGAAAGGAAACCATTTAAGTGTACAGTTTTTATACAAGATCCCTTACAGTTTATTCACTAACATTATGCAAGCAAGAAGCACCAAACAGCTGCCATGCTTTCTTAGAAAGGCAAACTTCTGCATTTTAGTTCCTTAGATTCTTGCAGATCTGGTCAAAACTAACATTTCCTCTTTAAACGCTAGGTTGTTCCTTGTGTAATTGTGCATTACCTACATAGTCCAAGCATATCAGACTCAAGCACTGCAGTCAATATATAGCCTTAACTTCCTGACGTCCAATTTGTTACTGGGGTCCCAGAATAGCATTTGATGGACCATTTAATACCCCAGTGGTTTACAGCATGTCAGTGGGCCATGACATAGGGCACTCACATAGACACTGGAATATAGGCCACGGCTAAAGGTAGTGTAGGAGAGTTTATGATCTAAATTAAACACACAACTGTTAGCAGCAGGGAATTAGCAGCTTATTTTAGCTCTCCCTAAGAGACTGAGATGTGCCGAAGGAGAGATACACAATACCAGCTATGACCACAAATGGACAGGGGCCTATTTGGCACGGTTCCAGGGCTCACGTGCGCTCCATTGGGCCAGGACCCTCCTAAAATAAAAACGCACATTGTATATGCCAACGGATGGATGGCTCTGTGATGTAAACACGCAATGCATTTTTATCACACGCACCAGTTTAGAGTATCCGGGCCAAGGAAGACTTAAACTGGCATGTTTAGTCAAATAAATCATAAATCAAGGCATAACGGGCAGTAAAAAGGGCTCTGCAGGCAAATGGCCACTGACATAAAGAATAATGATTGCCCCATAGTTTATACAAAGGGATAATTCACAATATGATGTTAGTAATGTAGCACCTGTTTCAGTATACAATGGGTATCTTCTAAACATAGACCGAAGAGGACAATGTAAAGTCAGGCAAATCAATCATATCCCTGACGGTATTTATGCATTTTATGGAGACAAGACAGTTTATTTAGCACTGATGTGTTTTGCAGTAACTATGGGCATTGCCTGTTCATACATGCAAGTCTATGAACAGTGGAAGACATAAAAAAAATGCATTATGTGTCATTTATTAACACAGTAAGAGAGATTTTGTTGTAGTAGCAATAGCATATTTGATTAGGATTAAGGTTAAGCAAAACATTATATACACGATGTTCATTATATTTCATACCAAAATAGTTTCAGAATAGTTTTAAAACTTATTTTGCATTACCCAGTTCCCATTCAAACAGCATTATCCAAGTAGGCATGCTTATTTTAATAGCAACACAGGAAACAAAAAACACAAGTTGTCAATATATTTACTTTGCGTTTCAACCCATTATAACCATTTAGTGAAAACTTCTTACTCTACCACCATGTACATTTATTATTGAATTAATAAAAGCCAAGCAACCATGTCAACTTTCCATGTGCCACAGGAATATTCAAATTCATTTGGCTTAAGTTTTTTGCTAGATGCCCTTCCTGGTACAACTTAATTGATTTGTGTTTGGGGTAGGCACTGTGTACTAGGTTGTATGGCTGGATTAGCAAGTTTAAATGATCTATTGACCTCAAGTGCCCCTTGAATCTCATCCTGGTACGAATTCTGCCCTCACTTTACACTAGAAGCACATCCAATTTATTGATATATTCCTCACCACATAATTCTAAGTTCAGCTGTTTCTGTCCATCAGCTCTTTGCTAAACCCTGCAGCACCAAATTCCTCAGTAAAACACAACCAAATGAAGAATCTCTCAACTCAAATCTCTATTTTCATGTTACACACAGCCCCTTCCTCTGCAATTATGCATCAATCATCTCTGCCAGAATTCACCTTCCCGACTGTGAGGTACAACTGTAGTTAAGGCCAGCCTACAGCTTATTTAACTAAAAATAACCAAACAAAGAACATCTGGTTCTCTGGTATGTGGTGAGCTGATGCCAATGAAAACATGTTTAAAGTGATCAACATAAAAGACTTGCATAATTTTAGCAGGAATTACTGAGCTGGAAAATGCTGTGTTTTCAACTATTAGCTCCTATGCTGTGTGTGTTCTGAGTTATGGCACAGCACATGATGTCTGAGAGGCCAGGCTTGAGTTGAGTTTGATTAGATGGTTAAATTTAGTATGGTGGTATTTCTGTGCTGTGATAGTATTATTACATGAGGTTATAGATTCAGTTTACAAGGTTCAGTCATTCATTTTTGCTCTGCTGTTTTCAAGAACCAAATGTTACTGCAAATGTGTAGTTTAAATGTGAAGGTTTTTATTTTTTGATTTATTTTTGTTTCATGTCAGTTAAACAATTTTAATATGAGGCAATTAACAGAATTTAAGTCTAGATTTAGGCAGTTATGATTGTGAATGATAAGCTTGGATCTTTTAATCGAGAGGTCCAGCACCAATCTTCTGTCAGTAAAAGCATGTGTCTTGAAGCAGGGTTCAGACTTTGGAAGAAGAAATTTGACTTAATACTGAAAGCTATTTTTATTTCTTTTAAACAAAACAAAACAAAATGCATTCCATAATTCTGGTTGGTCTATATGAAAGAAAAAAAGAAAAAAAAAAGTGATTAATTGTGATTAGTTTTGTCATTTTGTCCAGCTCCATTTTAATGTTACATTTAAATAAAACATTTGTTTTACGGGATCATGTCTTTCATACTAGGTTGCTATCTCTCTAATACATTTTGGATACCATTCAAATGATCTGTAATGATACTATCCACATCAGAGGTGATCCAAAAGTCAATTGCTTGGCTTTTATATTCAGAGTTTCCCCCAGTTTTTACAGGTGTTAAATTCACAAAGTCAACAAACAAACTCCACATGGCCACATGAGTATCGTTCTGAAATGTCAAGACTTGTGCAATCCTTCCTTTAACGTGGCTTTTCCATAGGTTGAGCCAACATGTGCCTCAGTTTTACGCACAGTCCCGCGCCCTGCTGGGACTCCCCTCTGGGTTTAACTGCAGGAGGGTAAGGCAGTGCCCCCTGTCCCACCAGAGGATGCAGCCAGGACAATTCAGCTGGTTTCTATTAGCATACCTCTTCAAGGAACGGGACAACTAACTCATGTGGGCAGACACTTGAGCAAGATAAATGACACGATCTGGCCAGGCAGGTTCAGCCCTCGCGCTGAACTAGGATCACCTCTGATTATGGTGATTCTTTTAAGTTTAGGACAAGAAGAAGACAAATCATTTAAGAGTGAAGAGCGAGGAGCGTGTCATCAAAGAGGGACAGGACCTTCACTTTTTGTCTGCTCATCCAGTTTAAAGACTATATTTGCCTGTAAACAGTCTGGTAAAGCTGTGTTTAAGCCCTCCCCTTCATGTGTGGCTTTTGGGGTTTGGTTGTAATCTCACCTCTGCTTATGTCTGCTACACAACCACAATGTCGTTCAAAGCCAGACCAGACAAAATAATACAAATATTCATTCATTTCAACAGTTTGGCCTGAGGGGGACTGCAGATAAAAGAAACTCTAATACAGTATTTAGTTGAACTAAAAGCTTCATATCATTGTTACAGAATACAGAAATTCCTGGATTTATTCCCAGTATACATTCAATATATCACATTCTTGTATTACCCACATTCATATAGACTATGCCCATAGCAAACTGTCATATATTGTGCCAGGAACTATGCTAGAATGCTAGTGGTATGAATGTAACGGACAGTATTTGTTATGCTTCAGCCACTGGAAAACATTTACTGTTTAATACAGTCAAACATTATTCTAATACACTTCACGTCAACATAGGAAGACAGAAACTACACTAACTGAACCTCTACCTCCAAGCTTGACAATAACAACTCAAAATCAGCTGCCATTTTAAAATCACAAACAGATAAAACTTTTAAGACTGAACAGGTAAAAAAGTCTACCAAGGAGTTAAATAATAAATATTTACATTGAACTGTTCTTGAACAGTGAAAGTCTTTCCACCAGCTGTGCAGCACTGTCACACCTTACATCTCTAATAGGATCCACATTGGTCTTTAAACTGTGGGCCAAACTGCACTACAGAACCACACACAAACATAAATCATGTCCTGACCTAATGGATCTATAAATGGGAGCTCATCTTTGAAGTAACATGTGCAGCATAATAAATGACACTGGCGACATCACTAAGAGTCAAGAGTGTTTGTGTCTCCGCCAAAGATGCCACAGATACAGTGTGAGGAAGCAGGAAGTCACTACTGAGATATTATTCACTTGGCCACCCACAGGAGTGTTTAGCAAGATTAGTTCAAAGTGTTGAAATGTTAAATGGATTTATATTGAGAGCTGGGGAGAGGCTTGAACTCACATGACCCATACTATAGAGTAAACATAGCCAAAAACTAAAATATGCTTTTGTGGACAGAGTTAAAAGAAAAAAAATAAAAGACCTACCTGCTTATATTCCCTATATGCACCCTAAGATATATCATCTTTTTGTTTTTCACAGTGAATATAAGGAAGAATTCACAGTCTAATGCAAGTCAAGTAGCAGTAGCACATTGTAACTAATAAATATAAACAGAAGAGGACAAAAAAAGTTTGTGTCCATAATATATGAGGTACAAAAGACAAATGCTTATTTTACTGACAACTCTTTACTGTAACTTGTATGTGCCATTTTTCATAAGCTTGCTAAAGTCCATCCCATATACTTAAATGGACAATTTTGAATAACTTGAATTACTTGAATGTTATATTAGACTGAACACAGTATTATTATATTATTTTAGCAAACCTAACCTGTTAAGACAGAATTCTCTGTCACTCTGCTACCTTGCACCTGTATATACTGAGATGCCCAATTAATATATCACAATGCCTCTTCATTCCCCTGTAAACTGATCACAGGGGTCTCATAAATGTATATCGGGTAGAAACTTGACCTTACGTGACCCAATCTCAAAGTAAACTGGCCACAAAGTAAACCTTGAATGGTGGGTCCCTCTGTGACTTGTGGTTTAAATAAAACACACACTGGGTTCGCTGGTGCATAGTGATGGTGAAGTTTAGCCTTACAATGTGAGCTTATTATAGTGTCCTTGGATGAGAGAGGAGTGTCTGCAGCTTAGACTCCCATGGTGAAAATGTCTGGAGTGCTCTCTAAGCATACCAGGTATACACCAGAACCAAACCAGGTTTAAACCAACTATATACAGGACTTAACAAGGTCAAACCAAGTCTAAACCAGGGTTAAAGAGGACTAAACAAGGACTAATCCAGGTCCAGAAGTAAAAACAAAAGTCTAAACGCAGTCTAAACCATGTTATTCGCAGGTTGCTTCCTGTTTATAGATGCCATTTTGAAGGCTTATGACCATTGAAGAGATACAGTATTATTTTGAACTGTGAACAAAGGTGCTTACATTTTATCACTCTGAAACCTATAAATAAGATGAGAAAGAGAACCATCAGGCACATGAAAGCCCCTGTCATCACCAGCTTATCCTTGGCTTGCAAAATTGCCTAAAGCACACATTTAAGAGTGAATCAACCTAAAACCCAAACTAGACCAATTATAAACCAGGACTAAACCCGATCTCAGGATGGGAGAAGAGAGTCCGGCGCGGGAGTAGCCCCCCCATCAGCAGCTGAGCCTCCCACAGAGAAAGCGCCTGGAGTGCACATTTAAGCAGCCAGTGAAATTTACAGAGCAACAGTGGGCCCTCATATTAAGGAGGTGAAGGAAGGGCTGTCTCCCCTCAGGACAGCAGCCGCTCCGGGAAACACAAAAGAGCGACTATACCGGGACAAAGCCCACTCTGTTTCCTGTCTCCATCATTTGCTGTTCATTTAGAAGTGGAAATTAACACTTTAATTTCAAAAGGGGGTTCATAAGCCATCAAGTACTGCTGCCTTTGACCCGAGTGGTGTCCCCAATGATGTATGTGAAACCTTTGCCACAATACAATTTCTCAGGAAAGAATTATTCACAACAAATTTATGAATGTGTCAAAAGTCTCTCCAGTTGAAAAGATACTATCCATAGGTTTCAGTCACATGACATTTTCCTGTTATGGATGCCATTTGCAGGACTTTTGATATTCCAAATCATGATATGTTGTTTGGAATTGTTAATTGCTATAGCAGTCCTTGTTTTTCTTCACTTGAAATCCATGATTAAAAGTCAAATAAGGCTAAATAATATGCTTTCCAGTACTCTACACGGCACAAAAAACTCTTCTAACAGATTTCATTTTATGGTCAGTCCCTGAAAAGAACCATTTCAGCATTTGCCACTTCATCACTTGTTCATAAGGACAGCTTAACGATCTGGCCTTTAAACTTCACAAAAAGGGGAGTCAACATTCAGCTTACAAAAACATAGATTTTGATGCCCACACCAAAAAGCAAACAAACAGCAAACGACAAATAGCTTCATATCACACATCAGAGAGAGGAGGTAGGCGGCCTCAAGGTCATGGGAAAGGGGTCGCATGAGGGCAGACACACAGTCCACAGTAGCAGCTGTAGTCTCAGGACTCTTACCTTCACATAGGCGGTGTAGCGCTGGCACTGCTCCCTGTTGATGTCCAGACTCAGCTGCTGGCTCAGTTGGGAGACCTGAGAGCCGCTCTGGAAGAAGTAGACGCGAGAAGGCTGGCTCTTCTGCCTCTTATCTGCGTCTGCAGTCAGGTTGTATAGCAGCTCTGAATGCAAACAAAATTTAGACACAAAAATGAGCAAAGCAACTCCGTGCAAAAGTTTTAGCTTTGTTGAACGGAATAAGGACATTAACTAGAGGAAGAAGAACTACTGGTCTTGGTAAGACAGGTATGCCTTTCAAAAACCATGATGAACCAGTCAATAAGGTCTTAGGGTTAGTAAATCAGATCTAAACAAAAACTAAACCACATCTGAAACCTTTCTGCACTAGAATTACATTACATCAAGACTGAAAAAGGCCAATCCAAATCCAAGAGATAGAGCTGGAAAATCATGAGTAAGAAATGTATACATTATGCTATTGATGCATTAATTCATGTACTAGTATTATAAAGGGTTACAACATATTTTAAAAGACAATTTATTAAAGCTTGTTTATACAAACTAAAAAAACATGCACTGGTTTCACACATAATTAAATAGTTAAGAACCTCTGAGATGCAGCAATGGCCCTTAGAAATAATTGTCTCTAACAGCTATTAAAACTATGCAGACTTGAGGTCATTGGTAATTGCAGTCAAATGCGAATAAAAATAAATTATGTTTTATTACCTTTAAATAAACGTGGGACAGTAGGAGAAATTTGGACACTTATTGGGGCGATTTTCATTTTCTTTTGACACTAGCTTGACTGAACAAAACCTCCTTGTTGAAGTCAATAAGCTGTAATGTCCATCAATTTAACATCATTTTCAGAGTCTAACCTCACTTCAGATTTAAAGATTTAATTTATAGATCAAACACAACAGCCAAGGTTATTTCACATGAATGGATAGAACACCTATTTGTTGTTAATGGGAAAAGTTAATAGAGGAAACAAATTTAGAAGCTGGTGGAGCTTAAGTTGTAATGATGTGAAAGCGGGCAATGCAAAAACACTACAACATCTGTGAAGTTAGTGGTTCCACCCTAACTTATACTGAAGAACATAAATTTTATTTATTTATTATTAAACATTATTTTGACTGAAATCATATTTTTTCCCCCAGAAGCCCATATTTGGTCTTTTAGACATTTAACAGATACTCCCAAACATGAATCAGCCTTAGTTTGAAATGACTTCAAGAGGGTGTCATAGTGGTAAAACAGTGGGAGGGGTGGCAACACACACCCAAGTCGAACCAAGACCTACTGTTTTCCAGCTATGAGCTCAGACCAGAGGAGGCAAAGGCAGGTTTCATTATAGCAGTTCCCAAACACATGCTATTTTCCACTATATACGCCAGACGGACAAACAGAGAAGGCCTATTCACACGGACCAGGCAAGTGCAGTCATTATGTAACAACAGAAGGTCTGGTCCCGTGGGGGGTGGGGCAGGGACACACCCCAACACTGGAACAAGTCTGCACCTCAGCACTTCAACGGCTACCACACCCCAAAGCAGCAATGCCAAAAGGTAACTATCGAACAAGTACACCGAGAGACCCTGGAAAACCAAATGTCAACCATAATGATCGTCTACATCTGTAATAGAAGTGGTTTGTATTACTCAATTCACACATTTTAAAGGTAAATTTCTAAAGAAAACTTAGCTATTTCAAGAAGAAAATGTTTTACTTTGGCAACTGACTGCCTTAAATATCTGTCTGAAGAGAGGAGCTAACTACACTGAATCTGGCACACCCTAGTTATGTACAGTTATCTGTTATTAGTTAAGTCTGTTGAACCCTCCTAAAGTGTAAACTGTGACCTTAAAATTGTTACCATCTCAAGGTTGTGTTTTATCTTTTTCTGGAAACTATTCTTGCATATATATGGGGCACACAACCTGGACAAAACTCACATTGGTGCTACTGGAAACTATCCCCCTCAAAAAGTAGTAAAATACTTAAAAAGAATTGCAAATATTTAGATCATCATTCCTTTCAATGTCAGCTCAATAACACCATGTTGTAATTTCCAAGTAGAGACAATGAATACTTATTACACTTCTATTAATAGCACCAAAAGAACAATTAAATCAATGTTCAGCTGCTAGATTAAGATTCATGGTCAACCACAGCTTCACCACATTATCTCACAAGACTTAATTGAATTCATTTTATTGGGTGGATTTTAAAAACTCCAGAAATGCAAATGTGGAAATAACTTATATGACCAGTGACAGCCCTGTTGTGAATCTCCCTCACCAACATTTAAACTGATGTTTCTTTTTTCCTTTCAGTTTTTTCTATTTACCTATTTGGCCGGGCAGCTGTCTCCCGCGGAAACGCATGCAGACAGTGACGCTGAAGCAGTTGAGGTTGTGGTTGTTTCCCTCGTGACACTGGGGGACTGTGATGTTGATGGACACAGGCAGCAGGATGGAGACATCTACTGTGATGACCGGACGGGACCTGGAGATACATTTAGAGACATTTTAGGGACCCCGTAAGACTTACACACACACACTCTCACACACAAATACACATACAAACATACACACAAACATACATTACACATAATATTCACTTCTCAACTTTTAGGCTGAAACAATCATATAGTAACATATTTGAAAATGTAGTATACTGCAAGCAAATATGTTTAATTTAGTTTAACATGTGGTCAAAGCTTCTAGACATTACAAACCATTACATATTATGATCTTAAATGCACATACAGAAAGAGTTGGAAAATTGACTGGGAAAATAATTATTAATAATGTATTTCAAACTAAATGATACATGTAATTTCTGCTCACCTTAAAAGTACAACACTGTCTGACATAAATGCCCCGATTGTGACATCTACAAAAAAAAAAAGTTAGGAATAGTTAGTTATACAGCAATAAATTATATAAATAACATAAATTGTTTCTTTCTTTCTACACCTGCAAAGTTTAAACAAAGCACAATAGGCTGTGCACTGTCATGCTGTCAGCTCAGGAATGCAGTAAACAAGATGCCTCTGTTACAAGTATGCTGCAGGACATGGCCATAAACCATAATACTCATAAAGCTATTATTTCCCATCTTTGCTTAATAATGTTGTCTAATTTATTTCCGTTCCAAGATTAGCCTAACTTTGTAGTTTGTCAGTACCTGCATATCCGTTGGCATCCATGTCCACTGTGCCAGAGATGGACTGGCCAAACATCTGCAGACCAGGGTCCACGCTGCGTCCGGACAGTTTCTAAAACACAGATTCTGGTAAATTATGTGAGCAAACACAAAAGGAGAACAATGTGTGTTTTATCCATAATTTATAAGGTTATAAGGTTTAACAGGTTCAGCTAAACCGGGGTCACATAATCAGTCAGTTACCTAAGTAATAAATGTAAGACACCAGCTTGCCTCCATGGAGAAACTTTTGTTTTGCTTAGAATGTTTCACAAAACATTAAACATCTCTGACACAAGACGGCAATTCTAATAGGTCATGTTACAGGTGACATCTGTGGAGGGATTACCCCGCCCAAAGCAATAATACAAAATTTTCAGGGTATTTTTCCAATAAACACACCTGTAATTAAAGTTATGCAAAATGGGTAAGCTGAATGCATTCCAAAGCAATAACATTTCTATGGAGACAAGCAGCTAGTTGACTCTCACACCAGACAAAGTTAAAGCTAAATTTAGATGAAAAGCTTTAGACAATGCTACAGGATACAGGAAAGAAAAGGCAGTTTATCCAGTGATGTAAACAAAATGTATAAGTTAAGTTGCCAGAAATACAGGGCAATGGCCATTAAATTGCAACACTGAGAGCTACACAACAGACAATTATCCATGCTCTTATTCATTCACTCAGGACAATTTAGTTTTACTGTTTGACTTAGCAAAGCATGCATCAATGGACACAAGCGAAGTGGAGAAACGAAGCACCAAGAGTTGAGTAATGCATTTTTCACTGTAATTGAATAGTGTTATAAACAGTTACGGATTAATATTGAAATTTAGACACAGCCAGTAAAACCAGGGTATGCAACTGCCTTACTGCTTTTCAAAGTTCAAAAACACTGGCAACTATCTAATAATAGCTCTACAGACAGAGCAGGGCATTGTTTGGGGTCTGTTTGATGAAAATATGTATCTGTGAAGCATTTAGTTCTGGTGACTTCCTGGAGGCCAAGATAAACTAGGTTAGCTTAGTTAGTTGAATTTGTCCGGTTTCCGGTCTTTGCGCTCTTCATTAACTAACTATTTCTTTGATGTCACTGATGCCAAGGAAAATTTAAGTGGTTACTCAGAACATAATGATAAGCAAATGTGATTCAAAAATATGATAATAGATAAAGCATTGAAAACAGATGTGTTCTTACCATGGAGTACTTTTTGATAATCCCTGTGGCATCTCCATGATAAATATACACTGCTCCACTGTAGTCATCCTCTTTAGGGGCTCCAATGGCTACATCTGCAATGACAAAAACATTTCATCAAAACTACTATATTTTACATGCATGTAGTGTTAACTGAGCTGAATGGTGTATGCGTAGCAAGCTGTTACAGTAAGAATCTTAATAGACAATTAGGAGTGGTTAGTGGCTGTAAAACTCTTGTGAGAGAGTGGAAACAAGACTATAAAGGTCTGGCAGAAGCACAAAAACAACGCTGTCCCTAATCCTCCATTTCCATTTGGGAATATTTCTATTAAAAACAAGTAGTTTATTTTTAAACTAAAGTAGGAAAAAAAAGTTTGGTTAACATTTGGGCCCCTAAATCTTAACCAAACTTTAAATGTAGAGTCTGAAAATTTATTTTCATATTAATATTAGACAATGCAAACATTTACACTTGTTAATACAATATAAAGAACTTATTGAATTATTGACATTTTGTGCTATTTCATTCCTATTCATTATTTGATTTAGTCCTAATGTAGTAAGGGTTATTCAGGGCTAATTTAGGTTTAGTCTATATTAGTTATAGACCTAGGTTTAATGTGGTGACTTTTGTAAGCTTTGAGACAGTTTCAGTTTTAAAGTTTCAAAAATTTTCAATTCATGTTTTAGTGTCTAATATAAAAAAGAAATCCCCATTATTTCAGTTTTCAATATTTAATGTTTTTTGTGGGTATTCTTCTCTAATGATGCGTACAGAAAGCAGTGGTGGAGTTGTAAGTACATTTCCCCCGACAAGTGACTGAACTGGTGTCTCGTTGAGAGAGTGACATATTTCATGGTGAGTTATATCTTACAGCTGCCATCTTTCTGCACACAGCCCGCACGATGCCAGGCTGCAGGCGCTGGAGCAGATCTCACACAGATGAAGCCAAGTACCAGAGTCTGGTTCAAAAACTAATCCAAGAGGACACGTGTCCGAAGCATATGTGCAGGCACGTGTGGACCGTAGACTGGGCATTACATCAAACGGGCATAACATCAGTGGGTGGGATACAGAATGTGTGTTTAGGAACATGCAAACAAATATTTACTTGGACTGTCACAATAGAACTTGAAAAATGTCAGTCACAGGGCTGTGGTTGACAAAAGAAGTCTCACCAAAAATGACTATGTGAAAAGGCAGATTAAGCTGTCCACTCGCTCCAAATATACATATTATAAAAGGACTACAGCCTTAATCAGTAACATAAACTCCCATTAACTCTCAAAGATGGGAAACAATAACATAGGCTAATTGGTCTTGAATGGTCATAACTGTCATGGATAAAGTTATAAATTTGGTTTTAGAGTTACAGATTACATCAGTTTCTATCAATTTGATGTTTTGATGTTTTGATTTGTGTCCAAGCAAAATAGGAGAAAACAACATTTTCAAGATCAAATAAAAGAGTTAGAACAACAAATGAATAATGAGTTTTGTTGGACTAACCATAGATCTAAACAACCCCCCTGGTCCACTGTAATTAATCTCAACTCTCAATGACAACAACAACAACACAAGTCTTTTAGCAGTACACAATATCTTCTGAGTCAAATGATACACAGGACTGAAATAAACTTTAAGGGCCTCTGGACATTATTACCTTGTGGTTAACTTAAGATTTAGTAGTAGTAGTAGTAGTAGTAGTAGTAGTAGTAGTAATAGTAGTAATAGTAGCAGTAGTAGTAGTAGTAGTAGCAATAGCAGTAGTAGTAGTTGTAGTAGCAGTAGCACTAATAGTAAAACCATTGGACAATGAAATATAAGACAAAGAAATACATATATGAAACTCTGAGGCTGGTGTTTTCAGTACATTTATATTATACCACAATCTAAACTGATTACAAGATTGTGGGAACCTTATCGTTGTACAAGACATTATCAAATTATCTACAATGCAGCTGCTAGCCACAATAGTTGGTCTGCTTGCCAAAATATGCACAAAATGTATATGTCCAGAAAGGCTGCAGTCAAAAAGTATATTAATATACTTGTTGACTATAGGTAAAATTACAAAATAAAGTTTAAACTATAAGTAATTTTGAGTGTAGCCTATCTGATCCTATCTTGCAATAAAACATAGAAAAACTAATAAGATTAATTGTTCCTAGGTTATTAGCACTTAAATCCAAGCCAAAATCAAAATAGCCCATTAAACTTGGGTGAATTAAGGTAAATTAAGTGTTTTTAGTATCTTAATCCTCTACAGAATCTCTTAAACAGATCTTAATCCTGTTGTCAATGACCCATTACTTAATAAACATAGCTTAGTGCATTTAATGAGAACCTTGTACTATAAATAAGCCCTGACTGACCTTGATAACCATCATCGTCTATGTCCCCAATCGCCGCGATGCTCTCCCCAAAGTGTGCATTGTACGCATTGTCTCCGGTCAGCACGCCACCCTCCTCCATCACACCCTGAAAACAGAAGCAGGAAAAACAATGTCAACAGATGAAAGACTACAAATGAACAGCCCTCCGAAGCACAATGAAAACCTGCATCTTTTATCTGATTTATCTCGAATTCCTGAGCTCCACAACAGTTACTTGGCTGTCATCCAAACGTTTAACAACCAGTAAATCATAAATAAGGGTAAAAACCAGAAGGTTAAATCTTGGCAGGATGACTAATTCCACTGATGCACTATATACTGTGATGACACGCGATGAGTTAGGTTCAGAAATAAACAGAGCATGTGCGAAAAATCAACACTGCTATGGATTTAAAGGAGCCATATAACAGTTTTCTCCTGTTACTTAGCATTAAACTATAACGATATAAAGATCATCAGTTTACATTTTGTTCTTTGCAAAACTTATTATTAATCTGAAATGGCTTAATAATAGAAATTGCGAAACCTGCCTCTGTATAGTGGTATTTCACGGTAGCAAGAAGCCCATTTTCATTTGCATGTTTTTAATATTGAGGAATGGTTACTGATTTTTTTGTCTTAATCTGTCAAATAATTGCAGATATGTACAGAAATGTGAGCAGGTTTGGGGGTAAGTGAAAACAGGATTTTTCTGAGCACTCTGCCTCGAATGCAAAACAATTCAGAATAACTAAAATATACATCAATTAGAATACAACTTTTGGTAAGCTAATAATGAGGGAGAACCATTGTAACCTGGTAAAAAGCTTATAAAGGTTGATTTTTACATATGTCCTCTTTACAATGTTCACTGTAGAGCCATAAATCTATCTCTTCTCTGTTATGGTCTTAGGTTACTGGTTCATTGCGTGTCTTACTTACATTGCCTTTGCTGAGGTACACAGACACTTGGCCCTCGTCCCGGAGCTGGCTATGCATGGGAGCTCCCACCAGCAGGTCAGACAGCCCGTCCTGGTTCAGATCCACAGCACACAAAGAGGAGCCGAAGTAAGAGCCCATCTGAAACACAAGCAACAGGTTAGCGTTAGCTACTGTTAGCTCTTGGCTATTGTGCTGGGTAGACTTAATTAAGGATGTAAACAAAAATATTGCTTACAGTGAGTGAAAATTACTAAAACTTCAACTACAATAAAAAATGTCAAAATACTCCTATTAAAACATTAGATAGTAGTAATTTAAAGACTTGTTCTTAAACCACAAAACATTTAACATTTTAAAAAGCTGTGAACTCTTGTTGTGAAAGTGATTATGCTCAGACTAAACCCAGAGCTAAATTGGTCTAGACCAAGACTAAATCAAGACTAAACTGGGTTGGAACCAGGACCAAACCTGACATTGTTAGCGCACCCTTAATCCTCATTATAGGCCTATGTAACAGAACTAGCTGGCAACCACTTATATCTGTCCCACAGTTTGAGGTTGGATAATAATAGCACTGGGTGAGATAATCCAGTGGACATTGGCATGACTGACACAAGACAAAATCTGAGCGGATTTACTCCCACTTTAATATCTTTCCCAAAACTGAATGAATATTTACTCAACGTTTACCTTTAGCCACTCCAACTTCCTTTTGTTTACTTTGAATGGAAAGCATTAGCTACCTCTGAACCTGCTTTCTCGCAAGTCATTTTCCCCTGGACTATCCAAACACTTAATGCAGACATAAACAGTGCACTTCTAACAACAGGATAATTACAGTCCTGTTTTTGCTTTGCATCTGAATAACTCAACCACATAATCTCCACAGCGGGCGACAATAAACACAGCACACCCATGTCCTTTTCATGTTAGCATTAGTGGGACATAGCCTCGATCCAATATGTTTGCTGATCTGAAACAGGACAGGAACTCCATATGACCACATCCTACCATTTTCCCTGAGGCTTGAAAAATCTTCACCAAAGATCCTCCATCAATTTTGAAAATGTAAACCTGCAAAAGACAAGCAAATGGTGTCAGACATGCCTAACAGTGTTAGTATCAAAGTTACATTTTATAACTTCATCATTGTATAAGTTCAAGAGGCATCTCCTTTGACTTGTTTTGAGATGTGAAGTAAACATTTGATGTGACAGAACATGTGAGCTGATTTCTTTACTTTGTCTTGAGGCAACTATTTCCAAAGGGGAAATGAAACACTTCTTAGAGCCACAAGACTCCATTGATTGGGACCTGGAAAAATCAGTTTGACTGTTGACATTATAATATTTTGATAGTTTTTTTGTGTTAAAAATAACAGTGTTTTGGGTATTAAGTAAATACAAAATTATGAAGAAGTGGAAAAGATTTTGGTGACATTTTAAAAAGGGGTTTCCAAGAAAAGGGTTAAACACAGAGGAATGCAATTGAAATAGATTAATATATCTGGACAACACATTAAAATTGGTTTTATTTTTGCTGTTTAAGTTGGAAATCTCTGTCTGATTTTCCTTTCCACTGTAAGACAATTATGTTTACTTGTCCTATTAGTGAGTGATTATCTTCAAAGTAACATACTCAATGAGTTACAAGGTTAGTGCATACAATAAATCCTATGGTTTTAAACAATGAGGGAGAGAGGAGGATGTCCGTACTTTGCCACTGCCACTGTGCTGGGGCGCCCCGGCTGCGATGTCGATCACATTGTGAGAGGAGAAATGTCCCGCGGTCACAGCGTAGCCTGAGGACACAGACACAGTCACTGAGCAGCAGGACATCACCTTTCAGCGCAATTCACTCCAGATTTATGACTACGACAAAGATGTCTGTGCATTCACTCTCACCGAGGTAGCTATATCTATGTGAGTCCACTTCTTCCTGGTTGGGGCTGTAGAAGGTGTCAGAAGTCAGATTGTACACTTTGATTGTCCCGGTCCAGTAGTATGACCCAGGAGCCCCCATGACCACCAGCTCCTGAAATGCAAATGCAGCCCCTCTGGTCACATATGTGTAGTGTGAAACCATATAATAAACCCGCGGTAGTAAAAGGAAACACAGAGCTGGGTGAAGCCCTGGTTAACCATCGGCCACAGCTTGGTTTGCACTATCTGCTCTTAACCACATGTCCAGATGGCACACATGTTTGTACTAATGTATTGAGGAGAAAACATATATAAGGATGCATGTAAGTAAATATTGCTTAGTACTATCAGTATAGAGTATTTTTGGTTGCTTATTGTCAAATGTGACACTTTACAGACACTCAAATATCATCAATTTGATATAAATCAAAGGGGAGCACATTTACCCTAAAACCAACCACAGTATGATGTCTTTTCCCCTTGTCCCTGTGGCATGCCTGCTTGAGCTTTGATATTTTTCAGGAATTTGCTCTGATCTTGGTCCTATAAAACGACATGTTCACACATTTCTGTTGCTGTTTTGATGTTTGGAGGTTGCAAGCTAGAAATAATGATATGGGAAACAAGGCAAAAAAATTGCCTGTCCATCATGGCAGCAGTGGTCGTATCAGCCTGGTCTGAGACAGAGGAGAGGACACCAACAGTTGGCCTTCGTTTTCACTTGAATTCTTCACATTCTTTCAGAGGGGGGTCCCTCAAACGTTTTACCAGATCAATGCTGACATACCCCATCTGTGAAACCCATGTCTAATGGGCTCCTAAATACACTAAAAGTCAATGAAAAACTATATGTAGAGGCACATCATAGTAACATAATTCAAATGTTCATTTCAAGTCAGTGGTCTGTCATTGTGTACACTTTTATTTTTTTATTGCTGATTGAAAGTTGTTACAAATATGTTCTATAAAATTAGGCTGCATAATCTAATGTCCCTAGGAACTGAATTCTAGTGTAATTATCTTTTTTTATCCATACAAGGTTTTGGCACTGAAATTATTGTTTTGGATTAGATTAGCCTTGAGGATAGGATGTATTTTATATAATCAAAGTCAAAAAACCCATCAATTTTCCTGTTTTTTCTGAATATACACGTAATCTGTTTCAGTTTATTAAAATGAGTTGCATGTCCATGTACTTTCTCTTGAGACTTTTCTAAGTTTCCTATAGAGGCATGTGTCTCCATGCTGTATACTTATCACTTATACCAAATGGGAACAGATTAACCTAAAAGCTCTTTGTGCCATGTGAGGATTCATTTAAAGCCATTTCACAGCCCCCTGTATCATTCAATACGCCTCAAATTGACTGTAACTGGAACCCGAGACAGAGGTCCAGTAGTGCACACAGACAACATGAGGAAAGAATTATAAAGGTAATCTATAGAAAACAAATGTCCGAATGGGTTAAAACTACATGCATCATGCTTCCGGACTTCCAGAAAAAAGTAAAATGCAGTTAGCTGTTTCTGTGATGATGATCAAATAACTTTTCATGAATGATCACGGTGATATTTTTAGTAATTCTGGGGGGTTACCATGAAGGTGCACTATGTAACTTTTTTGGTAAAGGGTCTGCCACCAACTTGTCTCCAAGGAAAATTTACAAAGTTTGGCATTTAATGTATCCATTTCCATGTAGAAAAGCAGCCACTGATGGTAAGAATGCAGTGATATCAAAGTAAAGTACATTGAGCAATAAAAACATTTGGAATTAAATTTATATATATATGTATATATATATATATATATATATATATATATATATATATATATATATATATATATATATATATATATATATATATATATATATATATATATATATATATATGTGTGTGTGTATATATATATATATATATATATATATATATATATATATGTATGTATGTATGTATGTATGTGTATATATATATATATATATATATATATATATATATATGTATGTATGTATGTATGTATATATATATATATATATTTGATATCTATATAAGATATAAGATATAATGGTTTAATGCCATACTGTGGAACATTTCAGAGAAAGCAATCACATCTCCATAGAGACAAGAAGTTGGCAGAATCTCCACCAAACTTCCAAGAGAAAAGCATGGCTAAGGCTTTATCCATCTGCAATAAAGGAGCTCAGCTCAGGATATCTCCGATAGCTTTACACCATTGTTATTTTACGCATAATTGAGTGAAAGTTAAACAAAGCCTTGTCCTTTAAATTGACATGTGTTTGACCATCCTCTCAGAAAACATACACAGTTTATACACTGATGCTGTTTGAGGGAAATGAGGGTCCCACACATGAGGGGTGATGTCATGGCTGAGTGAGGAACAGCAGACGTCAGTTACAGAACAGGAAGTGTGTGTATTTTCTTTATCTGTGGAAACACTGGGGGTCGCACAGGGCCTTCCTCTGTCCATGGAAACATATACGCCACAATTATCAGTGGTCAAATGCAGTGGCTGCGGGGATACAAACCCTCTCTTATGTTCTAATCTAATGGGCCGGAATTTACAGATCAGCTGAGGTGGTCTTTGACAAAATCAGTGCAGTGTAACGTGAGGTGATGAAGAGAGATTTGTTAGGTCATTTGTTTTAATGAGGAACACTGAGAGGGCTGCAGTAACCATAGATAGACATGTAGTTTTAAACTAGACCAATTTTATTTCTGTTCATTGGGATGAGAAGTGCATGGGACTTCATCAGAACTTCAAACAAAGCCAGGGCTAACTCAAATATAATTAGACCACTGGGGCACATCATGAAAGCTTTATCATGTAAATGATGAATTTGGATTATAATGTACAAAGCTTGTGTTACAATACTGATAGGATAATAATGGGTTGTGTGTAAACAATGTTCTGATGCGAAGTCAAAATCTTTACAAGAAAAACTGAGTGTTTCTTGTCTGCATCAAAAGAGAGCTCTGGTGTCATCCATTCACACATGTGGTTTAGGAGATAATATAGTAAATGTGTTAGAAAGAGGCACTGAGAATTACAGAGATTATGAAGACGAACAGGGATTGTTACTGACCTCGGTGAATACGCCAGCAATCCCGGCTTGGCACGAGCCGTGCTCTTCCCCATATTTCTGCTTATAGTCTGTAAGAAAAAACAAACCACAAATTATTTCACTGTGTGCTTGAGCCAGAGTTTACTGGAGTTTTTCCTGCATTCCATATGGAGCTACTCAAGTCCCAGTCTCATCCAGAGGAACCAGGGGCACCAGCAGACACAGGCAGACGGGGTGCAGCCAGGTCTATACAAAGATCACGGACTAAGAATCAGGGACTAAACCAAGTTCAAACTAGAACTAAGGACTAAACCAGGTCTAAACCAGGACTAGAGACTAAACCACTTCTAAAACAGGACTTTAATACTAAATCAAGTCAAGCCAAGTCAGGACATAACCTACTGAGAACTGAACTAATATCCAAAGGCATAAGATGAAAACAAGGATGAATTCAGGATTGAACCAAGTTCGTGGCACAACTAAATCCAGGGTCTTAGGACAAAAGAACTTAACTATAACCACAGCAGTATATTTTAAAAATGAGCTCCAACCAAAGAATCAAAAGGGTTATAAAAGCTAACTCCAAACTGAAATAATCAGGACATGACCCCCTGAAAACCACTAGATCAAGCCTGTGAACCTACACTGTTCTCCTTTCAACAGTTTGGGAACCACCACATTCTACAAGATCCTCGACTCTGGTGGTGGGGGACTCAGTTCTCACGTTACAAAAATATTGAGTTTGGATTTGGGGAAAATGCATTGTAAACACAGTCCCCTACGAACTCTTGGCTTCTCAAGCAGCCAACAAGAGTCAAGAGAGGAAGTGCGACTCTGGTAACGTAAAATAAAAAACATAACACCCAACATATGCGCACATTTAAATGACTCAGCTTAATGCCAATTATATAACGCATTCTTCTACACATGTGTAACAGGCTAATAATTCTATAAAATCTATAGAAGGCAAAGCAACCTGCAGTGCAAATGGCTCTTTTTGAGTCGGTTCAAAACAGAAACATTCTTTGGATAGCATGAAGGTTTTGGCAGAAAATTATGGAAAACCACTGTTCCTTATCAAGCTGCTCGCTAAAAGGTGTTACATTGTAAAAGTATGTGCCCCACATGTATTACTCAATTATTTGACACTTTAAGGTAACAGTGTTTTTAAATTATGATGTAGCCAGAGTGTAGACTTGAGAAGGACCCCACAAGGATTTCAAACTGCTACTAGAGTATTCAGAGCCAGACCAAAGGCATGTGGGGCTGCTAACGGTAATGTAGTGCTGACTGTAGCCATCACGTGCGATCATGACAACACTAACCACAACACAAGAGCCAGGAGGAGGATTATTACCAGGAGGATGGGATGTTTTTTTTCATGCTTTCTTTTATAGTGCAATGACGCATACTTACCTGTTTTACAAGCCTTTAAAAAGTGTGAGAATGGATGTAGTTTTGTCTTGGCTGTTGCAGTTTACAGCATTTGTGGTTTAAAAACAACAGATTTTTGCACATGTTTTTGTTATATCATAATATGACTGATATACTATTTCCCCTTTGCTTCAAATATTTACACTTCTTATACATGATCTGTACATTTCTCAGCTACAAGTACCATGTTCCTGTGTGCACAAACTTGTAATTTATGCAGTAGGAGACACATTTATAAAACAACGCACATGTGAACTCCAAATCTGGGGTTGGTGATTACATATTTTTAAAGTGCTGGAATGACTTTGATGAATATTTGTTCTTAATGTGTCTGGCGTGTCATTAAAGATTGTTTTCATCAGCTTGATTTAATGAATGATGTGTTTTTGTGTTGGATGCTCTGCTTTGAATACCAACAGTTTTCCTGGGACCAATGTTTGTGACTTTGGCTGGCTCTACGTGGCTCAATTCTTTAAAAGCAATTTCCTGTATTTGAAATGTTTTGTATATTTTGGCAGGTACCATGGCCTCTACGACCAGGATAAAATACATTCAGATTCAAATCATGTTCCTTGATTTTTGTTTTGCACAGATTTCCGATTTCCAATAGCACAATATTGTAACAATAGACTTTGGGATTGGATATCTAAAAGCGATCATTATCGACAAAATCTTCCATTCTGCTGTGCAAAAGCGCCCATAGAGATGCATTAGCCAAAACAATGTTAAAAGTAAACAAAGGTGGAACAAGCTAATAAGTTGCTGGGTGCGTGTATTTACCTTCATAACAGGGGATAAGTGGCCTGGTTTTACCCTGTAGATTGGGAGAGATGATGGAGCAGTATCCATGGGGTAAAATATACTCTGAGTCGTAATAGACGTTCTTCCATCGGTGAGCACAGGCCTATGAGAGAAGGAAGTGGTGTGAAAAAAGCCAAAGAATAACATATATGTATTACACTACTAGATTAAAACATGGTATATGTACATTGTGTAATTTATTGATTTTATTCAGTATTTTGCATAATGTTTAAATAAACTTAAACCTGTAGCTTTTGTACTAAAAACTGAACTTTTGTACTTTGTGGGAACACCAACTAAAAACAACTGGCTGTACATCAACAAGGGAAAATGTCACTGACACAGTACACAAACAGTGAGAGGCGGGAGGCAGAGGCTGAATCGGTGAGTGCCTAAGCCCCTCTCACCAAGCTGGAGTCAGTGCGTCTGTGCGGCTGTCATCATTGTCAATAAAAAGGGGTCAATTAAAGAGCAGCCAGGCCTGACCATAAGGGCTTTGGTCTGTGGTGTGAATATCTCCAATCTGAGCTTCCCAAAAAGATTTAATAAGTGAAGATAGATAGTTGTCAGCTAATTTTCTCATTAGGGTTGTAGTAAAAATCAACATGTTTCCAAACAGATTATCTTAAATAGGAGTGGTTCTGGTCTGGACAGCAGGATGCAATTATGTCCATTAGCAGTTTATTGCTTCTCACTTTACAATATGAAATTCATTTTTCTTTGCAAGTAGGGTATTGTCTGTTTCAACTAAAGAAGCTTATTTCTGGCAAGCCCGACACAAACAGCCAAACAAACAGCTGTTTCTTCTCAAATCCATTCAGGAAACAGTTTTAAAATGTCCACTTGAGGTGAACGATTTGCAGAAATATCACGTTATACCCTTGAAATATTTAGTTTGTTTTTATTACTTCTTTTTGACATGTGTTTGCTGTTTTTAATATATCACTTCATATTCTATACTTGCATATTTCCACAACATTTAACAACTTTTTTGATCATTTTTTTTTTATACATCTATATCTCTTACCACTTTTGCATATGCATTTCAGATAATCCATGACATAAAATCCACATCAAACGCCACCCATTGGTTTAAAATATTGGAATAGGAAACACTCCAAAACACACCAGAGTAATATTTAATAATATTCTAAACTAAATATCTTAGATACTTATATCTGAAATGATGTGTTAAACCAAACATGACACTGTTGATTTGGGACAGTGCAGAGTGGTCAGAGTGTATGTGTGGTAATAAGTGACCTCCCTGGGGGATTGTGGTGGTGCACCCCGAGGCTCTTCGATGCTCCTCCACAGACAGAGTTCACTTAATTTCCCCTTGAATTGTTTAACCCCAGCAGCCCCCCGCCCCCACACATAAAACAGCCAAGCCAAATCAAGCCAGAGTTTGAGGCCACACATAACATTAGATGGACTAGATATCAGAGAATAAAAATGATACTTCTCCAGAATAAGAAAATACACAACCTTTGCATACATAGCATAATATAATAGCAGCAGTAGCATGAATGCAGGGTCAGTAGAAATTGTTTTTGTAGCAGTATTTTATTAAAAGTAGTAGTAGTGGTTGTGGAGGTATACCAATAGTGTTAATACTAAACAGTTGACAAAAGTACCATATCATGTGTAGTTTTGATTTGACAAAGTTTTGTAATTATTTAATACTTTTATTTACTTTGTGGTCCATTATCCATTGCAGCATACTAAACCATGACTTTTACCGATTAACACTAACAATAGGAGTGCATGGTCTCTACACTGCAACTGACTTTGAGTGAAGCTCTTCTAAAAACACTGAAGTCCTCTTGGTTTTCTGCTCTGATAGAGAATGACCATATAAGGAGTGTGTGCATGTCATGTTCTACTCTGTTAAAGACCTCACTAGTTACAAACAGGACCCCCAGATTAAATCAGCACCATACAACATCTGCCCCACAGCCTTTCCCCTCTGCATGCATGGAAATGTGACGCCATTCAAATAAAAAAAAAAACCTACTGCATTACAGTAACACGTGGACAGGGTCTGTCTGCATGTAAAAGTCAGCTGTTATACAATTCAAAGCTCAGATTCTAAGAGTTGACATATCCAACACGGTTTGACTGAAGGACTACAAAGGCCAAGAGTAAATGGGCCGGAAGGCTCGCCAACAAATTCCACTAAAATGGAAAAAAGGCCAGACAAACAGTGAAAGTGGATATAGTTTTGAAAAGGCCAAATAGGTATCTTGACATACTCTACCGTCAAAAGTTTGGACACATCGTTTTGTTCAATGTTTTTTTTTTTTCTTTATGTTTCCTACTTTCTACATTTTATATACATACAGAAGACATCAAATATATGAAGTAAGATGTGGGATTATGTAGATTGGTACATATCTATCCATTGATAGTCAATGTAAAAAAACAAGGAAGTAAAGACGAAACATAAATGAGTCTATGTCCAAAATGTTGACTGGTAGTGTATACTGAAAGGATTTCCAAGATAATAGTTTTGAACAGCAGAAAATTTTGACTACTTGCATTTTTGAAATAGGCTATTACAATATAGATAGCAGCTAATATGAACAATTTTGACTCTCACACCATATTTAAGAATCCCATTTCATATCAAAATCAATAAGTCATGGCTTCTAGTTTGTGCCCTTGTTAAAAATCATGGTTTCATACAAACTGAGGAACAACAACAACAAAAAAAAAACATACAAAATGGGAAAAAAATTGGCAAATGTCACAAACATATTGATGTACAAACTGTCTAGTCCATTGTCACCCTCAGACTGATCTGCCACCTGATCTGCCAGGCCCTCAACGTTCTACAGTATCTGTTCACTGCATGGGAGCAGGGTTAAGCTTTAATGAAGCCTGCACCTGAATGGGACCACCACTGAGAGGTTGAAGACCAAATAAACTCTTCCATTTGAACTTTGATCTGAGCAAACACTCACCAAAGCACCTCTGGGAGTAACTCCAACAGATACTTTTAACTGTAGCATTTCTCCATTTATAACTGTCTATCCAATTTTAACAAACTGTAACTTTGTAAGTGCAAAACAAGCTGCATTTATTCGGTATCCTTATGTAACTGCAAATAACTAATAATAAGATTTGTATCTCTTTATAAGAGTTTTGGTCTCTAATAGAACAAATCTTTCAAAGTTCACACTTCAGTTCAGGTTTTAGGAGTGAAAACATGTAACAAAATAAGAGGCTCACTGACAGTCTTAAAAGTGGGTGAGCAGCTGCGGTATAACAGTGTGGTTTAAGCCCAGACATTTGCTACAATGATGTTGGTATAACCACTTTTATGAGTGTAAATGGCACTGTAAATCTTAACATGTAAATTTATTTCAGACTTAACTGGTCTTCTAACTTAAACTAATTATATTTATATTGTTTACTCTTATTTATTGTAACACAGAAAAAACACACATAATAAAATTATTTATTATAATTGGGGAACAACTGCTCCAATCTTTCCTTCAGGCTAAGGAAATCCCTCATAATGCAATGTGTCCCAGGAGTAATATAAAATGTCATATCAATAATGCATTGTAGTCTAAAATTCCCCAAGAGACTTTAATTAGCTCAGTCAATTGATTGTTGTATTGTTTGGTCCTTTTCTTTGGAAGATGCATGATTTTACACTGTTTTTCAAGATGTGGTAAGGACCTTACCAGGATTTTGCCGTTGGTTTTGTCCTGCCGAGCCAGACTGACCCCCATCCATTCGTCGTCTCGGTCGCCTTGGCAGGTCTTTCCACACGACTCCCTGGGCCTGTTTCCTGAACAACAGAAAAACGGATTGTACACACTGAGTCATTAACAAGGAGGAACTGCAATGACTTCAGCTATTGTCAGCATCTTTGGCTGGACTTTCTATTGTAGACCAATCATAGACTGTATATACAGTATGAGACCAATTTATGCGGCACACGTCCAAATGTCTTCCCAGGAGGATTAAGCAGACAGGAAGCATGACAAAACCCCTATTCTAAATTTGGTGTGAACTAGAATTAAAGCAGATATGGAGTTGAGCAACAGATTTAAATGTAGTCTAAACCACAACTGGACAAGCAGCCTTAAAACAAGTCAAAACTGGACCAACTCTTGACTAAACCAGGCTCTTTTGCAAAATAAAAAATAAAAAATAAATAAAACATGTATTGTTACTCGAAGTGGGGTTGCCTCTCCACAAATCTGACCTGTAACCTGGTCAGGTGGCTTCACTTGTTTGTCTCCAGAAAGTTTAATGTTATATATGTTTAACATACCAGGCGAATTACCACCAGAAAAGTAGCATAGTGCACCATTAAATAAAGAACTTGAAATATTTAGTATCGGACAATGCACAGGAAGAGCTCTGTGTGATGCTGTCTGCAATCAGGGCAGTTGCATTAAGACATGATGCCGGTTTCACGCCTCTAACATATGAATGCATGTTTACAGCCACTGTCTCAAATGCCAACTTATCTTTTAACACAACTGTGCGATATGATAACCGCACGTGATAAATTACCACAGCTGATTTAATGACACAGTTTTAAATAGAGGAGTTAGCCACATGCGCACTCCCCAACCCTTATCTGTTCTCAGAAACTCATGATAAGAGTTCAAAGCACAAACAGGAAACTGGGCCACAAACAGTAGAGATGTGAAGCTCTGAGTAAGGTAGAAATTGAGCACTTATGCAGAATTTTACTTCAAAATATTAAAAATAAGCTTATGTGGGGGTATAGTCCTTTAGTTGTTTAACTGATCAGTCATTTTGATTAGAAAACTTATTATTTTGTTTGGATTATAAGGAAAACAGTAGAAAAGATGCATGGAGTCTAACATGGAGTTTTTTGAGTCAATGGATAAAACTGAATTTTAACATGCTTTTAGATATTATTTTCTTTACATAGTAGTTTTTGCTTATTCTAATTCAAAGTCATGCTACTGTTTAGTTGATTAATGGATGCACAAGGCATAACATCTAAGGATTTCTTTAGTTCATTACAGCCTGGATTGTATTAAATATTATCATTTTTAGCATGCAAGAAAAGCTATTTTGTTACAAGAACAAGAAAGATCTTATTATACTATATATATATATATATATATATATATATATATATATATATATATATATATTTTTTTTTTTTTTTTTTTTTTTTTTTTTTTGTTATCTAAACCATGCAAACCACTAATAAAATGTGTCATGAGTGTGTCTCATTAGTGTGAAAGGAAGAGCTGGTACTCCCAGAGGGACTGTGAATGATGCAGTGATTTGCCATGAATACATGTTCTTGCTGACTAAATGATGTCAATACAGAACAGCTCATTAAAAGTATTGGAAATTGATTTCACTGGTGGTGCACTGTAATGCAAAATACTGTATATATTGATGAGGAATACAGCCCCCAATTCTACCCTACAAAAGCAAAAGGCCTTAACTCGCCAGTGTGTAAAACTGAGAAAAATGACTTGAGAGGTTCTGTTTTGTCCAGACAAAAGTATAATAGGTAGGACTCCCAAAATTTGACAACTAGTTGCTATAATGAAGAAATATTTGTATACAAAAAATACTGAGCTAAAAATTTCAAAATTGACCTTTGACCCTTTTTTGGCAGTTCCTGCACTCTGCCTTTCTATCATGTGAGAAAAATAAGTAGTCATGCAAAGCCAAAAGGCAGTAACTAACATGATCATTATTTGCTTGATTTCCACCAGACTTACATCCATTAGAAGAACACCTCACTCATCATGGTGTTTCTTTCAAAATATATAGAAGTCCTTTGGATTTCCTGTTTAGTGCTGATCAAGATCGAGCAGCAACAATTACACAGTTAAACAGTTAAACACACAAGTTAATATAGTAAGTAGTATGAATAAATACACAAAATACTTTCACATTAAAGGTAATTTAAATAAAATGAAAACAAACGTATATTAATTTAATGTGTTAAGACCCTGTGCCAAAGCTGCAAAAGAAGAAGGAGGCGAGAGGTTGGATTTTAAAATAAAATATATTATTATCTAATTCACAAACAAAACATACACTGTTACTGCCTTTGGCCTTTGCACGACTCCTTTTTTTGGCACATGATACAAAGGCAGAGTACAGGAACTGCCAAATAAGGGTTAAAGGTCAATTTTGAGCTCAGTATTTTTCACAGTATTTATTCACATGATAAGGGAGGTCTCAGCTACCCCCATAATGACATTAACTCATTTTTGACCAAACATGAAGAAGATAAAGAATTGACAAAGATATTTTAAAATGTCTTTTGATTGGGAACATTTTGCATTTGAACAAAAAAGACTCGCTTCATATTTTTTAACAAATAGCTTTTATCACATGAAACGAACAGCCCCAAAAGTGTTGTTATTTGTTAAAGATAAGAGAATGAATAAAGAATGAATAAAGCATGAGATTTGTGGCACAGATATTGCAATAATAGAGAATTATGCAGATTCCCTTGTGTTTTCTTCTTTCTCACTCTGATGTAGCATGATGGCATGCAGCTGGCTCTTTTTCTGTCACAGTTTCACAGAATCCCTGAGGTCCCTGACAGTTCAGATCCTCCGGCTCTGTGGTGCACGACCAAGTGCACTTTACTAACATGTGCTTTAGTGACACACTGACTGAGGTTAATAGTAAAGCCATATTCACCCTGCTGTCTCTGCATGGGCTAAAAGTTCTGGCGAACATGTTTGGAAAATATTAGTGCAGACATAAATCATAATTATCACAATATTTACAGTCCCGCCTCACAGAAGCTTCTTGTCTTGTGCATGTCATTATTGCAGGGCTTGTTTAAAAGAACAACAGTGGTAGTGTTAAGGGCAGTATAAGGCTGCATTATTTCAGATAAAACAAAACAGATGCTAGGGAGGACACGTGTGAGGAGGACTGAGCAGAACTGGACATAGGAGCAGAGGGAGTTTCCTGTTGAAGTAAGTGACAGCTCGTCTGAAGTCACTGTGTGTGTGTGTGTGTGTCTGCGTGTGTGGATGGGTGTAAAAGGGGGACTGACCTCTACCCATGTCCATCTCTGTGCAGCGGCGCTCGGGGTTGCTGTGAACTCGACACTTGTACACAGCTCCGGGAGATTGCACAAAACTACTGTAGGTAGAGTTCGCCCGCGGAGCCCCTACTATTACCCTGCGGGATGGGAGGAAGAACTCACTCACATGTTCCACTCCAAACTTTGCATGAGACAGTAGAAAATGCCAACAAAAACAGCGCACAATTCAGTGTTTCCTAGCAGGGCAATGCTTTAAATTACTATGAACATGCACATCTAAAAGTTTAAGTAATTTTACTGAATGCGTCCCAGCATCGTTGCCAAAAACAGGACTTACCATCTTGTGTTGTCATGATAATGCTCCAAAACAGAATAGCCAAAAAAACTAGAAGTAGGTCCGCGGAACACCAAGGGATGTTCTAGGTCTATGTTATAAGAAAAGGCCACCGAAAAGGAGAGACAGACGTAGAAAACGTGTTGAATTCCCGTTTTGCGTAGTTTCCGATGTGTAGCCATCCCTTTGCGCATCGTGCGTTATAGCGCGGTCAAAGTGTCCAAAAAGACAAAATGAAGAAAAGAGCTCCTTAAAGTGGTAAAACTGTTTAAAATAGATGAAGTTTCAGTAATAGTTGTGATGTCGTTCCACTTTTAAGCTGCAAAGGCATGAGTATAGCCTTATGAGGGAAAGTTAACGGTCCTGTAATAACGGTGCGTCAGCTCCTCTCCATTCTGTGTCAGAAAGTTGTTGCTCTCAGGCTCCCTGTCGTGGAGATAAATGTGGTTAGATGTGAAAAGTTGTCGCAGAGAAGGCGGGGTAAACACAGGAAACGAGTAGAGTTAAACGCCAAAATAAAAACAGGAAGGTAAAGTCAAACGTAACACAGTTCAAGTTGATTTTATTTTGAAAGCGTCAGTCGGATTTCATAAATTTGACCTGTGCATTGGCAGCACGCTGATCACAAGGAGACAAGAATGGGATTGAGACGCGAGCATCACATTTCAGTTGTAGGCTGCAGGAGCGCAATTCACCAAAACAGAGACGGGTGCGCACTGCTGCCACCTAACGTTAATATAAAGAGACTCACTTTAAATGACGTCAAATTTTCTTCATGGCTCGATGTGCAGCATGGCAAAACATTATTATTTTATTTTTTTTCCCATTAAACTGCTATTTAATGAACAATAGACAATTAATATGACACCAGCTTTAAGAAATTGGACAGGGATAAGATATAGATAGCAATTATGGACAATAATGGTTATAAATTAACAAATTGCTTGCAGTTACGTGTTTGTCATGTTTTAATTTGTTTGCTGAAATTTACTGCATAAAAATATTAAAAAAAAACTTTGATGAAATGAAATCTGTTGTCATTTCACAAACACAGATTTTGTGATAAATATTCATGTTTGGTTAATGAATTTCTTGTGTAAACAGATCAATAAGTGATTTTCCGCTTCTGTAACAGTTTGTATATGGTTCTGTAACTTTGTAAGACTGTCCTTGCAGTTTATGGCAAAAGGTCAGAGGTCATGGGGCTAAATTTGTGGTGGTGTCTGCATTCCGGCTGCATTTCTGCAGGTTATCGCCCTGTTGGCCCTGTTGAGGAGCTCTAATGTAAATTCAGCTGAAAGATAAGACGTTTGTTTAACAGTGACGGCACTGAGATAATAAAAGGAAAACAGCTGACAAATGCAGTTCTGTAAATATTTAATCTTGTTATTTAATTAATTTGAAAATGGCAATTCATTTAGATCCCTTATGGTAGTTATAATAGTCAATACAATTTACAAATCTTGCGTTTGGGATTTTCTGTCAGTGTCTATAAAATATAAAGCATAGAAAAGCAGTCAAAACAAGGTCCAGAGGCCGAAAAGATAAAATGTGCTGTAAATACACAGTTAATGGGTCATTACAAATTTACAAAGGAACTCATTTCAGACAAAGCCAAAACTGAAAACAAACTGACCCTCGCGATCCACTGGAATAATGATGTGATTTATTGCACAGATCAATCTCTATACAGTTAACTAAATAAAACAAGAACCATTGGACTTCATCTAAAATATATAAATTAACAAACTCAATTTCAATGTAAAACTGGATTTATGGAAGATTTATATTTCTGGCATGTTTTCAAATTCCCTCCTTACAGTGTTTTAGCTTATTTGCACCCATAAGCATAGTCTCGCAAACATTCATTCAAACAGACAGACTGACACTAACCGCACACAGTCAAACAAACACACACATTATCACAAATATAATGCAGAGAAGGGCTTGATCAAATCCTTGGCAGTCGTCCCCTTCAGCAGCACAAAAAGCAGCAGCAGCACAGTTCATGAAAAAATACCATCAGGAGGATCACCGTAACCAGGGCTGAAAAGAAACAAATGAGAACTTAACAAATAGGAATGATGTAGCTGCACCTGTTGAAATACACTTACACATACACACTATGCTACATTATGTACAAGGTGTACTGTTTCTGTATGTTAGGGACCACAGTGTGCATGTGGTCAGGGATGCCTCAGGGAATACATGGCAGCCGTGACTCCATCATCCTGTTCCAGGGCAGCTAGATTAATAGTTAATTAATTAATTGGGATAACAGGATCAAATATGCAGATTTAATTTTGGTATACAAAGTTTTTAATAATCTTTCTCCACCTCCTCTAAAGGAGCTTGTGAAAAAAAATTCAAATCACACAAGAGTAGGCTCTAGAGGTGACTGCTATGTGCCATTTAAGAAAAGTGCTTTTGGACAGCTCTCTTTTGCTTATCGAGCAGGTCAAACATTGAATACAGTATCTGGTCATATGTGAGAACTTTCAACACTGGCAGCATTTTCTAAAGCTTTAAAACAGTGGTTGTTCATTGGCCAAATATGTCACCAGGTTTAACCAAATTATATTTTTTTATATTGAGGGGTTGTTGGTTTAACTCTTTAACTCTTGACTTCGAATTTCAAATGAACTGTTTGAAATGAATTGTATGTACAGTGGGTGTGTTGTATGTGTAGTGAGTGTGCTAGTTTTATGTACTTTTGTGCGTGATTGTTGCTTTACTCTACTCTACTTTTCCCTGTTAGGTAGATGTTCATTAATATGTGCTGTCCCTTTACAAACTAATAAATAAGAAGAAGAAATAAGCTGTGGCTACAAATGTTCCTCCACCAAGTGTGAATGAATAAAATACTGATGTAAGTGACAATATCAATGCACTATTTTGATACATAGATTTTCTTCTAAAGCAATGCATTAATGTAAAAGGATAAGGATGACTAAACACTGATGTATTATTGAATTATTAATGAATTAATCATTGTATTGTAGCGCCTTTCAAAACACCCAAAGCGTTTCAGAGCATTATTTCAATCGATACTCAGTGGTGGTAAGCTACTATTGTAGCCACATCTGCCCTGGGGCAGACTGACAGAAGCTAGGCTGCCAATCGCCATCGACCCCTCTGACCACCACCACTCACACACAGTCCACTTTCTTACTAGGCAATGTGGCTGAAGTGTCTTGCCTAAGGACACAACACTTTTATAATTGCTCAAAAGGCAAGTTATTCATGTTAAGCCATCCACATTTGTTTTGGCATTTAACTATCTTATAGTTGTAATTTTATTTCTGAGTAAATACTGAACTATAGCTTACCATAACTTTACCATCTTCTTTTTCCAAAACTTTTTGAGCTTGATCTGGAGGAAACTTCAGCATGGAAGTTATAACTTTGGCCATTGTCTGTAGAAGGAAAATAGAATAATTTAATCTAATTTGCATGAGGCATTAAATAACACAATACATCCTTTCTATTCACTCCAGGGGTGATACAGGTAGTATTGATGCTTATGTATAATTAAAATCCAGTAAGACACAAGGAGCACTATTTGCATAATCAAGTGCAGGCCACTGTGAGGGCGCAGCGCTCCCCTATAAAGGCTGCCTTAATCAGAAACAGTCTGCTGTGAAGGAAGCCTAACCGCTCCACTAACACTAAACAAGAGAAAAGGCAAATCTGCGTCATGCACATCTGTGCTCGTGGGCTGCCTCGGGGACATACTCTGCATGGGGAGGTCTACAGTGTAGCCATAAAGACCCAGTGTTTGCTGAACATTTGGGAAAATCCTGCTGGCTTTAGGACCATGTCAAAGTACTGTTAATTAACGTGATCATTGTTAATTTTTGCCCAGACTAAGTAGACTTTATGGGGCTACCTAAACTGACTTGTACGATGTGTGGTTGAAGAGAATCAGCCCCCCTCCATTCAAAACTAGTTCACTAATAGTCGTAGTAATTTGTTCATTCATTTTGTTGCATGCATGTGTTAATGATAAAAAGTACTTACTCTAGTTTCCCGTCCCATCATGTACTCAAATAACACTTTTCGTAGATACTCCATCTCAGTGGTTTCTGACAGTGGCTCACTGCTGTTGTAACTCGCTTCTGAAAGACATAAAAAATAGAATTAATGTTTGCATGTAACAGTGTGAATGACAATGACCCTTCAAAATCCAATTGCATATAAAATTTTGGCAAAAAGTCTCAAATTTTCTTGTTGCAAATTACTACAACATCCATTTAACTTCTTGGTTTCTTCGCTTTCAAAAAAAAAAAAAAAAAGTGGCAAAAGATTCGTTGCTGTATCTCTTGTTTTAAGACTCAGGCTTGAGGTTACTTGTGGTTAATGAGATTATATTATTTATTCTAATTTTGCGCCACAGTAACTTATAAATTAGCCAGGTCTAAATATAGGAGCTGAAAGGTGTGGGCACTGGGTACAAACTCATTCATTATTATTAGCAGCAGCAGAAACAATGGGCCATCACAGCATGAGAACTTCATTACTGCTGCCCAAAAGCCATAACAGCATTATCTTGTTAAATCGTGTGAATGGAGAAAACTGCGCTAAAACACTCTGGACAAATCTGGAAACACTTAAATCCAGTGACTCCACGGGCTACTGTACACACATTAGCAATGTGGAATAATCATTACTGGACAACACTGTGTTAATGCATATGCCAATAGAGAATGCGGAGAAGGTGATAGAGGAGTTACACAGGTCTTTGAAGTGAGGGGTGGGCTATGGGGTCATTTGTAAATCTGCTTAGTCTTTGTACCCCCCTGACCTCACCTAACCCCCACAAGCCCACCTCCGCTCACAGCAACAGCCGTAAAGCAAGATATCAAGAGCTCCAGCAAACAAAGACAAGGGTGAAAGGGCTACTAAATCACTAATACAAAGCAAATTGTATTGTATAACAGGCAATAAAAAATGCTCATAAGTACAAAAATATTAATATATCAATACTAGGGAACATCCATAGATCCCTGGGTTAAGGATTACACAGTATAAAAATTAAGTATGTTATTTAGATCAAGATTTTGGCACAGTTTTTATAAAACCTATAACTTTATCAAGATGCAATATAAATATGCAATATCAGTTTTCAACGGATCATCACACAGGAAAAAATCTATTCTGTCAGCTGGACAAAAGTTTTTTTTTTGATCAACTACATTTCGCAGCTCAGCCAAGCTGCTTCTTCACTTAAAAGAAGATTAAGATTTATTAAGATCACACTTTTTGATAACATTTCATGCTTGTTCTTAAAAACAGATTAGCATGTATTTTTCATTAGACCTTAACAGCCTTTTAGCAGCAAAAGGTTATTTTGGCATTGAATAGCAAACAATGCAATATTTGAAAACAACTAGACTAAAAATACTGGGAGAGACTGAGCCCCTGCCCACACACTGGTCTATCTTAGGGTTAACAATAATACATCTGCGCTTTGCTGTTGTGATACATAGACATCTGCCCCCATCATTTTCAGGATCAATGATCAGGCTGCAGTGAATTGTGTGGTCTGGTTATGCAAATGGTTTGAAGACACTGACAGTGCCATAAGTGTGATTTTAGGTTTGCCGGATTAGACTGGAGCCATGGCTGTAATTAGGGTCTGGTTAAGGTTAGAGCTTGGGTTATGGTTAGACATATATAAGCGTTGTGGTTTAGCTTATGGTGGGCCTATGGAGACTGACTGATCGTTTATTATAAGTCACAGTAACAACACTGACATACAGAATTGTAATGGCCAAATCTTGAGTGTACTGATTGAGTACTTTTAGTATTTGAGCTTTCCTTTTGGAGTAATAAAGATTCGTTTGTCAGAAAGGGGGCAGTGAAGAAGTCATCCTTGTATTTAATGGGTTTTGCAGACTGTGGTCCTAAGGTTTCCCACAAAGGACTCAATAGCATACAGCCCTGCTCCTCTCAAATCCCCCATTTCCAGAACAGAGCACTGTGTATGCATTTTCGAGATATGTGAAAAATGGATTTGAACTTGAGTGCTCTAATGAAGACAATCAAGAAAGTAGATAGTTTTATATCATTTTTTCTCTATTATGAATAGCAGCAAAAAGAAGACATTAATAATAAAATGAAAAGAAATGTCAAGTATAATTGTCCAAACAAGGGTATAAAGTGATATGTCTGTCTACTTGAGTTAATTTTTCCATTTGCAATTTGTATGATACTTGAACCTCATCCAAGACATTTATAGGCACATTTTAACACATTACTGATGCATTGGTAAAAAGATAACAAAAAAGAGAGGGGGAGATATACATTTTTCTCAATGTTGCTGACACTACTTCACTCACAAAAAAAATATTGTCTTGTCACATCTTAAGCACTGGGAAGGAATATTATCTAAAGTGCAGATCTTGCTGCCATGCATTCACTACTGTAACATTTGACCACTATCTTTCTTATATGTGTGATTTTGTACAATCAGAAGATATACTTCACAGTTATATTAACTGCACTTACTCCTATGATATGAACTAGATCATAAGGCATCATGTTTGTTGATATTGAGACAGTTACCTTTCTTTGTGCTTCCAAGATGAGTCACAACTGCATTTCTCTGAAAACACTTGATCTTGTCCTCAAGTGAGTGGATCTAGAGTGGAAAAAAACATGTTTATTCATTAATATAAAACAAACGTTAAGACCCCATGAATTTAATTATCCACATTAGGCCATTAGCTGTATTTGGGAAAAAGGTTGTACTTATTTGTTCTTCCTTAAGGGCTGTTTGTGTGAATGGAGTCTGTGGGAGAGTGAGTGGGAGAGTGGGTGGGAGGCGTCGTTGCTATTGTTTATAGGGTTAAACCAAATGTAAACAGATGTGCGGTGTAATTAAGCAGATGCAGCGGGAGAGCAGTAGTGGTGCTCGCTGGAGGTCACAGAATCCTGGGAACGCGCGGTGCTGGATTTACTGTTCACTTGTCCTGAAGCAACGCAACAAGATACCAACACTCACTTTCTCCACAAACTCCTGCTCCTTCAGACGAGCCTCACTCAGCAAAGATGTTTTCTCCGCGAGCTGTGCCTAAAGTTAAGAACAATGAGACCAGTTATTGATAATCTGTGCATTTAAGAGAACTGTATGCAAAAAATAAGATGCACATACCTGTAGCTCTTCATTGCTCATTTCTCCCTATGTGCAAAGAAAACAGAAAGTGTTCAAATTAGTTTCAACGTGCAGATGCAGATAGATGCAGGGATCACATGTTTTATTAAGGATGTCCTACATCTCTGTTGCCTTTATACACTATATTCAATGAAAATACATCAACAAAACTGACATCCAAGTGTCAGTGGCATGTCAAATGAAAATTTATTATCTTAAATAGATTATTCAAAGAAAAAAAGAACCTGTAAGCCAGGTATAATTTTGGTTTACAGACAAAATGCACTTTAAAAACACCAAGGTTTTCGAAGATTGTATGCAATTTTAGCAAATATATTAATAAATACTGATTTTGTATTGAATATATTTGCACTCTCAAACTTTGGTTTTCTACTTAAATTTAGGAAGTTGGGGAGCAGACTTGCTAAAATTTGAACTTGTACTTGTGCTGTGTCTGCGTTTGTCCCGAGGGAGAAACACACTGACCCACTGTCTGTTTGAGAAATGGTCTGAGAGGCCCATAGCAAGAAATGGACTCTATGAGCATAAACCCATACAATCCCCCTGTAAAGTTATTACCTCACCAGGGAAAAATGCAGCCTAGAGAGCAGCATAACTCTTAGTCCTCTGGTGGGCTACGGCGTGAGTGTAAAACGCAGGACGGGAGCATTGCAGGGGTCCCATTGCACCTCAACACCTGGGTAATGCACTTTGGAGGTGGGTGTTTTTGTTTTTTTTAGACATTTACGGTTTCAATCCAGAAGTGTATTATAAATTTAACCCTGTGAATCACCCCCATAGTTTGATAATTAAAAACAGGGGAAGCCAGTGCCTCACAATTCCCATTTTCCAAGCAACAGCATTCCTGCGTGATTCAGATCCCAGCATCCGGCATGTTTTGGAGGGAAGCCACACGACAGGGCTGAAATGGTCTGATCACAGCAAAGAATGTACGAGAGTTGTCCCCAAGTTCTTATGAGGAATCTGACAATTATGAAGCGAGACATGAGAGAGGATAACGCCTAACTGCTTTGTCTGTTAACCTTGTTCTGAACTTTCACTTAATATGAGACCCATTGGTATAGTCAGACGCATTATGATCGGGCTGCCATTCAAAATGAAAAATATTTTAGCAGAGTTTAAGCAGAAGGCAGGTGATAAAGTGATTTTGTACAGCCATTGTGAAGTGACTTATGGCTTCACCAGAATCATAATATAAATTCAAGCTTAGGCGCTAGTCACGTATGCAGTCCATTTTACTGGCTTCCAGGTAGCTTTTCCACATCTGCAGGACAATGATGACAAGACAATATGACTTGGCTGTAGTAAAGCACGAGTGGGATTTCTGATGACCTGTTGAGCAAATCTGGTGTTTTTTGTGGGCGGCCATCTTTGTACCTCGTCAGTGCTACGGGTCTTTGCCTGTAGCTCCTCCAGCTCTTTCTGAACCTGCCACACTCGGTCGCCCATCTCTTCTTCTCGACTCTGGAAAAATAAAGGTAAAATTTCATTAAAAAGTGAAAGACACAGAAATACAGACCACTGGTCAAGTTTGATTCCTGGCTTTGACAATTGGCTTAATGTCTGGTTAAATGCTATTTTCCCTCATTTCACGCTATACTGTCCTATCCAAAAAAAAAAAAAAGAAAAGAAAAATGATTAAAAGTTGGAGTGTCTTACACTGCTGTGAAAACATTACTTGTGAAAAAGCCACAAATATTGTATTCAGAGTAAAGCAATATAACGCTACTAAAATTTGATATTCTACAAATGTACTAGTATATTTTTTACTAGTACTCGAAAAAATGGTTTTCAAAACAAATACCTGAACACTGAATACTTTTCAGTGCGTATGCAGTACCGATCAATATCTAAATCCATTTAACAGAAACAAAAATACAAAACCTAAAAAAAAAAAAAATTTTGTATTTGGGCACTTAGACTACCAAGTTGACTTAATTACTCAGAACAAGTTATTTAATAAAACCTAGGCCTGCTTGTCTTTCTACCACTTTCGCACTACAAACCTGTAGATAACGTTATTACCAGCATCTTTATATCAATTATTACAACTACAGCACTTTACAGTTGTTATTATGGTTAACGCACCTCTTTACAAAAGTTATCCAGTCAAATGTACAGGCAAGCAGTATTTTAGAAAACATAGTACTTTAGAAAATATATGCAAGTGTCATGTTACTTTGTTACTAACCCGGACCTCCCACAGTAAATTATTACATAAATTACAGTACCCATACATTACACTTGTAGACATGAAAGGAAAAAGCTGCTGACAATTCATGAGAAAACTTTTGAAACATAATCATTTGGTCGTCCTTCCAAAAGCCATGCCTTGCTGCCAGCTACGAGTAATTGCTTCCAAATGATGGGTGTGGCCAATGTACCACAAATACAAGATGATATTGGCAATGTTTTAAATGGCAATTTTGGTAGATTACCTGAATAACTTCTTCATATTTCTTCACAGTTCGGTGCAAATCATCCTCCTTTTGGGAAATCACCTTGCGCAGCTGACAGGCCTCCTCTTGATGGCTGTAGATGAGTTCAGTCTCCACAGCTTGGGCCTTTTCTGCGCCAAGACATAAGGGAGAGGGGCCAAAGTTAACACATGCATAATGTAACAACCAGCGATCCAAACCACTCACTCTCATCCGAACTGGCATCACATTTAACTACAAGAGGAACATGGCAGCTCACTTTCGCTACACCCTTATAAAAGACCATTAAGATGTTTGGATAAGTATTCTGTGGCACCCTGAGGTAATATTTAAGTGAGATTACAGTAGTTTAATGAGATGTAAATCGCAAGAAGATTAATAATAGAAACAGAAAATTACATGCTGGGTTATAATCAGATTGTACATGCACAACACATTTCAACTAAGGTGACTTATTTTTTAATAGTTCTGATATAAGAAACTATTTATTTACTATTAATAAAAGACTAACATTATGTAAATACGCTCCGCATTTAATTGTTTCAATTAGAGGGGTGAGGATAAATGACAAATTACGATGAAAACTGGAAGAACGCTGCAATGTGACTGGTATTTATAACTGTAAAATGTTTAATTTTTTGTCTTGATTACAGTCATAATTTTTCATGATGCTGAGAAAATAATTACTGAAGTAAGTCTGGATATTTTAAAGTACAGTTCAACTTTATTCCTTGAGTCAAGCATAATTATCATACCAATGGCTTCTTTCACAGCTGTCTCGAGCTCCTGCTCTTTCAAGGCCATTTGTGAGCTGAACTCCCTCATTAACTGCTTCACTGTTGAGTTGTGCTTCAATTCCAAATCCTCCAACTCCGATCTGTTTGAACATATGGACAACACGTGCACAGAGAATGAATACAACGGCATACAACATTAGAGGGGCACTATGTAACTCTTCTGGTTGAGGATTCCTGCTTTTCTCCATAGAGATGTTATTGCTTTGTCAAGAACGTTCCACAATAAAGCATTAAACTTATCTGTCCATGGAGACAAGCAATTAGCCGTACCATGCCAGGCTACAGTTCAGATCTGTGGAAAGGTGCAGTAGGAATATTTTTCAAGGTATTTTACAGTAATAAAGCATGTAACATAACTTAACAATGGAAAACTGTTTAATGCCATACTTTGGAACATTCCAGGCAATAAAAATCAGGTGGCCAGCCCTCCTTCAGAAAGTCACATGTGCCCCTTTAAACACAAGACAAATGGAAATATCAAAACTTACTTGAACTTTTTCTCCGTCTCCTCCATCACTTCCTTCCTCATGTACTCCAGATCTTGCTCATGCTCTTTTCTCAGTGTCCGCATCTCTTTCTGTAGCCTCACAAAATCTTTATGTATTTTGTCTTTTTCATTTTTGATCTGGCTTAAATGATTCTTCAAACTTTCCTGAGAATTGCCATCTTCCACCTCAGAGTGGTTTTCCACATCATTTTTAACTATACTTTTGGTTTGCTCCAAACTGGTGCATACGATTTCCCTTTCAATCATTACGTCAGATAATACATTCTGATTAATAGCCAATTGCTGTTGATTTATCTGTGCTTCCTTTTGAGAAATATCTTCTTTTAATTGACTAATTTCTACAAGTAGTGCTTCATTTTGCGTTTTCAAATCTTTTAGTTTCATCTGAGTCTCTTGTAGCATTGCTTCAGTTTGTTGAAGCTCTTGTTTATTCACTGTATCATTTTGAAGTGATGCCATCTTTTCTTCATAAACATTTTTCAATTCATCTAAGGATTTTTCTTTATCAGCCTTTCCTTGACTCTGAAATTCTTCAAGCCGTTTCTCATTTTCCTGTTTTAGCTTTTCAATTGCATCTTCTAGTGATTTTGTCTTTGCTTCCAGCATTTGAACCTGGTCTCTCCCAGATGTCTCCGTCTTGGTTGCTTCCTCTAAACTTGCCTGTAATGATTTGATGGTCTGCTCCTTCTCCTCCAGCTGAGACGTTAGCTGCTTTCTAATCTGGCCAATTTTCTGTTCTGCTTTTTTCTTTAAATCGGATACTTTCTTGGTACTCTCTGCAGTCAATCTCTCCTCAGTTGCCTTTAAATTCTCCTCGTTGCTTTTGATAATCTCGCTTTTCACTCTTTCAAATTCCTCCTTTTGATTCTGAATCTCTAATTGACACTTTTGGTTATCCTCCTTGAGTGAATGCAACTTCTGCATCATCTCCTGCTCCAGGTTTCCATTCTGCATACACTGCATTTGCGTTTGGTGCAATTGTTCGACCAATGCTTTCTTCTCATTCTCTGTGATGCTATGCTGCTGCTTTAGCTCCGCTGTAAGCTGCTCACACTCTTGAATCTTTAAGGCTAGCTGCTCCTGTATCTCTCCCAATTTTTTGTTACAACTCTCCAGCTCAGAGGTGAGCCCGCTCACCTTCTGCTCCTTCTCACTCAAGATCTGGTCCATTTCAGACTTGCTGATGGACTGATTGTCGATACTCACGGTTAATCTTTGCAAGGCATCATTTTTCTCACTAATTTCTTTTTCAAGTTCTTCAAGGCGGTTTTGTAACGTTGTGATAGTATTATTACTTTGAGCAAACTTGGATGCTGTGTTGTTTTCTAGTTCAGACAGGCTTTTCCTGAGTGTGTTGGCCTCATCCAGAGCAGATGTTTTCTCTTGCTCTAGTCTCTTAATAACCTCCTCCATCTGA